>NC_056726.1:474314101-474654286 GCF_019279795.1 Protopterus annectens
AATGGTGTGACCAGTACTTCATTGTGGCACAGAAACATGGGCAGTGGAGGCAGAGAAGTTGAAGAGGGTAGAGGTGATGAAGATGAAGTGCCTGAGCAGGTGGTAGGATGTACACTGTGGAACAGACCAGAGGCATAGCCAGGGTGGGGCAAAGGAGGCAACTAACCTGGGTGTAAAGTGTTAGAGGGGTGTGATCAGCTGATCCCCATTGCTCTTTATAGCATATCAGCTTTTAAAAGCCAGTATTGCACTTGCGATCAAGCCTTAGTGCTTTTACACTCTGTGTGTAGTCTAAACAGTGGCAACTGCTTGGTACATTTGTAGCAAGTAATTTGGTACAGCTTAAAACATCTCTTTTCCTTTTTTTTTTGTCAAGGTAAATCCTGAGTGTTGTAGTGCTTTGTACAGAGTAAAACCTGTAGCAACTGCTTGCTGCATTGTAGCAAGTAGTTTGCTACAGTTTAGAAGTTTACTTTTTTAAGTAAACCTGAGTACTGCAGCATTCCCTGAATGCAATAAAGAATTTTGTTTTTTTACTCAAATAATGAGAGGAAGGATGGTCTGTGGCAGGGTGCTGAAACAAGACCTCATTGGTGGGGTAGGATGGAGGGGACCATGTTGATCATCTGGCCAACTGGTTGGTGTCAACTGGTTGGTGTACCAGTATAAGGAGCAGATTTTTTTTGCTGGTTTCATTTTGCTTTTCACTTGATGAGCTAGGTCAGCTGGGGGGAGCTCGGAAGTTGATTGGGTACCGTCTGGTACAGGCACAGGGCACTGGGAGAGCCGGCTATGCTTCTGAGACAGACAAAGAAATTATGACGTCAGAGCAGAAGCCAAAGTAGCTCTAACTGCAGAAAAGGTTAAAGAAAACAGACTGTGATGCTTCAGCCATATGCAAGAAAGCAGAAAATGATTTGCAGAAGGAGATTTGGGAGAGACATGAAGAAGACAAGAGGAAACAAAGATGTCCAGCAAAGAGATTGATGGATTGTGTGAGAGAAGACCTGTAAAAATCTGGCATAACTTTCAAAAAAGGTAGGAGAGTGGCACTCACTTGAGAGAGAAAGAGAGGGCAACAGTTGATGCAGCACCCCATCCCCATGTAGTAAATGGTGGAAAAAGGGGTTGATGTTGATGATGATGATGATGAAGATTCAGGGAAAGGGGTGTACAACAGGATATTCATAAACCTGCCAAGAGTTTCCTGTTATATGAACTTTATTTTGCTTGAAAACAACTCAGAATTCTTTTTGAAGAATCAAATCATTTGAGGTCACCTGATTAAATTCTTTTGATAGTTTTCTTTCCTTTACTAGTACAACATTTGTTTGTATTTATTTATTAATTTGTTGACCGGTGTAGGGTGATGTCGTTAGTGGGCCATGTTTAGACCCAGCCCTGGCTATACAGCCAAAGTGGAACATCATCTGAACGTCTCAGTCTCAGAGCCGGTGCAGTCACAATTTGTTTCTTAATGTCCTTCTATTTAGTTGTTTTCATTATTAGGTTATGAAGAGAAAAATATACTGGGATAACTGGAAAGTAAGGATAAAAGATGATGTATCCTCTTGGCTACCTAAAACAACTCAGATCCTCATGAAAACCAGAGGTAGGGCTTAGAAAACATGGTTACAATCAAAACACCTTACCGACTTGATAAGATATAAAGAACTATAGAAATCAGACAAAAAAACTCATCAATAAAGACAAAAAAGAATTTCTACTACAACCCTCCAACAACTCTAAAATGTGATCCAAAAAAATTCTGGAACGCCATAAACCAAATACTACACCCTGGCAACCCTACTTCACCCAACCCATGCCCAGACAAGTCACCAGAAGAAATAACCAACACCTTCAACACCTATTTTATAGAATCCAGGCTATCTAACCCCAACTCCAGCCTCCCTAACACCTATGCTCCCAATTGCCCTGAACCTTCTACAACTTTTAACTCTGTAAACACTTTCTCCCTTAAACCTGTTCCTACTACTTATATCAAAACTCTCCTTTCTAAGGTAAAACCGTGCTCTGTATCTGCTGTAAACATCCCATCTTATTTTCTCCAGATAGCAGCTCACTCTCTTGCTCTGCCTGTATCTATCATAATCAATCAGTCCATCTCAGAATCTAAAGTCCCATCAATCTGGAAACAATTCTACACCCTACCTATCATAAAGGAGGTAACTCCTCTGAAATATCTAATTTCAGACCTATTGCTATCCTCTCCCCTTTCTAAAGTCTTGGAGAAATGTATACATAAACAAGTTATGCAATATCTCATTCAGGAAAATCTACTCACTCCCACACAGCATGGTTTCCGACCTAAACATACTACCCCCCACAGCTCTACTATCCTTCCTCAACACTATTTCTTTAGCCAGAGTGATCACAAACTTATCTCTTGCCTATTACTTGATCTCTCAAAGGCTTTTTACACCATTTTTCACTCTCTGCTATGGAACAAACTGTCTGACCTCAACTTCTTCCCAGATACACTTGCATGGTTCTCCATTTATCTCACTGACAGACTGCAATTAGTGAGATGGCACTCTGCACTTATCTACCCCCCTTCCAGTAAGAATGGGTGCCCCCCAAGGATGCATTCTTTGTCCATTACTCTTTAATATCTTCACTGACTCACTCAATTCTTCCTCCCACAGTCTTCCATAGTCCAATACGCTGACGACTCTACAGTCATCACCATTGCCAACTCTCCCTCTGAACTCTTATCAGCTATCCAGTCATCTTTTAACTAAGTTGAGACATGGCTCTCCAATAATCAGCTCATCCTCAACCCTAGAAAACAAAGCTGTTACTCCTTCTCCCCAAAACAGTCAACCACATCAAATCTTTCTTCTCCATAATGTCCCTAAACAATACCCCTATTGAAGTCGAATCCTGCACAAAACTCCTTGATATTACCATCAACGATCAGCTAAAATTCGACCTTCACTTAAATAATTGTATCAGAAAAACCCATCAGAAACTACGACTTCTATATAGAAATAAACAATTTCTCACTGCTGAAGCTAGGATTACTCTCACACATGCTTACCTTGCCTGCTTAACATACTGCTTCCAAATACTCACAAGTCTTAACGCCTCTCTAATTACCAAACTTGAGTCAACCTATCACAAAATAACTAGATTCGCAGCTCAACAAAGCTATGAATCCCACCACTGTCTCTCCCTAAAATACTTAAACTGGCTTGAACTACCTTACCTGTTCTCCTCTCACAGTTCCAAATCATGCACTCCATTCTATATCAGCCAGCCTTCTCTTTGGCCCTATGCTCCAGCATCTCCCACTGCTCTCCTACAAGACATCTCTGGAGCTCTACCCAAGATCTATTACATATCTATAAACCCAAGTCTAGATCTGGGTGCAACATATACAGCTACTAACCCTCTATAGCATGGAACAAACTCCCACTAGAAATCAGAACTCTCACACATCCTAAACAATTCAAATCGGCCAGAAAATAGTACTTTATAAGGCACTGGACCTGCCACTGCTCTCAACCTACCTGAATTTATCCATCTAACTAAGATACCTTCTTTTTCCTCTCTCCCTACTGTTCCCTCTCATAATCATTTTCTATCCTTTTAACCTACTCCATCCTTTTTCTTCTAGTCACCTGTACACTTTCTTTTCCACTCCTTTTTCTGTAAACACCTTTTAAGATACTGGCATTAGTTCATGTATTACATAACATCTAACCTAAATAACAAACGTCCTATGCTTTTCATGTAATTACTATGCATGTATACCTTTATTTATAATGATGTATTGTTGTTGTTTACATTGGTTGTTCTCTTTTGACTTTTGACTTTTAAGCATCATGTATTACTGTATGTGTTTCTTAAATTACCTTGGAACTGTAAAATTGTTTGTTTATATTACTTGGAGCTTTTCTCCCCGGGCCTCTGCTGAAAAAGGGCTTCAGCTCAGTCAGACACTCCCTGTCAACAAATGTAAAATAAATAAATAAATAAATAAATGAGCTTTATAAATTAAAACAAAGTAATCTTTAATTCTTCAGTACTTCAGTCAATATTGGCTGAGCTTTTGTAATGTTTCTTTGTACGCTAATTATTTTAATTTCTACATGCTTGAAGTATATTGTCTTTGAATTTGTTCAGTTTTCCTGATATGCCTGTATGTAAAATGAGGCCATACAGAGAATCCAAATTATAATTTACTTTTCACTATATAATTTAGCCGTAGAGACAAAAGCTGAAGTACCCTGAAATTCTGTAATTTGGGGACATCCTTGTTTAGATGATCAGTGTGATTTTCAGAATTAAATCTGTTACCTACAGTGCTTTCCATATCATAATTTTGATATAAGACCTCTTGTGATGATATGGACAAGTGCCAGCATAGCCAGCTGGAGTTTTGTAAAGAATGATATGTCCCTTGAGTATTAAACTGATTTATACAAGATGCTTGTGTTACAAATGTATTAGAACTGTATGTCATTTGTATATCAAACTGATTTTGTACAGATGCTTGTGCTGAAAATGTATTTGTGAGCTTTGCTTGTGTTGAAATGTATCAACAGTGCACCCTGCTAAAGGAAGAGAAATGTACATGTATTATTGTATCTGGATTAAATGTATATGTTTTAATAGATGATACTGGCACAGCAGAGGTTAACTTTAAGAAAAATAAGGGAAATGTAAATGAACTGTTAAATCCTTAAAAGGCACTCCACCATGCTGAATAGGACTGGAGATGCTGGGTCTTGGGAAGAGTCTTTGTCCATTATCTGAGTGAAAGGAGTAGAGGCCCCAGGCACTGCCATAAGCATTTGGATGTGTATTTGGCCATGTTTGCTAAATTCCTGTCTCAGCTTCAAAGGGGAATACTGTGAGAACCTAGAATCAGGTGACCAGATGAGATTATTCTGCCAGCCCTGTTGGAAATTATATTTTAGATATTACAAAGAGAAATCTGAGAGTATTGAGTATTCTGTTGGGAAGCCTGACTAGAAAGACCCTCACTCACACCATCTTGCGTCGAGTAGTAAGTAACTTAACTAGGGAACAGTAATTCTTTTAGATTCAGTCAGGAATATAGTAAAGCTTAGTTTAGATATTATTTTTCTTTATTTGTCTGAGTCTGTCCATCAACATTATTTTTAATATTATCTGTGATCTTAACTTTGTGGTTTACTGTGAATATATATTCAGTATATTCATGTACTTTTATTTATTATTAAATATACTTAAAACTTGTATTGTGGCTGGTCCTTGTAGAAAGTATCTAACCTTGGAGAGGGCTTATATTTATTTTGTGACACTGTGTGGGCCACTCCAGAAGGCCTAGCTGTCTTGGTGAACTATTACCATTTGTATTAGTATTAATATTACACAGTATAACTGGATACCCTTTTAAGAGCCTTATAGTAACAGACACCTGGCAGTGATAACTACATTATAGTCTGGGCAAAGTTGGTAGAGCAGGTAATCTGTGCCAGCCTTTCCCAGGTGTGTGTGTGTGTGTGTGTGTGTGTGTGTGTGTGTGTGTGTGTGTGTGTGTGTGTGTGTGTGTGTGTGGTGTGTGTGTGTCAGCTACTTGGGGTAGGGACACAAAGCACTGGGTTTACAGAGAGGGTGCTGGAGGACTTAGCTTGGACACTCGGCTGAGGACCTAACCTTACACGTGTACCAGTGGGGAGTCTTATTGAGGACCTGGAGGGAGACAGATAAAGAGACATTCAGACCCTAGGGTGAGTGTGTTCTCTGTGTGCTCTAAAGGGAAATTATACTTGGTGCAGAGAGGTCTGCATCTAGAAATACGGAGTGTATCGATTTGTATTCCAAGTGCACGTCCATCTCTAGTGTCAGTGGTGAGGATTCAGACTCCTTGATTACTGGCCCAGCATGGGGATGACACATATTGGTGGCCATCACCTATTGGTAGCAGTGGTAGGCATCACACCTCTGTTAATGCAGTTGTAGTAATTATAAAAAAATTCAGACACATAGATATATAAATAATGAACTACTTACCTTGGTAAATCTAAAAAGCTCAATATCATGAGTTTGAGAGTGCTTCACAGAAATGGAGCTCTTTATTGCAGTACAAGACATGTTCAGTAAATTGAGCTATTGTTAGCTAACTGTAATTCTCTTTCACATTAAATAATGAATGTCCTCTTAAATGGCTGTATCACAAGAAAAATAATTTTGGATTTATGCATCTATTTTTTTCATTTTTTTTTTTTTTTTTTTTTTTTTTTGAAAATCTTTTTATTTTATTATCTTATAGACAAACAATACAAATCACAGAAGAACACTGTACAAACATCAACAAAAACTATATACAACTATACATTGCCCATATCATTCACAATATATACAACAGATAATACATTAAGGAGATATAATACAAAAATGAAAAGTGTTTCAGGTTAAAAGACAATCAAAGAATACATTCCAAAAATTTTCAGAACAGAACTTGTGATTACCTTTATAAAAGAGATACTTTTGTGCCCTAATATGCCTAATTACCAATTCCTTTAGACCTTCCCATGTTAGTGCGGCTTGGCACTTCCAATGCAATGAGATATAATATTTGATAAATATGACAATTGAAATCACCACCTTGAGCTGAGCTTTAGTAATATTATCAGGAGGGATATGTAATAAAGCAAATTGCCAAGAAAGTGTTGATTTTTCGTATCCCATTTTCTCCAGAATAACTTTAAGGGCACACCATAGTCTGTACACACATTTGCAGCTCCAGAAAATGTGATATATATCGGCTACTTGATCCTTACAAAATGGACACAGAGAAGACGAGTTGGGGTGGATTTTATTAATGATTGCAGGTGTTAAATACGCATTATTGGTGATCATGAGTTATGTATAAAATAATTTTTAAAAGGGATATATTTAATACTTGATTTGAAAGCCTCTTTCATTAGTGCGGAGTTATACTGGTCCTTATCTGACCAGAATTTAGAAAATACTGGCAAATTGTTAGATCTGATAGAGATTAATAACTTATATACATTGGAAGTCATTTTCTTTTTAGCAGAAGAAGTTTCCAAATAACCTTGGCAATTTCGATATTTTCTCTAGATAAGTCAGGATGATCATAGTATGGATTCAATAGTTCAAAGATTTGTCTAGTTATTAAAGTATATTTATTGGATAAATTGAAGGTTTTCCTGATCTCGGATAACTTCAGATGTTTGACTAAGAAAAAGTCTGCCATGCACTTATCCTTAATAAGGGAAAATTGTCCAGATTTATCAAGTTACCATTTAGAGTTAAATTGGGATTTAGATGTATTGGTTGGAGGGAAATGAATGCCTGCAAAAGTTTTAGCGAAGACAATAGTTTATGAAATCTGATAACGTTATATTTCAGGCCATAAAAGATTTTATATTTGTCTAGACTAACTTTGCTCAAGAAAGGTAAGGCGGATGGATTGAATTTAAGGGATCTAATATAATTGAAATAAAGTAATACCCAGTTAGGGTGCCAGGCATCTGAGGTATTAATATAGTTTGCTATCTTAATAATTCTACTACTTTGAATAATATCATAGTAAAGTTTGAAGTCAGGAAGAGAAATACCACCCAAATCCTTCGCCTACGTAAGTTTAGAATATGAAATTCTCACCGATTTAGGAGACCAAATAAACTTAGAGAAGGTTGAGTGTAATTTATTGAAAAAGTATAGAGGAATAATCGAATTAGTCGAGTTGAAAATATACAAGAATCTGGGAAGGATATTCATTTTTATAATAGTTGCACGTGCCATAAAGGGAAGCTTAAGTTGAGACCATCTCTTTAAATCCCATTGCACCTCCTTCCAAAGAGAAGAAATGTTCTCCTGATACGAAATAGATTGATCAGTTGAGAAGGTTACCCCCAGGTAACGAAGACTTGAATTAACTGGAATAACATCAGAGGAAAAATTTAGGGGATATGGTGATGTGATATTAACCGGAAAAATTTGAGATTTGTTTTGTTAACTTTGTAGTTGGCAAATTTAGAGAAGATATTAATGGATTTCATGATTTTCTCTAAGTCCGAATTTGGTAAAGAGAGGTAAATATTTAGATCATCCGCAAATGCCGAGAAGGGGATACTAGTTCTAAATAGCTTGGGGATGATCTGATGAGTTTTTTGTTTAATAAGAAGGAAGAGAGGCTCTATATATAGATTAAATAATAAAGGAGAGAGAGGGCAACCTTGTCTCGTACCATTAATTATGTTAATCCTCTCAGATATACCATTATTAATATGTAGTGTTGTATAGGCTTTGTGGTAAATGGTCTCAATAAATTTTGTGAACGATGTAGGAAAGTTAAATTATTTTTCATTTTACTTTATCTTTGTTTTATACTTCTGTTAACCACGTAAGACTATTTAACCATGTATATCTATTCTCAGGCCTAACCTAGGGCCACTGTATTTAAATAAGTGGCTGTATGCTGTACTGATAATTTACTACATCAGACATGCCTTAAATAGTGCAGCCCTTCCAAATAAAATGTGGTTAAATAAAAACCTGAGTCAGATTGTGCTGTGCCTAAACACTCCTGAAGAAGCAACTGGGAACCAAGAAACTTCAGCAAATGTTATGATTATTTGGATGGAAAGTAACTTCAACCACAGGCTCTTGAAAGTTATTTTAGCCACATGCTCCACTAATTGTAGCTCAGCTGTCTCCATTCCTATTAGAGTATTGACGAACAGTCAGATAAATAACACAACAGGATCTAACAACCTCTCAAAATGGGATTATACCCAGATATGCCTTTTACAACAACCAGACACCGGGAATAGGATGCATGGGTAGGTTTAAAAAGGCCCTTGTGGTCATTAGCCTAGTACACACCTATGAATCCATGAACCTAAATGTCACCAAAAGTGAAAGACTCCTTATGTAGCAAGTCATTTTGTTTATAATGTAATAAATGTTCTTTTAGTTACGAACCACTCTCCATTCCCAGGAACTCTGTTTTTTCTATTTTGTTGCTTAAGTCAGATGTGTGACTCTTAGACATGTTAAATAGAAGAGTGGAACATTCCTTCTAAAACAAAATACTCATTAGCATATCTTAGGGCATTCTATGACAGGTATCAACCAGAAAATTCCAACAAAAATGAAAACTCTTGTATCAAGGATATCTGTCAAGCCATAAAGTGATTAGACTACTATTGACCACAAGCTGTTGCTAATTCTAATAGCACAAATGGGCCATCACCAAAAGGAACAACATGGCATCACATGTTTAGAAAGACAGCAGCTACAGGCTGGAAATGTGGTCACATATTCTGTTAGCAGCAAATATAAGCTAAAACTTTCCAGCAGGAATGAGGACTCTTTAAGCAGAATGTTATTTTGCCTACAAGTGGCTGCTTGCTTTCAACGACTCAACTTGAGAATCAGAATTGAGCAAAAACTGCAAATGTGAAATAAGGATTTTTCAGAGTTAGCCAAAGGCAACTTTATTGTCCAAGTTTGCTGAAGAGGGAAATCCACTTTTACCTGAAGTGCAGATATAAGGAAATTGATTATGTCTGGAAATGCAGTGAAAATGTTATTTATTTATTTAAGTTTGTCATATGGGCGGGTGAGCCACTTGAAAGATGCTTTTCAGTCATAACCCAGACCATGAGTTGAAAACATGCATAAAATACCATGGTTAAATTTCAGGAAAGATTTACTCCTGACAGAAAATGCATATGTTTAAAAGTTGCTCATATCGTATTTTAAACTATTGGCTTTATTCAAGATAGGGGTTGGAGATAACTATGTTTAACCAAGTAACTTAGACCACCCACTAAAGTCTGCTTTCCTATACTCAAATCACAGGAATGTCTAGGAAATTTGCCTTAAATGGTACAGAATGGTCTACCCCTGTAACAGCAGAAAACATATTGCCCATTTTCATCTTATAGGGCATCTGCTTGCAAATAATACTTTTTTTTATCACCGAGTACTATTTCTTACCTTTTCTGTTGCATATATAGTGCCACTTACTAAGAGGTATAATTAAATTAGTTATTTCAGAATTTCTTTTCTGTATCTTATTCTGTTGTCTTTTTCACATAATTTAGGCTTTCACTGAAATATTGCATTATTTCCTTCTGAAGCAGACACATGAAAGGTACTATGTCACACATAACAGCATTATATGTCCCTATAATTTGTTCACGTCTGTGCATGCAGCAAAGGAATCAATGAAAATAAACTTGGCACCACTTTCTGAAACAGGAAGTTAACCGAAGAAGAGCTACTTGCTGCAAGCTGCATCCAACTGTTCAGGCTTTACAAATACCAGATAATGTGGTTTGCTTCTAAGAGAAAGAGATCATAAAAGTCTTTAATAGCTTGCATCAAACAGGGAACCGCTGTAAAAATTACCTATGATGTCTCCACAGACACTCAAAAAAATCAGTAACTCTGGTCGCTGCTGTTGAAAGTAATTAAGAAAGATAACATTGAAATGAATATGAGCACAGTAAATTGTCATTTTGTAGTGACACTGAGGACATTGTGGATAAAAAAGAAATCTGGGATGAAAAATAAAGTCATCCTAGAATGGTAGCCCCTATCATGACAGCTGACAGTTTTAAGCAGAACAACTTAGAAAATAATCATTTTTATTGATGCATGTCAATTATTAGGGTATAGCGCAACAACATATGATCAACAATATATGTTTTTTTTTCAGATTATGGCGTAGTTGTCCTTTAAGTGAGAACAACCAAAAAACAGAAAATAAATAAAAATGAAGACTTCTTAGGCAGGGAATAACTCAGGTTGCAGAGCAATTAAAATTCTTTTAGTTGCAAGCTACATTCTACTCTCAATAAATCTGATCCATTGTTCTATTCTTAGCAAAAAACAACAGAAAGCAAGACAAGATACTGTTTCATGGTTAAAGAATATGAGATGAAAGATGAATGGGCAGATGGGCAGACAGTACAACGCTACTAGAGGACTTTCTCTCTCAGCATAGGTTTAGATCAGATTATTCCTAGATGGTTTAAAATATCTGTATTGAAATACTTTAATTGTTTTAATTTTAACAAATCAACCAACCAACATCGTATAAATTAATTGTTTCACAGTTCCATACCTTATTTAAGAGACTGTTAGGTGCAGGATTCTGGAATTCTTGTGCCTAACTACAGTAAACTGTGTTTATAAAAAAAATATTGTTCCTAAATGTTTATCTTTGTTTTTTGCATGTTGGAAACATACTGGACTAAATGTTGCAAGGCATGCCCACTACTGAAAGTAAGTAAATTAATGACAACAAATAGGATTTATGTTAGAAATTTGAAGGCTGACTGGAGCACTAATTACAGAATGACTAAACATATTTTCACAACATATGAGGAGAGTCGATTAATGAAGAATAAGGATGTTAGTTCCAGTGTACGAGAACGAAGGGACCTCCACAACTATGGGCAGTACAGAGATATCAAACTCCTGTCACCCTGCATGAAAGTTTTGGAGAGGGCAACTGAAAAATGAATATGCAGAATAGTAAAAGTAAGATGGGAGATGAACAGTTCAGATTCGGATCAGGATACAGCACAACAGACCAGATGGTGGTAGTGAGACCCGAGCTGGATCTAGCACTAGGTGACCAAGGCAGTTGCCTAGGGCCCACTGGTTGGGAGGGGGCCCTCGCTGGCTGGGAGAGGTCCTGCTGGCTGGGGGGATTCATTTTTTTTTATTTAAAAACAAAATACAAATTTTTTAGGGGCGCTCTTCTTTAAGAATGCCCTTTGCACCCATTTGCACTCACCTGCTGCATCTCTGCAACCTGTTTATGTCTTCTCCACCTGGAATTTGAATACAAGAAGACATTTGGCCTGCGGAACACTGATGGACAAGTAAAAGGTGTGTGTGTGTGTGTGTGTGTGTGTGTGTGTGTGTGTGTGTGTGTGTGTGTGTGTGTAAGAGATAGGTAGGTAGCATACCTCAGAACTGTCCAGAGTTTTGCCTCATATTTTTTGTCTATTCCTCATAAAATTTGTGATTTTCTGGAAAATCATTGCGGATTGAAAATACTAAATAATGACAGACATTTGAATTTCAGATTTCATATACCTTAGAAAAATGCATACTAACACAAATCCTGTCATTCTAGTAAGTTTCTAAGTTCATGAGAGCAATATTTAAAATCTGTCACTATTTTTGGGCCTTTGTCGCCCATAATTTTAGGTTTTGTTCAGATTTCTTGCACTAAGAGGTTGACAGGTATAGTAGGTAGGTGAGTCAGTGTGTGAATTGCCTTAGTTAGGGATAGTAGGAGGTTAGTTATTTGCTTAGGCTCAAACCCAGTACCTTAGTTACAGGAAACAATAGCCTGAATCCTCTACCTCAGCTGCCAAGGGGTATTTTTCAGGGAACTGTGAGCTTAAAGGGAAGAAAAGTTTACTGCGCTCATGCTAAGTCTGTTTACAATGTGCAACTGTTTTGTTTAGAAAATGGCATCACTATTGTGCTATAGAATTGCAAAGCATTGTTAGTAGCACAACAGGCAACATACTTGCTTTTGATGCAGAAGGCTGTGTGTTCTACTCCCACAGCATGTAGATGGATTGCTAATACTGTGTTGTACTTTAAGAGAGTGGGGTGCTGCAGTCTTGAGTATACCCTCCTTTGGATGAGATGCCTAGTAACTATGAACCTGTTATCAGTTTGCCATCAATTCCCTACTGCAATATTACTAGCTTAGCATTTTTTAATGCAACATAGGTAATTTATTCTTCAAGGGAAGCAGGTACTAAATTTGTAGATGAAACACTGAAATATAAAATTGTTTGCACGCAGCAACCTCTTCATTAGTTACAGATCTCTTTAATGTGGAATTATTCAGATGACTTTTCCTTCTCAGAGATTGTGCATATTGACTGATATTGGTGGTTTGTAATAATAATAGTTTGAGTGGCCTTGTATGGTTGAAATGTTCTGAAGTGGACAGTTTTGTCATTATTGGTTCAAACGTTTTGTTTCATTGCTTACTGGAAAAAAATGTTCAAAATTATAAATTTAAAACACACTCTAACAAGTGATGCTGTATTATACAACAAATATAATTTAATTCAATCAGAAAGGTGTATCAAAGAACTCTTGCATGTTTGCATAGGCTTAGAAATTTGTGCAAGGGACCTATGATTTGAAAACAGCCCAAAGTAAACTTTATCTGAAACTGGCCAGATGCATTTTCTTTGAATGTGGGTTTTAATGTCATTTCAAAGAATTTGAGTTTCAAGGGCAGAAAATTTTAAATGCTAAGTCTGTTTTCATTGTGAAACTGTATTGCTTTGTTTAGCAAATGTCTATCAGTCCCTAAAATACACAAAAGTTTAGTAGATCCATAGTCTCTGCATGCAGTTATTTTACGCATAACTTAGCTCTTTTTTTACATTCCTACTTGAAAGAAGAAGCAGGGAAGCTAAGGTCTTGCATTAAAGATTCCTTTGATTTTTTTAAGTAAAATCAGAAATGTAAAGTGGAAGAAGGACATGTTTTTCATTGTTATGGACGTCACCAGTTATATACAAATAGTGAACATGTACATGGCTTAGAAGCAATATTATTTTTTATAAGGACTTGCCTAAAACACATTTTATTATTGAACTAATACATTTTTGTTTAAATAATAACATCTTTGAGTTCAATGGGGAACTTTATAGGCAGCTTCATGGAACAGCCATGGGGGAGTTTTTGCACCCATGTATGCAAATCTTTTCATGGGCAAAACAAATATGTATATAGTAATGAATTTTTTAGGAAATATGTCATATGTTATTATAGATTTATAGATGATTTAATATTTATTTGTGAAGGGGGGTGGGAAGACGTGAATACAGTTGTGCAAAAAATTCAGATAAATCCCTATAATATCAAGTTTGATGGAATACAGACAGGTGTTAAAGTAAACTTTCTTGATATAACTTTGCAAGGTATTAATGATGGTAGAATACAAACAAGTTTACATAGGAAATTTGAAGTAAGTGGTCATATGCTGCATGGGGATAGCTGTCACCCCCCCCCCACACACACACACTATTAAATCTATCCCCTTTGGGGAATTTCTTAGAATAAAAAGAATATGTAGTGATAAAAAGAGTGTGAGAAGGAAATAGAAAAAAACAGCACACGTCTGTAACTTGAGGTTACAAGGAAACAGTAATGGAAGAACATAAAAGGAGGGTAGTACAACAAAATAATACTCAAAGCAGGTGTAGCATGCAAGGCAGAGTGCATCAACAGGATAAACAAAAATTATGTTATGTGACCAAATATACAGTGTTTACAGAAGTTTTAATAAATTTGGTAAAATAATATTGGGGTATTTTAGAAAAAAATTAATTCCTTAATATTAGAGCAAATGAGTATCCCATGTTTTCTTATTCGAAAGGTAGAAGTATGAGAGATTTCTTGGTGCATGGCAAGTTTCAGCTGCCTGTAAGTCATAGGAGTTTGGGGGTAGGTGCAACAGGTACTTTCCCTTGTGGAAAGTGCAGTTGTTGCCAGTATGTAGTAAAATGTTTTGATAAAATGAATGAAAAGTATTTTACATGCAAAGGGAGATTTTCCTGTGACAGTACGGGAATAGTTTATGGTTTGAAATGTCCCTGTGGTGAGGTATACACAGGGAAAGTAAAAGTAGTTTCAAACAAAGGTTGAAGGAACATGTTAGGGATGTTAAGAAGGGCAAAGAAGAAAGTCCTGTTGCATTACATTTTAAAGAATTTCACAGTGGAAATATACAAGGCTTACAAGCTACAATTTGGGGGCAAGTACAACAAATGTATGACTTTGATATTAAAAGACAACTTTGGAAGTTAGAATCGACTTTAATTCTGAAGTTTAACACTTTAATTCCATATGGAATGAATCAAGAATGTCATTGGAAATGTTTTCTTTAATTAATTTAAGTTTATGATTGGTTAATTGTTTGTAATCATGCTATTTAAAGATAGAACATGTGAAGTATGGATATACTCTGTAAAGGTCGAAGAGCCAAGGCACTAGAGGAGTCTGCATTTTATGCTTTGTATTTGCTGCTAACCAGATTTTATTGGATCCAGTGTGTGCTTATTTTACCTGTTTTGTGGGACTACATTGTGGATCTATTACTGGACTGGACTATAATGTTAATAAAATATAAAGGTAATCACTGGCTTCTTTCCTTGTGTGGTGGTGAAATGTCTATCAGTATTTGTGCTATAAAATTTGAAATAAAAGTTTCAAATTAAATATCTGTAATCATTGTAGAAGTAAAGCAGAAAACAGTATCCACACTGAGAGGTATGAACAGTGTTTATGGTAACTGGGGAGAAATAGTCAAGTAATGGGACACTGTAATGGCTGCTAGGGCGGGCTGCATATGGGGGCCCCTGATCCATTACCCTGCCTAGGCCCCCATTTGACCATGATCTGGCTCTGAGTGAGACAGATTGTTGAGAAGCTAGAGATGAGGAAAGAGTCCAACTGGGCATTCCTAGACTTGGAAAAGGCATATGACTAGGTCTCAAGAAAGCTGATTTGGGCAGTTCTGTAGTGGTTTGAAGTCCCAGAAACATTGGTAGAATTAGTGACTGCTATGTGCAAGGACCCAGTGACTCATGTACAAACAGTGTTTGTCCTCATAGAGAGGTTCCCACTGTGAGTGGATGTGCATCAGGGCTCAGCTCTGAGCCCACTGTTGTTCATATTGGTGATGGACTACTTTAGCAAAAAGGTTGGATGGGACAGATCAGCAAAGGTGCTATATGCAGACAATGTGGGATTACAGGCAGATTTTGAGCAAGAATTCCAGCAAAGGATAGGAGAATGAAATGCAAAGGTGAAGGCACATGGGATGAAACAGAGTACAGATAAGACAGTTGTAATAGCAGCAAACAGGGGAAATAAGAAGAAACTAAGAACTGAGATAGAAGGGAAAGAAAATAGTGCAACAGGTTAACAGCTTTACGCATTCAGGTGGGATGGCTGAGGAGAGGAGAAGTCTGAATGAGGAGGAAAAGGCTAGACTCACAGGGGCTGCAGCAAACTGCACAAAGGGTCATGGGTAGTGTATGACAGAAGAATGCCAAAGAAGCTGAAAAGTAAGGGGACAAAACAATGGTAAGACCAGTACTACTGTCTGATACAGAAACCTGGGCAGTAAAAAGGCAGAGCAATTAAGGAAACCAGAGATGATAGAGTTGAAGTGCTTGCGACAGATGGTAGGATGCACACTGTGAGGCAGGTGAAGAAACGATGACATCAGCGCAGAAACCAAAGTAGCTCCAAGTGTAGAGAAGGTCAAAGTGAGCAGATTATAGTGGTATGGGCACATGTGCAAAAAAGCAGAAGACAATCTGGTGAAGAAGATTTTGGACAGACAGGAAGAAGGCAAGAGAAAATGAGGGTATCAAGCAAAGAGGTGGATGGATTGTGTGAGAGAAGGCCTGAAACAGTCAGGCATGATTATCGATGAAGGCAGTAGAGGGCCATTGAATCAACAGAGATGATGACCATTGACACAACACTCCTATCCATTGTAGAAAATGGGAAAGGGTGGGTTGATGATAAAGATATCGAAGAACGGGAAGAATGGACAGTGATTCTGTTTCACAGACTTGTGGGATGCTGCCAGCCCAGCTAGCTAGAATTTTGTAAATAATTCTGTGTCTTTTGTGAATATTGCTATGATTTATAGAGAACTGTATGTTATGTACTGAGCTCCAAGAATGTGACCACCCTGTACCCTACTGGAAAAGAACATAAATGTATATAAACTATATACCTGTGCAAATGTATGTTTTAGTAGCAGAAACTGAAACATACAGAGTTAACTTGCAAAACTTCAAGAAAATAAATTGGAATCAAAATGTTTTACGATTCTGTTATCTCTCAGTTTCAGCTCAGACACAACGCCTAGAGCTAGAGGTTTTTCTATTGTCCTGAAACTGAAATAATTACTAGGTTTTAAATGTAGAAGTGTTTAATTGTTTTACAACTTCCAGTTCTGAGGAAATATCTGAGAGATATGTACTTCTCACACAGAGATGAAAACATTTTGGGGGGATCTGTTAGCCTGGGAACTGAAGTCAGGTGACAAAGAGTGATGTCATCTAAGTTGACTCAGCAGTAATGTTTGTTATAAATTTAAGAACTCTTTCAGAGAAAGACTGTGCATTTTGTATCTTGTCTTGGACCTAGAAACATCCATTATCTGCATTTGTCTTGCTCTGTAAATAAGTAATTTAAGGCATAGTATCTTTTACATATAGATAGGAATATAGTAAAGATTAGTTTAGATGTTTCCTGTATTTATCTTAGACTGCCCTGCAATGCTGTTTTAAAATATTTCCCTTGATTCTGAACTCTGTAGTTACTGTGTTGTTTGAGTATTATTTTGTTCTTTTGTTATTTATTACTAAATATATTTAAACTTTTTTAATTGAGGCTGATTTGTTTAGAGATATTTAAGCTCTTAGAGTACTTGCATATGTATTTGGTGACACTGTATAGGCCACTCCAATAGCTTGCTCTTTATCACACTTACCATTTGGATAATAGTAACAATACACAGTAGAATTGGACACCTTTTGTAAGGGCCTTAGAGTAGCTGATAAGTAGTAGTTGGTGGCAGTGATAACTACTTTATAGTCTGGGCAGAAGGGGGCATAGCTAGTAAACCTGTGCCAGCCTTCCCCAAGAGTGTCTGTGTGTTTGTATATAAATCAGATCTGAAAGTGTATGTGTGTGTGTGTGTGTGTATGTGTGTGTATGTGTCAGCTACTTGGGCAGGGACATGATACACTGGTTGGACAGAGAGTGTGCTGAAGGTTTTAGCTTGACCACTCAGCTGAGATCTTAACCCTATAGCTGTGCAAATGGGGAGTCTTATTGGGGATCTGGGGAAAGAGGGAGAAACCAGCCCCAGACTGTGATCTCTGTGTGCTCTTAAGGGAAATTGTTCTTTACTGTGTGTGCACTTGTCATCCTCCCTTTCTGTATGTCCCTCACTGGTGCTAGTGGTGAGGATTGAGGCTCCTTGACTACTAGGCCAGTGCAGGAGGCATCACAACTTGTATTAAGACTTGACAAATTGCAGACCAGACCAGTTGAGTTAACTTCAGAAGCAGAAAAATACAGGCATTATATTTGAAAGAAAACATGTCTCAGTGCTTTAAAGTCAGTGAGCATGGAACCTAAATAATCAAAGAACCCTAATGTGATGTTTGTATTATACAACAAATAATGCAGCAATGTTTCCCACTTACTGCTAGGTGGGTTTACACAAATTTAAAAGAAAATGCTATCAAATGTTAGCAGAGTAAGCTGATGGATTTGTTTTCTGTTGCATTGAGCTTGCTTTTTTATTGGGTATCTAAAAGGTTAAGGCATTTTTTTTTTACTCTGGATGACCCTGTTCCTAGCGCCATTCTTTTATTTAGTCATTGAACTTGGAACTATACATATGCCACTTTTACTGTCCCTCCTTATAAGTTGTTGAACTGTGACTGAAATGTTTTCTGTATGATGCAACAGAGCAAAATAAGAAAAGGTATTGAAGAAAATGAATTCCTAATTAATTGCAATGTAAGAATTCTTTTTAATTATATACTGTAAATTGCTGTGTAAACCAAGGGCAAAATGAAGGAATCAGGAGGCATGATACAAATGTTCAAACAGATTTTCAGCCCATCACAATACAAGATGGTATACTGTTTCACACAGATATTGACAGTAAAGAGAGAGAGAGAAGAGTTTCAGTTTAGCATTAATTATTGATTCTTCTCAAGGACAGCAGAAAATACACTGAGTGATTTTCTTAAATCTCTATAGAAATATAGTTCAAGAATGTATTGGTCAGACATGGGGTTAGTTTAATTAAGAGTGGAAAGGTAAGAAGTAGGTAGTGGGTGAGGATCTGCAGTTTTTCAAAATGGTATAGCAGAGGATAGACTTAATTGGTCAAATTATTCTCCCACACCACCACATTATGTGAAATACAGAAAAACAAGGATGCATTATATTAATTCACCCAAAGATGTCATTGTTGAGCCAATATATACCTATTATAAAGCCAGTAAAGTGCATTACTGCTGTATTAAGTAATGTTAAGCAACTCAACTAAAATGATAATGGAAGCAAAATTATCACTTAGGTCAGCTTATTCATTTTTGTTCCTGTTGAATACATCTGAAAAACAAGAGGTAAGACAGGCTGCAAGCACAGCAATTAATCTTTGCTTCATTTCAATATTTTAGACCTTTTCACAAATTCTCTACTAAGTAGCCATTAAAATACAATTGTCCCAGAAAAAATAAAAACATAAATTTCAGCACCAAATCTGACTTTTATGCAAATAAACAGTTTTAATGTTTTCCTAAACCTTAGCTTCCCTCTATGTGATGTATCCCTTTGTGTATATTATTTTAACGGAGAAGTCTAGATTTTGATTATCAGTTAAGTATTTCTTGGCCCAGGTACTCTATCAATTTCTAAGTATAAGCTACTAACTTTAGATAATAAAAACATAAGATTTTTCTACACATTAAAATTGCCTTTTCCATCCCACTAATTCTTACCTCCCTATATTTTTAACAGCTACATTCACAGCAAAACTGTACCCTGCACCTTCTTCTTCCTCTGTGAAAACAAATGCTTCATGTCATTGCCCCTGTTTTTTTTACACAGGCTCCCATAAAAAATTATTCTTGGATCTTTCTGCCTCACTTGAAAAGAGTCTGTGCAGAGGCTGCTGTACTTACTAGAAGTAGTCAAAAAATAAACTCTAAAACAAACCACACTGGTTGAATCCTAACCTTAACAGGGTATATAACAAAAAGAAAAAAGCCATGGCTAAAAATCAGGAAGAGCAACTCCCATAATGATAGGAGATCTCTTATTAAACTTAACAAGAAACTAAGAGGACAAATGAAGTCTGACAAGTCCAGTTATGAGGTCAAAATAGCCTTACATGCTAAAGACAACCACAAGGCCTACTATAGCTATGTCTAAAACCTCAAAGGCAGCACGCATCAGTGTGCTGAATTGGTGGTCAGTGGTGCCACCTTTACTGAGCAGAGCAACATAATGAATTTGATGGCTGACAAATTCAGCTCAAACTTTAGCCCCACTCTCGCCCCCCCTTGCCTTCCCCCATGAAATACCTATTAGCATAACCTCACAACTATTAACAGTGGGCAGGTCCTGGCCAAAAACACAGCCTCCATGTGCCCCATCAGTATTCCAGGATGCTTCCTAAATAGCTTGAAACAACTTATCAGGACCACTTGAGTCACTTCTCAACTATAGCCCCAAAATAAGCTTTGTCCAAGAGAATGAAGTATTGCAACAGTTATTTCTCTTCACAAGGGTGAATCATCAACCAACACTGGAAACTACAGAACTGTTAGTCTGATTAGTCTAATATGGAAAGGCATGTAATTAATTATCATGGAAATGCTCAACAAAGATATAGGCAATCTTTAGACATTGGATCCAATCCAGGTTCCCTTTGCCAAGGAAAGTTCATACCTACTAAATCTGATGGACTGCTTTAAGAAGGCATCAAGGCAAAGGATGAGGGGAAAACAGTGTATACCACCTACCTGGGCCTGGCTAAGGGATTTGATACAATGCCTCACTTGGATATAGTTGACAAACTCACTGAACTGGGCATAAACCCATATATAACTTGCTGGATCACTGACTGGCTCACAGACAAGACCCAGGAAGTCAGGGTTGGTGAGACCACCTCTGCTAAGAGACTGGTCACCAGCAGGGTACCTTGGGGCTCCATGCTGGAACTGCTCCTACTTGGCATCTTCTTCTCGGAGGTAAAGGCTAATATTAAGGCCCGTTGGCTGACCATGTTCTCAGATGACTGCAAACTGGTAGCTGTCATAGATTCCCCTCATCACACAAACATCTTATAAGAGGGTCTAACACAGGCAAATGACTGGTGTCAAAGTCACAAATTAAAACTCAATGCCAAGAAATGCCTTATAGTTCCTTTTGGGAAAATTGCCACCCCAGGCTAATTTACTCCATTGATAAGACATCCCTAAGAGTTGACCCAGTGGTCAGGGATCTGGGAGTATATGTAGACAGTAATCTAGCCTTTGACCAACATGTGGCCAAGGTAGTAAGAAAATCATTCTTTGTTGCCCAACTTATCAATAAGGGCATGGCATCCAGGTCCAGGAAAGTCATAGTGCCACTTTATTCAGCCCTTATCAGACCCATCATTGAGTATAATGCCCCCTTTGGCATGTACCAGATCAGACAAAGGCAACAGTTCCAACACCCACAAAGGTTTCTTACTAGGAGAATCCAGTGTATAAACACATTGTCCCATATGGAACGCCTTAAAGCCTTTTCTCTATACTTGGTCTCCTCCAGGATACTGAGAGGTGATCTATGCCTGGCATAAAAGGCATCTTGGAATCCAGCTCTGATGGACCTTTTGCACATCTGCAAATCAAACAGCATCAGAACCACTAGATCCAAGGATTTAAATTTTGCTTGTGACATAAATAAGACATGATGGTGAGACAGATATGTGTCTCAGAGGATCCTCATGCTCTGGAACAGGCTTCCCATCCATGTGAAGCAGAATCCACCCCTAACATTATTTAAGTATGACTTTAACCAATGGTTGGGAAATCGGGATTTCACCCCAAGTCTGGTCCCTGTATTTCTGACAGATAGAAGCAGACAGTAATGCCCAAATGAGTACCATCCCACATAATCTCTAGAAACTTCCTAACTAAGATTCCTCCTTCTAATAAACACCCATGACAGAGAGGGGCACAGCTGGGTTGGGTTGCACAGCTAGACTTATAAAGGTCCTGGTGGTCATTAGCCTAGTATATACCTATGAACCAGAGAGTATGACAATATCTGTTGTGTTAGCCCTTTCCTTGCCCTCTAGGCTACTTACATGTATTCATATTAAGACCTTTTACTTTCTTTACTCATACCTTGTGGTGGACAGCAACTGCTATTTTACTGCCTTTGCTAGATTGTCTTAGTCCGGTGGCCTTGAGGAGATGATGTCTCTGTACTACTAATATTTCACATGGGGTTTCAGCTGCTTCTTCATATGGCTTATTGTAGCTTATTGAGATGTTCAAAATACTGCTGAGATTCAGTAAACCATATAACTTTTCCCATCCTTGATACATTTTAAATTATATATTTTTGTATTTCCTGTTTTTAATATACAGATAAACATTTGTCAACATTCCATCCATGGTATTCTTGTGCATAAACTATTTTACAGTGGTAACTTCATTTGTCATTTTTCATCTAGTGGAACCCTCACTGATAGAAATACTGCAGAACACAAGATGTAGTGCATTATTTTTTCAGGAGCCACTGAATGTTCAAAACTACCATCATTCACATAAACACACACACACGCACACACACACACACACACACACACACACACACACACACACACACACACACACACACACACACGCGCACGTGTGCTCACAAACACACGGGTGCAAACACAAACACAAATGCACACGCATGCACATGTACTCACAAGCGCACACACACACACACACACACACACACACACACACACACACACATGCTCACGTGCACAAACACACATATATACACACATGCGCTAACACACATACACACACACACCCACACACACACACATATATATATATATATATATATATATATATATATATATATATATATATAGATATATATATATATATATATACACACACATGCACACACACATATGCTTACACATACCCACATAATGGGAGGACTTGGAAGATCTATTAGGCCATAGTGAAACATAAGCCATACATAATACTCTGTGCGTGTTTGTGTGCATGTTTGTGTGTTGTATATGTGCGTGTGATTATGTGTGTGTATCTGGGTGTGCATGTATGTGTGTGTGTGTGTGTGTGTGTGTGTGTGTGTGAAACACTATATAATTCTACATAGAAAAACTTTGCACTTCATGCTATTTTTTTATCTCACTGATCAGTCTATTCAACCTTTTCATATTGTCTTGGCTGAAGGAAAAATACATTCTGCATTTATTTAAAAAAAAGTAGATTATGGGTTTCAGAAACAGGCAAGAATGGTACAGTGTATTGAAAAAAAAAAAGAAAATTCTAGTCTGTGAAATTGCTTTCAAGATGTTATGTATATTCCCCAGCCCTAGTCCCTAAATGCTACCTCTGTATTTGAGAAAAATAACCCCTTGGTGGTGTACACTTTCTCTTTCTTTGTCTCTTCAGTCTTCCTTTGTGACATATGTTTCATTGTGGCCTTAGGGGCTCTCCCTGTCCCCATTCCTTGAACATAGCCATCAATACATGACAGACACTTGTCCCACCTTCATATAGTTTCATATACTCATTCTTAGCCCACAGCACCCCATTATGACACCAAAGCGCATATGAATAACACAAGGAAACCTTTATTTTTGCACTGTAGCTTGACCTTAATCTTATGGCCTTCTTAAACTGAAACACAAATAAACAGTACAACTATTGTACTGTACAATGTTAATCTCTCAATAAATGCCACACGTAACATATAGCAAGGAAAGAAAAAGTCTTAGGATGTCAGCAACATGATGATTTCAGGAACCAAATTCACATGGCTTATTGTAGCTTATTGAGATGTTCAAAATACTGTTGAGATTCAGTAAACCATACAAACTCAGGTCATGTAATTAAAACAGGGCTACAGTAAGCCATGTTCTGTTGACTCTTGTTTCTTCAAAGGCATGAGTATTACAGCAAGCTCAGGGAATAGTGGGGTTGATGAAGTGTCTGTTTATTGCCAGTGATGTGCAATCTAGCAGTTATTATATTTACACTTCTAGGCATGTAGGGGGTACAATGGGGCCTAACTTTACTGCTCAGTTCCATGGACTGTGTTTTTTATTGAGTTATAGTCTGATGAAAGTTTCTTTAATTGAATTTGTATAAACTCATGTATGTATTGTTTTATATAGATCTATATCTAGATATAGATAGATATGGGTATAAATATACACACACATTTATATGTATATATAGCTATAGATATATATCTATGTATCTCTCTGTCTCTCTCTCTCTCTCTCTATATATATATTTCTATATCTATATAGTTTGTATTAGTTGCTGTTTGTCTGTCTTTCGGCTTTTCCCGGTTAGGGGTCACCAGAGCGGAACTCCGGTCCGCTAATGATTGGCAGTAGATTTTTATGAAACACTGAGGTGCCAGCTCGACGCCCAACCTTCAACGAAGGCACGCCCATTTATGCACGCATGTCTTTCGAATGCTACCCAGCCGCGGGGAGGACATGCAGACTCCACACAGAAGGCACTCCCAAGTCAAGCCGAGAATCGAACGGGAGAACCTCTTGCTGTGAGGTAATAACGCTACCGCCATAGCACCGCGTCATAGTTTGTATTAGTAAGTAGTAAAATTAAATGACTAAGCTCTGGCAGAAATTAACATTGACAGCAAAACATTGATTATGCAAACATAGGCATGCCACAACACATGCCCAAGAAATACCCTTGCAGTATGCAAATAAAAATAAAAAAAAATCATAAAACATAGTTTTATTCCCACACTAACTGTAGTTCTATATACTAACTCTGAGATTACACAATACCAGCGAAAGGGCATATTCCACAACCCCAGAGATTGTGTGATCTTGCACACTTGTCAATACCTATTTAGTCAAACAAACTGGATCAACTAAACAGATGTCAGTGAAACAGGCATTAGACAAAAATAGTGCCTCCCATACATGTATATTGTTAAATCTCAAACCTCTGGTAAATCATGTAAATATAGTTAACCTATTATTTAGGAAAAAGAAAGAGAAGGAAACAACTGAAGTCAGGATAAGTACTTTTAAGTTTGCAGAATTATTTTATGTTAAATATGCATATTTACCCCAAGTCTACTATGATACTCACATTTCTTTTTTTATTTTTGCACTTTACGGTGTTCTTAAGTTTTTTTTTTGCTAACATTTGACCTTCATTGCAGTAGTGATTCACAGGCTTTGATTCAACTGCCTTATTTTTTTATTAAGTTTTACCTTCTAAAGTGTCAGAATATAAGCCCTACTGCTCATAAGAATTTGTTTTTTATTAATAATATGGCTAGGCTTAAATTCCAAACACTGCACAGTAGATATTTGCATGTATTGTGGCCTTAGGAAGTACTAGTGATGAGGGGTGACAACAATTAGCCCTTCTCAGAACCCACTCATTCAATTTTATTACTTGCTATCTATGGTAGTATTGTTTGGCACACACTCATTCTTTCTTAAATTGTTGTATTTCACGTATTTCACATTAGTTCAGATGTTTTCTTATTCAGACCATTTTGGGCCTGTTTCACCATTTTGTTAATTCATCTTGTGTTTTTAATTTTATAGTAGAACGGGTTTCTCCCTCATATGTTTAATCTCATCATCTTCTTACTAAGGTCCATTCATTGCTTGCTGTTCTAGTAATATTTAACTTAGTGGGTTGGAGATGCAAGGTATTTTGAGACCTGGTTATGGTCTACTCTCCTTACTCGACTTATTTTCAACAAAAAGTTTTAAACAAACTTTATTTCTGATAGATGAAGGTTATGATAATGTCACAGCTTTGTTCTTCCTAGACTCTTAGCGATGGACTCCTGAAGAGTTATTGTTGCTTAGACATTACATCACTGCATGAGAATAGCAGTATCAATCCTTGATTGGCCCACCTTCCTGATTCCCAGTTCTCTTTTGGGCATTTTGACATTGGTGGCTATTAACTATATATTTTGTCATCATTGGCTACTTGGTTGGAAATCCCTGGTTATTAATAATACCAGTGGATAAGAATTATTTGACATTAGGATTTGATTGGGTGGAAGGATGGCAGGACAAACGTTCATAGAGTCCTGTGACCTTTGACATTCTAATTACAAATACATTTTAACTGTTTATTCTTGATATTTAAAAGAAATTTGTATCTGATGAAGTGTGTTTCTTAGAAAAAAAATAGATTTTCTTGGAGCAAGAAGGTTGAAATAAAGGATACTCTTATTTCTACTTCAGACATTTTCATGTTCATGTTTTTGTTAATATATTGGGGCATAGTGGCTGTTTCACACTAAAACGTGTTTTATATATACATGTGTGTGTGTGTGTGTGTGTATATATATATATATATATATATATATATATATATATATATATGGGTCTACTTCATTTAATTGAAAACTCATTTCACTGAAACTCAGCTGCCTAAGCACAATTCACTGAAAGCTCACTTCACTGAAAACTCATTTGATCGAAACTGATTTCACTGAAAGGTATATGCCCTGTTCCTCACTGTAGTGCAATCCTGGAGTTAGTATATATAGTAAGGGGGTGTGTGGGGGGACACAGCCCCCTACATTGGGGGTGTGTTGGGGTTGTAGCGCCCCACCTATTTTAAATATTGTAAACCATAGACATGGATACTTATAAGTCAAATGAGTAACTCTTTCCAGAAGACAATATATACCCAAACTGTATATTTATATATTCTGCATATTATGTACAGACTTGGCTGTATATGTAGATTACAGCAGTGAAAACATATAAGAGCACAGTTTAATATGAGTCACCTGGAGAAGTTCTTGTTACAAGGAAGGCTTGTAACCTATTTTTGCCTCCCGTACAGAGGGATTTTGTGACCAACAGTGCTGACATTTAGGGAATATTATTTATTTATTTGACATTTGTTTACCAGGAACGTCTGACCAGGACAGAAAGTGCCCATTTTCAGCAGAGGCCCAGGGAGAAATGCTCCAGAATCACAATATTTCAAAAATCAGGTACAGCTATTTTAAATCACAACCTATCATGTTATATTACACAACATCAAGTACAAATATTTGAAATCACAAAGTATCATGTTACTCTACAAAACAAGAGTGAAAAAATATTATAATGAGGAAAAACATAGAACATATGTTACATAGTAGAGTGCAATGAAAAACAATAACATGAATTGGAGAAAATATGTGAGGAAAAATTCAGTAGTCATATTATTTGTTACACAGATTAGCATGTGATAAATGAGACCTGAGACAATACTAATAAGATATTTAAACATATATTAGAGATTGCATGATTAGAGACAATGAGGACAAATTAATGTCTTAGTATGAGAGAGGTGTTTATAGTATGGTAATAGAAGGAAGAAGGATGGAGAGAAGGAGATTATGAGTACGGGGTAGGGGGTATTTAGGTGAGAAGGGAGGAAAGAGAAAGAGGTAGATGAAAGGTCTGCAGAGATGAAGTGAATAAGTTAAGGTAGTGGTAAAACAAAAAGCAGTGAAGTAGGAGGCTGGACAGGGTTGTGAAGTGTGATCTAGGCTGAAGGGGGAGAATGAAGTATAGTGAATAAGTTCAGCAAGGATTGGCACAGGAGCAGGTCCAGGATTTTGTAAGGTATTCTTTTACGGAGCATTTAAAGGTGGGTAGGTTAGAAATAGTTCTGGTGATTACAGGTAAGGAGTTTCATTTCTTCTGCTACTGAGTATGAGTATAGGCTTTGTCCAGGGGGATTTATTTGCTTTATTTATGGTTTGAAGCAGTTGGTTTTCTAATCTAAGAGTTCTTTTTGAAAAAAGTAATTAAAGGGGTAAGAGATGGGAAGGCTAATGGTTTGTGTAGGATTTTATGTGTTGTTGTAAGTTGGATGTAGCAGAGGTGGAGGGGGTGTTCCAGCCAACTAAGGGTATGCAGACTTTTACAGTGATGAGTAAAGGAAGAATCAGTAGCAAATTTAGCAATTTTGTTGTAACAGCTTTCAAGTTTTGCTTTTTATAGAAGATTGTAAATTGGTTAGAATTGGTGCACCATAGACTAGGGAGGGCATAAGTTAGGTTTTGGCTAGAGTAATTTTTGCAGTAAATGTGCTGTGGTCTAGCTGAAATTGATGTTGCATATTGGCGATTAGCTTATTTTGTAAGAGATAATGGATATTGATCATAAGACTCTGTGGAATGCCAGGACCTTGACTGTGAACTTCTCAAGGAATATAAGGAGCCCAGCTGTGGGCACTAAGGAGAATCAGAGACCTACTTGTGGATGTGCCTGAGAGCTGCACAGCAGCTTAGCCTAAGCTTATTGTTAGTAAGAAACGCTTATGCTGGTTTGAGAGACCTTGAAAATTGACTAAATCTGAACTGTGACTAACTAGAGTGCATAACTCTCAACTGTCCAGATTTTTCCCTCATATTTTTTTTGGTCTGTTCCTCATAAAATTTCTGTTTTTCTAGATTTTTGGGGCAAATCAGTAAGGACTGAATTCACTAAATAATGACAAGAATTTGAGTTTCAGACTTCATATTCTTCAAAAATAAAAAACATGGTTACACAAGACCTTTTATTCCAGCAGCCTTCTAGGTTTATGAGTAATATTTAAATTTTGTCTCTATTTTTGGGCATTGTCTCTCCATTAATTTTGGCTTTGCCCAGCTTTTTTGTACTAAGAGACTGAAAGCTATGCTAGAGTTGCTGGTTAAGTCAGCAGAGTTACCTTATGTAAGAGTATATTGATTTTGGTTAAATTGAAATGAACTCTGAATTTTATATCTTTATTGTAAATAAACTGCACTTGAACTAATGGCACTGATCCAATGTATATTTCGTACACTGGTGGTTTCAGTGGTCATAGTTTGGCCAATATATATACTAAAGTACAACACTCTTTTTTCATTCCTGCATTGCAACATGCAATAGCAAAACATTTCTGAGTTAATTATCCCATTTCAGAACATAGAGCTGTTGTTATTTTTGGTCCTTTTTACCTCACCCAAAAGAGAAAGTAGTAAACAGACTTTTTCTGTGACTGAGCTATTACACTTAGCTATATAACATGAAGAAACTCAAAGAGACTCTGATGCAGACCAGCACAAATATGAGTCAATGTGTCATGGGTCTTCAGGAGAGGTGTATGGCTGTTCATCAAAGGGGTAATGCTACTGATAGATGTTTAGTCAGTCTCCAGGAAAAGAATGAAAATCATTGTGCTAGCTTTTCCAAAGGCAACCACACAGCTAAGAAAACTAAGCAAGGATGACAACATGAAAACACATCTCATTTCTTTTGACAGATATGCTATGAAGGAGAATTGGGCTCAGTCTGACTTGGCTAAAGTTTTGTATTCTTAACTTACAGAAGAATGACAGAAAGCACATGTGGACATGGAAGGTACTGATTAAATGAAGTATCAAAAACAAAAGCAAGAACCACTAGCTAAGGATGGTGTGAGTTCTGAAATGCAAACAATGAAATATCATAAGTAGGCATTTAGTTCAAGTAAAATGAAAGTAACACAGTTGTCTAATCTAAAGCATATATATTTTTGGAGTCCTGTTGCCTGCTGATCATTAGCTCCCTGTAGTTAACTGGCCCATGTATTCCTCCCACGGAGAGAACCATTCAGAGCCCATTCATTGCCCATAAGTTGAGAAACTATTGCAGAGGTGACATTCTGGTATCCACTGAGTTTATTTTATTTTTATGCAACCCCAACCACATCCACTGGGGATGACATGGACCACCTATTCCCAGATATGGAGCTGTGTCCTCTTCTTGAAATTCTTCTGTGAGGGCTACCATTAGTAGCTTGGGTGACATGGGTCCCATCCATGTTTCGCCTCTCATACCCTGTTTTCAGGAAGATAAGCCTATGCAACTGTCTGAAGCACCACATCATTACGGGGGGGGGGGGACAAAAACCTCCCTCTCAGATGAGTGTGCCAACATAATCCACATTTCTCTCACCCCACCATACCCAGCTGTTCCAACTTTCTGAGATGTTAATCAATCTCAGGCTCATCTGGGTTGACCTATAGCATATTTTAAACTTATAGTTAAAACCAGAAGACTGACCCTAAAAGCAGGGATACATTGGTTGTAGTGATTGAAAGGTTACTAGCTAATGAAACACTGTTTAGAAGTGAGAAACCTGAACATATAAATATGAAGCACAAGATTTCACAAAAACTGTCAGCAACTGAAATATTGTGTTTTAGATGTGGGAAGTGGGGTGCAATTTTAAATATTGTTTAACTAGTAATAAAAATGCCATATCTGACAAAAAAGTAACTGCTAACTAACATGCTGGTAATGACAGTGTAAATGATGTGCATATCAAAAATGTTATTTCTAACCAACATGCTGAAAATAAAAATGTACCGATGGAATCTGCTAGGCAAGTAGCATAACAACAGAATCAGCATATTGTCTCAGTGCCACTACAAAGCCAGCCAAATATGCTGTATTAGTGAATGAAAACTGAAAATGTCCTGCAAAGGTCTTTTTAAACATCTTCAGAATACACCACGAAGAACAGTCAGAGAAAGGAACACAGAAGTGGCTTTAATCCATCTTTATTCAGTCCTGGTACCTCAGCAGTTCGCCTTCAATGGGACACATTTAGACATTTTGAAAGTTCTTTTTATATATGCATCAATCAATCAATTAAGCAATTAATTCATCATTTCAAACATTGTAAACATTTTTGACCCCCTCAACACTGAACATTTCTATACAAAACTTCAAATATAATGTTCTTTTACATTTTTTCCATTTTTTTAAAAATCAGTTTGTTCATTTTTTACATAATTATTATACATGATTACAAAAATATAAATATAAAATAAATACTTTATGATATTCAAAATTACAACTCCAATTAAAATCTCCTCTTTTTGTACTTCTTTTCTTTCTTTTTTTTTTTTTGATTTAACCATAATTTATAATATTTTTCCAACAAGCTTCATTGCTTACTCTTCATATTGTAATACTTCAAAAAGGTGTATAGATACCAAATATACAACTAGATTGTTTTTAAATTAAAACCTCCTTCTTCTTTCTTATTATATACAATTTCTCATTTAACTAGACTGAGCCTTGATACTCAAATAAAACTGAACAAATTCTCTAGCAATTATTTTTTTTTCCAATTTATCAGGAAACATATACACTCTCCTACTATCCCAAATCTCCCATTATATATGTATTTGACATATATACTTTCTTTCTAAAAAATAAGTAGAATGTTTTCCACCAACTAACTTCTTTATTTTATACAAAAGTTTTTCTCATTATTATTTTTACTCTTTTACCAAAACTGATTCATGGTTCCTAATAGATTCTAGTAAAATGCCTTGTTAAGTGATTTTTTTAACATTCAAAGTGCATATGTTAGATTTGTTTATCAAATATTAGATTGAAATCAGTTACAAATATGGTATTTAAGTGAAATAAACATCCATGTTTATGAATGGATGTTATACAAAGCTGTTAGACTGTATATAAAGTATATTGATGCAGGAACCCTGTATTTTTCTCTGTGCTGGCATTTTTTGCATATTTATTCCCATTTTTGCTTATTTTTTTTTTTGTTGTTTTCAAAAAGTTATACTCAGTATTGTGATACAACAACCTCCTTCTACGTTTTCAAGTGCTAATTGCCTTGTACTGCAAGTATTATTGTTCAGACATGTTTAATATTGTTTGCTGATCAACCATTTTTCTCATATGCTGTGCTATAGCCATAATGCTGCAGTATTGTCCTTGCTATTTTATTGAGTTTAGAATAGTGTACACAATTGCAAAATTCTGATTAAACAATCCAACAAACTCTTATGTTATTTTATGTTTTTACTTTTAATCCCACAGGTTTAATGTATGATTCTGTCTCCTGCTCTCTCTTTGAAAACTTCCAGAGCAGGAAATGATAGTCCATCAGTCCATCAGCAGATATTAATTAGGGCTTATACATGTCTATATAGTTTATTATTTGATGCTATTGACAGCTTTATGTCTTTGTAATTTACAAAGTAGTAATTTTGATAACTTACAGTTGTACTTTCCAAAGCAGTAATTTGATCTTCTTTTGCCCATTTTCACTTGTGACAGCAGTGGAAGGGCTGAAACTGCTTTGCTTATTCAAATACAATTACCTGACATTGCTATAAACATAGTATACTTATAAATGCTTTCTTGGATATTTGTACTCTGCTGTTAACAGTGCTGTACTTACCAACTAACTAGATGACACTATAGTATTATATCACTGTAATATTACTCTGATGAAACTGTTATCGTGTCCAAATACATTGACTGGATATCCTTGTAACTTAGCCCTGTCCATCCTATTCTAGCCTTGAGTATAGCTACTAGTATCATATTATTTAACCAGAGCTGTCTCAGTGGCTCTATAGCAATGGCTGATGGCAAAATTAAGTGAATTCTATGTTCCACTATACTTGCTAATATTTTATGTCTTCACCCTTTCTGCTACATGTTTTGCTTTTTCTCACGTCTGTTGTCATTCTTAAAGAATCTGACCAATACACCTCCCTCATAATTCAATCACCCTCCCAACAGTGCTTGCCACCTAATTTTGAATGCTACATTCAATAGCAAGCATCTGGACCTAAGTGGTAGCCCACTAAAGACAAAGTCAAGAACAATCTCTTTATTACCCTGCTGTGGATGTATAACTCTGATAGGTGCTTATTCAAATTTCTTCACTATGAGACCTACTTTTTTGTCCTATTTGTATAAAGTGTATGCTCTACAAAAGGTATGTAGTCACCATCTCTGTATATTAGATGCTGTAGTATAACTTGTCATACCTTAAAACAGCATAAAACAGTTTTAAATAGCCTAATATAACATATCTCTTCACAGGAAGCATTTAATTGATGCCACTCACATATCTGGATATTTTATTTACTCCCATTTATTAGCACTTAATTTACTTTTATTAATTGTATTTCATAGAACCAGCCACATTAGATAAACCTATTCCCCCATTTTCAACATCGGGTAATTAAATAGCAGAATTTTTGTATTACTCTAACTTCATATTTTCCTTGAATAAATGTTCCCCAAAAAGCAGTAGATTTTGTCAAACCAGCCCTAACCACATTTTTCTTACTTATTTTACTCATTTTATTTTTGTCTACTAAAATAGACTGGGGATGTACAGTGCATTTCTTCGTGCTAGTCCCAAGCCTGGATAAATGGGGAGGGTTACATCAGGAAGGGCATCCAGTGTAAAACCTCTGCCAGATGACATATGCAGACAACAATACAGATTTCCATACTGGATCGGTTGAGGCCCGAGTTAACAATGACCACCACCAGTACTGTTAGCCAACAGGGTGCTGGTGGAAATTGGGCTACTGTTGGCTGAAGGAGAAGAAGATGGGGAAGGCATGCCTGAAGGTAGGAAGAGAGGAGGAACGTTAGGAGTGTAGTAGTGAGGGTAGGAACTTTGAATTTTGGCAGTATGACTGGTATAGGGAGAGAGCTAGCTGATATGATGGAGAGAAGGAAGGTTGATATATTGTCCGTGCAAGAAACCAGATGGAGGGGGAGTAAGGCCAGGTGTATAGGAGGTGGGTTCAAATTGTTCTATCATAGTGTGGATTAGAGGAGAAATGGGGTAGGAGTTATCCTGAAGGAACAGTATGCCAAGAGTGTTTTGGAGGTGAAAAGAGTGTCAGATAGAGTGATGTTTATGAAGCTGGAAATTGATGGTGTAATGATGAATGTTATTAGTACATACGATCCGCAAGTTGGGTGTGCGATGGATGAGAAAGAAAAATTTTGGAGTGAGTTGGATGAAGTGGTGGTGAGTGTACCCAAAACTGAGAGACTGGTGATTGGAGTGGATTTCAGTGGGCATGTTGGTGAAGGGAACAGAGAGGATGAGGAAGTGATGGGTAGGTGTGGTGTTAAGGAGAGGAATGCAGAAGGTCAGATGATAGTGGATTTTGTGAAGAGGATGGACATGGCTGTGGTGAATACGTATTTTAAGAAGAGGAAGGAGCATAGGGTGACATACAAGAGTGGAGGAAGATGCACACAGGTGGATTATATCCTATGCAGGAGGGCCAGTCTGAAGGAGATTGGAGACTGTAAAGTGGTTACAGGGGAAAGTGTAGTTAGGCAGCACAGAGTGGTGGTCTGTAGGATGACATTGGTGATCAAGAAGAGGAGGAGGAGGAGTGTGAGAGCAGTGCCAAGAATTACAAGGTGGAAGTTGAAAAAGGGTGATTGTGAGGTGGAGTTCAGGGAAGAGTTAAGACTGTCACTGGGGGGGGGGCAGTAAAGAGTTACTGATTTGCTGGGTAACTACAGCAGAGCTGGTAAGGGAGACAGCTAGAAAGGTGCTCGGTGTGACATCTGGACAAAGGAAGAAGGTCAAGGAGACCTGGTGGTGAAATGAGGAAGTACAGGAGAGTATACAGAGGAAGAGGCTAGTGAAGAAGAAGTGGGATTGTCAAAGAGATGAAAGTAGACAGGAGTATAAGGAGATGCGGTGCATGGCAAAGAGAGTGATGGCGAAGGCTAAGGATAAGGCATATGGGGAGTTGTATGAAAGGTTGGACACTAAAGAGGGAGAAAAGGACCTGTACCAATTGGCTAGGAAAGATGTGCAGCAGGTAAGGGTGATAAAGGACAGTGAGGGAAACGTACTCACAAGTGAGGAGAGTGTGTTGAGCAGATGTAAAGAGTACTTTGAGGGGCTGATGAATGAAGAGAATATGAGAGAGAGAAGGTTGGATGATGTAGGGATAGTGAATCAGGAAGTGAAACAGTTTAGCAAGGAGTAAGTAAGGACAACTATGAAGAGAATGAAGAATTGAAAGGCTGTTGGCCCAGATTGGAAGCATGGAGGTGCTTAGTAGAAATGGCAGTGGAGTTTTTAACCAGATTGTTTAATGAAATCTTGGAAAGTCAGAGGATGTCTGAGGAGTGGAGAAAAAGTGTTTTGGTACCTATCTTTAAGAATAAGGGTGATGTGCAGAGCTGTAGTAACTACAGCGGGATAACATAGATCAGTCACAGCTTGAAGTTATGGGAAAGAGTAGTGGAAGCTAGGTTAAGAATAGAGGTGATGATTAGTGATCAGCAGTATGGTTTCATGCCGGGAAAGAGCACTACAGATGTGATGTTTTCTCTGAGAGTGTTGATGGAGAAATATAGAGAAGGTCAGAAGGAGTTGCATTGCGTCTTTGTGGACTTAGAGAAAGCATATGACAGGGTGCCTAGAGAGGAGTTGTGGTATTGTATGAGGAAGTCGGGAATGGCAGAGAAGTATGTAAGAGTGGTACAGGATATGTACGAGGGTAGTGTGACAGTGGTGAGGTCTGCGGTAGGAGTGATGGATGCATTTAAGGTGGAGGTGGGATTACTTCAAGGATCAGCTCTGAGCCCTTTCTTATTTGCAGTGGCGATGGACAGGTTGACAGACAAGATCAGACAGGAGGCCCCGTGGACTATGATGTTTGCAGTTGACATTGTGATCTGTAGTGAGAGTAGGGACCAGGTTGAGGAGACCCTGGAGAGGTGGAGATATGCTCTAGAGAGGACAGGAATGAAGGTCAGCAGGATTAAGTTAGAATATATGTATGAATGAGAGGGAGGATAGAGGAATGATGAGGATGCAGGGAGTAGAGTTGGTGAAGATGGATGAGTTTAAGTACTTGGGTTCAACAGTTCAGAGTAATGGTCAGTGTGGAAGAGAGGTGAAGAAGAGAGTACAGGCAGGGTGGAATGGGTGGAAAAGGGTGTCAGGAGTGATTTGTGACAGACAGGTACCAGTAAAAGTGAAAGGGAAGGTCTACAAGAGGGTAGTGAGACCAGCTATGTTATATGGGTTGTAGATTGTGGCATTGACAAAAAGGCAAGAGTCACAGCTGGACATGACAGAATTAAAGATGTTAAGATTTGAACTGGGTGTGGTGAGGATGGACAGGATTAGGAATCAGTATATTAGACTCAGGTTGGACAGTTTGGAGACAATGCCAGAGAGGCGAGATTGCATTGGTTTGGACATGTGCTGAGGAGGGATGTTGGGTATATTGAGAAAAGGATGCTAAGGATGGAGCTGCCAGGTAAGAGGAAAAGAGGAAGGCCTAAGATAAGGTTTATGGACATGGTGAGAAAGGACATACAGGTAGTTGGTGTGACAGAGCAAGATGCAGAGGACAGGAAGAAATGGAAACAGATGATCCACTGTGGCGACCACTAATGGGAACAGCCGAAAGAGAAGAAGAAGAAAATATTTTTACTACCAGTGCCCTACTTAGTTAAGCATTATCATTAAATCCTTGCTTTATATAATTTACTAAAGTGTAAGTAGTAACAGTTACACACATGTACTTCTTTTTGGGACAGTTCAATGATTGTTTTCTGTCTCACAACATTGTGAGCAAGTGGAACCCACTCCATTCCCCTACCCTACCTCTAATTCCCACTTCCCGCTGCAACTACATTTATACTCTCCTTAACTCCACCCAGTCTATCAATTGACTAATTACCCAACCAATCAATACCTTCCTAATTGTATCCTACTGCTACTATAATCCAATCTGCCCATTACTATCTTGTCTGTCAAGCCTCCTAACTTTTCAGAACCACCCTTCCAAATTCTAGGATATCTGTTCCACTCCAACATTTATTTAAACTTTTCCTTACCATACTCATTCAGTCCTATACTACAAAGTACATATATCTACAAAACCTCCATTTATGACATCTTAGGCACTCACTATCTTTATTCAAACTTTTTAATTCTTTCTTTTTACCATCCTATTAATAAGCTATTCCACTGCTATTTCCTACCTTGCTTTTCATCTTTCTACTGCTGCTAGCTCACTCCACAACCTATCTCATCCCTTTAATTCCTAAGCCTATCCTCCAGACTACTAATCATAATTTATGCCATCACCTCTGAATCAGCTACCATCATACCTCTCAACTGTCCCTGATTTCCAGGGACGTCCCTGATTTGGACTCAAATTCTAACTTTGTCCCACCTAATCCCTCCTAAAACTAGTGACTTTTGGAGGAAAGGTGGTGAATTACACGTAATGAATAATGACAACAATTACGAGTTATAAACTTCATTTACCTCAGAAAATGTGTATTAATTCATATGTTCTAAGTCTGTCAATGTGCAAAGTTAATAGCACTAATATTTTAAATGTGTCCTTGATGTTGTCATGACTTGTCCCTGATTCAGTTGATATTTGTCCCCAATCATTTGAGAGGTCTGGCTACCATCATATCTCACTAAGCCTTTCTAACCTAAACAACAGACTCCACCATACACATAAATTAGTCCGCTTCTAACTTCCACATACAAAAATCAAATATTCTCTATTAAAAATCAAACCTATTCTCATGCATAGATTAGACTTCAAGCTTCTAAAATCTTGTTGTGTGGCTACATCCAGTGTCTAACCCTTTGCCTTCTCTACTACCTACATCAATCCCCACCACCTCTTTCAACACCCTACTTACATCCCCCTCATCATCATAGTCACTCCACCCCTACTCCATCTCTACTAACAGCAAACCACACTCAACTTAACACATCCTTGCTTCCCAACACTAACACTCCATCAAAAGACCTTAATCTCATCACAGTATATATGCATAATATATGTAATAAAGTAACTGAACTGCATGTCTGAATATCTCAATACACCCGTGACATATTAGCCAACACTGAAACTTGGCTTAAACCAAATATTAGTGCCACTGACATTCTTAGAGTAGACAGGTTAAAAAAGAAAGCTGGCAGCATAGCTCTCCTTTACCCTAACTTTTATACCATCTCTTAATTCACTAAGCTAATCCTAAACTTCCATAATGAAGAAATACTTATTTCTTTCCTAAATTTAGACAGGAAAAAGCGCCTATGCATTATCATACTATATACCCCCAGGCTCTGCTTACAATCAGATAAAGCATACTCACCAAACAAAAAGCTGTGACAGCATGTAACCATTCTAATTTCAATCCTCAGTCTTTTAATGATAAATTACTGGGTATGAACTCGTTTCCATTAAAAATATTCCCCTAGATGAAGCAGTCAACTTTTTTAACATAGCTTTTTTGAACACACTTAATAGACTAGCCCTACAACATGAAAAAGAGTTAAAGCATGCTCATTGGTTAACTAAACAAACCAAAAACTTATAAAAGACAGGGCTATAGCTTGGAAAATGGCAGGAACCTAAACAACTGAACACCTTTTAACCTTCAGGCAACTTTATAACTTAGTTTAAAGCAAGTAAACAATAACAACAACAAAAAAATACTATGTTTACCTTCAAACTAACCATAAGCACAACCCCCCAAAACTGGTCTTCTATAAACTCTACTGAATTCTGGTAACAAGAAACCCTGATCCCTAACTTAATTCATCACAGCAAACTGCAACCTTATACAATAGTTACTTTATAGAGTGCAGCTCTTCAAATACAACACAACACTACCTGTTTATTATCCCAAGCTATCTCTCCCCCCTCCTTTACTCTCAAACCAGTCCCCACTTTCATGATAAAAAGTACTTCTAAAACTGTCTTCTCCTTCAGCTAGCAACGTTCTGCAGGATATCTTAAACTAGCTTCTCATGCCATAATCTTCCCACTAGGTATCCTCATCTGTAGAACCATACTTGAATCTTATGTTCCCTCCATATGGACAAAGGCTCATATCATTTCTTTCTACAAAGTCAGATGCTCATCTGACGTTGCTAGCCTCCATCCAATGGTAATACTGTTATAAAAATGCATCCATACCCAACTCCTCCAACATATCATACAAAATCAACTGTTAACTCCTGCTCAACATGGTTTCAGGCCTGATCATAGAATAACTTCCACCCCTCTATCTTTTATGGAGACAGTAATCAGAGCAAGAGACACTGGCAATATAATTTCCACACTATTCCTCGACATGTCCAAAGCTTTTGACATGGTCTCTCACCCCAAAGTCCTGCAACAACTATCTAATATTGGTCTTTCTCCTCCTGCTTGAAATTGGTTCCATAGCTATTTATCTGATAGACATCAGGCACTTACCTACCTAACACCACTGGAATACCACAAGATTCCATCTTTGGACCCATAGTTTTCAATATTTCCATTACTAACATCAACACCACCTTCTGCCAAGCCTCTCTCATCCAATATGTGGATGACTCCACACTTATATGCTCCCCTAATAGTCTGTTGCATCTCTTACAAATAACTCAGGAATTCTTCTCCTCAGTTGAAAACTGGCTTTAGAATTCCCATCTATTTCCTAGCACACAAAAAAGGTCTTTCACTTAGAATTTTCTTATCCCTTTTCTTTTCCTATACTGTGATATCAATCCTTGGTAGGGAAGTCAGTCTCTAACCTGCAGTCCAAACTTTTTCTTGGCCTCATTCCAATCTATTACATTTCCTGTCAAGCTATTTGCTCCAAATATCTTGGTTTTATTGCATTTTTGCCCACTAAATTCCAGCCTATCTTGTCTATTTTCTGTACCCCTACTTGCAGTCATCCCTAATGGGAAAATCTCCCTTCTCCATTCCAGTGTTGGCTCAATTCTTAGCATACTTAATATAATATTATGCATGGTTGCTACTGTCCTCAATGTTCTACATCCAAAATCCCACTCTAGCCTTATTTCTTCCCCCTCCCCTGCTTCATCATTATTTCTTTCCTGTTTAAATTATAACATTCTGCTTGTTTTATGTATATTAACTTTAACTGCATAACTCAAACATATCCTTTCAAATGAAGAGATCATAAACTGCATTGTTCTAGTGGGAGGATCAACTTATCCCACTTAACTCTTGCCCTCTTCCCCTCCCAGATAAAGTCATGCAACTCGTTATTAATTATTGTCCAGAACTTTTCCTTTGTTTGATAAAAATATGCTGACCTGTATATTAAGCTAAAGGGACTAAAACATTTTCCCTGCTTGTAGCTTATTATCCATATCTATAAACAAAAGCTTCCATTTTCTCAGTTTTTCTATTATCTTTTGTTTAGTTTCTTACCACATATCCTTAGCTGCCATAACAGAAGCCTTTGTAATCCATACTTCTAAGTTATTCCTTCCTTTCCCACCTCTCACTCTAGTAGGGTGCAAGGGAGTTACAGGGTTCACTGGAAACTTCGGTATACACACAGCAGTCTCATAGACAGCCCGAGTCCATTCAATCCACACACAATTTAACTAGGATAAAAGTGTGTATCACCTCTGGCCTTGTGCTTTAAGTTCACTGGAAATTTAGTATACACACAGCAGTCTCATCCAAATAAACAGTCTGAGTCCATTCAGTCCAATCACCATTTAACTAGGACAAATTGTGTACCACCTCTGACCTTGTGCTTTAAGTTCATTGAAAACTTAAGTATACACACAGCAGTCTTATAAATTCTTTAAACTAATTCATACCTCCCTATCAAAATGTATATGGGATCCTAAAAAGACCAGAATCTTATACCAGAAATTAACACTCCCCAAGAACAAAGGGGGTCTGAACCTAGCAGATTTTAAAACTTATTACTCTATTATCCACACTAACAGAATACTGGGAATAACAGAGTATAACCAGTCAGCAAAAACTTGGTCACCACCATGGGTGATAATATACTACAGATACATCAAATCACTAGACATCAATCCCAAAGTACTTCCCTTTTTGAACAAAAAAGATCTACAAGGGCACAAAATTATAGACCCTCTAAAACATTATATAAACATAATACAAAAACTATTTCATTCCTTAAACCTGGGGCAAGCTCTGATAACATTACAACCCCTCCATAAAAATCCTAATTTAAAAATAAATAAGATGCTAGATTTAGATTCCTTTCCCCAATTAAAAGAAAAAAGAATACAAGATATCTACCCACTACTTAATTGTACTATCCAAGAAATGAGAAATAATCTGAATCTACCTAAGTCTTACATCATAATGCTTAGACAAATCAAAGAGATGTGTTCCAGTTACCTCCAAAACCTTACCATGCCCAATAGTGACATGGAAAAATGCACTCTGCTCTAGGAGACTATCCTCATGACAAAGAAAACTAAAAAAACTCATACAAAATGATAGGGGAAATCAAATTCCAGAAAGACCTCCTTTTCTCTAACTATTGGAGGAAAATACAACCAGCTTTGGACGATCACCAGATACAAAATGCAATTAACCTAACACTGAAAAGCATACCCCTTAATACTGTTGTATACACAGCTTATGATAAATAACAACACATATTTCACATCTGCATTACTACACAAATTCACCATACTGTCCACACTGCAAGGATGAGATAGCAGATTTAATGCATATATTTTGGAGTTGCAAATGCGTCTATAAATGCTGGAATTCACTGAAATTGCAATTACAAAAAGTGGGATATCAATTATCAACACTTACATGGGAATTTACCATATTACATATTCGCCCATTTAACTTTTCAGTAAAACAAGCAAACTCACTTATAACCATATTCTCAATGAAACTATATATAGCCCTCAAATGGATATAATCTATAAACATCTCTTGGGAGGGTTTTAAGAAAGTGGCTATTAAACACCTATTAGCTCACAAAATAGTAATGGATAAAAGAAACAAAAACAGCAAAACACGAGCAACTTGGGAACAAACCTTTACTATCATACTAGCATAAAACATCATGTATACTATAAAGTAACCTAGCAATATACCCAGAAACTCACAACAAAATATGGTATTGCAAACATTAATGTATGTGTTGTCTTTATATTGTTTAAAATTGTTTGAGAAAGCATCTATGTATATAGTGTAAATATAAGACCTTCATGTTTCTATATTGACTGTATAATTTTCTCTTATGGTCATGTTGTAAATATGAAATTTTTTGTGTCTTTTATAAATGCAAAAGGAAAATAAAAAAAATATTGAAAAAAAAAGTACACACACAGCAGTCTCATCCAAATAGGCAGTCTGAGCTCATTCAATCCAACCACCATTAGGACAAAGTGGTATCACCTCTAGCCTTGTGCTTTAAGTTCACTGGATACTTAAGTGTGCACACAGCACTCTCATCCATATAGGCAGTGGGAGTCCATTCAATCCAACCACCATTTTACTAGGACAGACTTTGTTCAATCTCTGGCCTTGTGCCTTAGGTAAGTGTTAAAGGCATCTGGTCTTCTGCGAATATTTTAGCCTGCACAGTGACTGGTCTGAAGATAAATGCTTCATTGTCCTAGTTTGTAAGGAATAGTCTTATAGTCTGCAAACCCTCCTCCAGCGACATCCTGCAGGACAGATTTTACTCTTTTCATCCTAATATAAACTAACATTTACTCAAACTATTTCTTTCTCTTATATTTTTTCTTTATTTCTTCTAGACTTGTTACACCCATTATTTATATCTGCCTGTGTTTAGTGGAACTGCATGCCTTTGAATGAATCACCCTTGGTCTCCCCCTTCCTTTCTTATTTATGCTTGCCTGAGACTGTTACTAAACTAATTTCAGCTATGAGCTAGTATTTGTGAAGTCAGCATCGCTTCAGTGCACTCAACTTTCTCTTTAGTCTGTTTTAATTTTTTTGTAGAAGTGTCCCTGCAAGCAAATAGATATGTATGTAATAGTGAAGTCTGCAGTTTGAACACTAGCATGTGGGCTATATTTGCATATAAATTATAACTATTGTGGCAACCTAAAACAAAGAAGCTTGTCATTTATAATAGCTCCATTTTCATAGACCACAGCAGTCCTATTGGTACTGTCTGCTTTAACTGTGCTGAATTAAGTTTATTTCACTTCTTGTATAACCACTTTTGAGTTCTCAGACAGTATTTTGCTAGAGCTGAACTACTGCATTCTAGCTTACTTTTTTTCATTGTTTTGTTGATCTGTGAGGGTTGAAGTAGGCTTTTGGACTTTCCATTTCAAAGTCCATAGAAGCCTGCTTACTTGTTCAAACAGTCAAGTGCATTTTTTTACTGTTATCACCATTAGTCAGGTCAAGGTGATATTGGACTAACTCTCCTACTAAAACTGTGTCCTAGAGCAACAAAACCAAGACCTAGAACAGAGGCCTTTTAAATTGCATTGTTCCTTTTACTTATCTCTCTGCAGATTTATGGGTGTTTGCATTAAGTCACTGTTTGTTTTCTCTGTGTCTTGCCCAGTGTTCAACCCGCTTTATTCACCCTCGCTAACACTTGGGCTCACTTTGCTCCACTACCCGGGTCTATATCACGAAATTGAACTTCCAAAATGTCGAACACCATAAGTTCAAACTTGGAAGATCGAATTTGGATAACATCAAAACAGCAAATTTTTTCCCATGGAAAAAATTCACTGTTCCGAAAAACACACATGTAACACAATCACACCAAACACATTCAAAACCTACACTAAACCTAACATACACCACTATCTATGCACTATCTTTAACCCAGCCCTAACCCTAAAGTCCGTCACTACCGCACACTTACCTGACCCGTGCCCTAACCCTAAAGTCCGTCACTGCCACACACTTACCTGACCAGCACCCTAACCCTAAAGTCCATCAGTACTGTACACTTACCTGACCCACGCCCTAACCCTAAAGTCTATCACTATCACACACTTACCTGACCTGTGCCCTAACCCTAAAGTCCGTCACTATCCATTTGTACACTTACCTTGACCGGTCTGAAAATGCCGAAGCCGCAGAAGTGGCCAACCAAATTCTTTCCATGGGAAAGAATTTGGGTTTCTGTGGCTTCGACATTCTCAACTTTTGAACTACCAAGTTCGGCCTTCCGGTATTTGGCATTTCTAACATCCAATTTTGCAATAAGAATACCCTAACCTACCCCCAAATCCCACCCCCCTTACTCTACATTTATACTTTCATAGCACCACTCACATATTCTTTTAACCAATACCATCAGTCCCTCCAGTAGGAAAACAATCAATATAATTACTCCCAGTAGTAATACGCACTCTAGTTACCACCCAAAACTCTCTCACAAATTGTCTTATCCTTGCCTCCTATAGCTATCAAATTATATCTCTACAACAAACCCACTACCCTCCTAACATTTTTTATCCTAATTTACAACAAAGTTAAATAAGATGCCCATAGCTTTCTATCTCTTACGTCTACTAGCTTTTATCACCAATTACCAAATCTACCTCCTTCAAATACTTAAGACTTCAACCAATCCTCACAAAGACTATTAACATCTACCCAGCCTATCTTTCTCCATAACACCCTATCTCTATAAACAAACCACATCTGATTTTTTTTTTATAAATATCTTAAAACTAAGCTCCCAAATTTATGATAATATATCAAACCAAGACCAAAATATAACTGGCTGCACTCTTCCCTCTGTAACATATCAATATTCACCCCAACCTTGGTAACACTGTTCATAAAACTATCACTGCCACCCCCAAAATAAACAGTCACCTAATGCATCTCAGCAAAAAACAGAATCCAAACTCATCTTACTAAATATGAACCTAAGAAGTATGTACAATAAAATCCATGGCATCCATGATTATCTTGCCATATACACTCCTGATGTAGTCATAGCTACTGAAACTTGGTTAAAAAAGAAATAAAGGCTAATGAGATCACTCCCCCCCGGATACAATACACTCAGGCATGATAGACAAGACAAGCATGCAGGTGGTGTAGCAATCATTTATAAAAATTCCCTAACCATTACCTTACTTCCACAGGAAATACCCAAATTTAACAATGCTGAGCTACTAATAAAACTCCTAAAAAGCAAAAATAGAAAAAAAATGTATGTTTAACAGCAATTTATATACCACCAGGGAATAATGCTGATATTGCTGAAAGCATCCTGTATTGGATAACCAAACAAATTATCCATGAAACTATATTACTTGGAGACTTAAATATAGACTGGCAACTCATAAATTCCACTACCCCCATTGAATCCATAAAGTTGTACAACTTTAGACAATTAATAACCACACCTACTAGAATTAATAAAAGTTCTGGGAGATGCTCAACATTAGATTGTATTCTTACAAACAAAAAAGATAAACTGACAAAAGTAGTCTGCCTCTCAGCATAAGTGACCACATACCAACATATGTTATTATAACTCACCATAACCTAGATAAACATATTATCTATAATCAAATATGAAACACAACCAATTTCAGCAAAGATATTTCAATGAAACATTAAAAAGTATAACTGGAATGTACTTAGAACAATGTACTTAGATACTGCTGTAGAACACTTTAATAATGTATTCTCACAGACCTTAAATAATCTAGCACCAGTGTCAAAGGAAAAACTTCAAAGACCAATACACATAATCTTTCTGTCCCTGACTTATAAACAAAGTCTCTAACAGAACAAATACAAATCTAGGCCCTGATCTAAAACAGAAAAAGAATGTAGATTCACCTTACCTGAGCCTTCGTGATTGATCACCTGGTTCGAGTAAACCCGTCCTTCAGTCATAGATCAGAAAGTGGCTGGCCTCTTTTGTATGACAATTCAGTCAGAGGACTTTTCAAATAAGAAGAACCAATGTGGTTTCTTCCCCGTACGGTTTCAAGCCACCTGGCCTGTCTGATCCGAGGCGAAGTGAAGGTTTCTGGTCCGAAGGACGAAACTGACAAAGGAACAAACTTCAAAGACCAATACACGTAAGGTTCAGTTAAGGCACTTTAATTTACTTGCAGCAAGGAGACAAAAACATGCAAATACAAGGATTTGTCTAACTACTAACAGGAAGTATGTTCATTCTTATACTGTTTTACAAGACATGGCCTTCTAAGCTGATGTAATCAAACACAACTTTAAGCATTGTACTACAGCAGGTGTTACTTCAGATTTTCTGCTGACATGACTAGATTTGTGAGAAACTTTTCAGAAAAACAACCTGGCCTTGATGACTATTAATCCATTTACAAGCATCTATTGTACACTGTTACTTTTCAAGGTACTTTTCTAATACAGATACAAGCAAATGCTGATTGCAGTTCATATTCTTAAGCAAGCTTTGTCCTAATTATCTGTTACTTCTACAGCTGTGTATGTTCTCATGGCACAGCGGAACTTCTTGTCTGAGTTTCATATAAGCAGTATTGTTCTATTCATTATTTTCCTAACGCAAGCAGAAATCATCTGCTTCTCAGTAAATTTCCAAGGCTCAAGCAAGATTTAGCTGACAATACAAGGTCAGAAAGCAACTGCAGTTTGTATAGATTTATGCAGTATGAAATAGAATAAATGTGTTAACTCTTTTAGGCTCTGAATGCACTAAGCATATTACTAATACACACATTAATACATATTTTTCTAACATTTCACCCCTATTAATAATTGTATTCTACTTTCAAAATAAGCATAAACAGTGTGTTTTCTTCTCCTAACCTCTTCCCCTCAGGATTTGCAGTTAAGAGAGTCATTCAGTTTAAACTTATGAAAGCATTTTCAGTCTTTTAACAGTTCTTCAAACTCAGTACTTTGATATAAGGTTTCAGAAACCAACATGCCTATAAGGTCTTTAATCAGTCTTTTCATGCAGGGGATACCACAACAAACACATACTCCCAGTAGGAGCATACCTACACAAATGGCAATCAGGATATTCATTAGGATGGTACCTCATCCCCCAAACCATTTCTGGAAAAAGTCCATCAGTGGGTTTGGGCCTGGTTTGGTCATGGCCGACACTTGCTGAATTACCTCAAAATGATTGTCTATCTCGTGTTTATGGTCAGGAATATATGAACAGCATTCTTCTTGGATTAAAGCGCACGTACCACCTCTCGCCGCTAGGGTGAATTCGAGAGCCATGCGGTTTTGGAGCACTACAGTTCTCATAGCATTCAGTTCATCAGTAACCAATTCAAGAGCAGAAAAAGTTGCGTTGCTCATTACTTCGAGAAGTTTTGATAGTTTTCTCTGCTCCCAAATTGATTTCACTGCTCCATATGCTGGGGATATGCCTGCCCATGATATAATGCTATCACTCTAGTCCATATGTGTCAGCCCTTTGCCTAAGGAATGATGGTCTTTCCAATGCACATCGATTCATTCCACAGGATTCTCAGGTTTCTTGACGACCTCTCGGACATTTCGAATTTTTCCATGAGGCAAAACTGCAGTGTGTCGTATGGCTGGAACCAGGTAACCCAAAAAACAACTGCCGGACCAATTCTCAGGTAACCATTTGTATGCCTTTCTGCCATACACAAAATAACAGTCCTCTACTTTAGTAGTAACCCTGCTATGAATATACACTCGCCCTGCATGAAACATTTTTCTATCAATTATAGACAGCTGTTTATAAAGAACAGAATTATGTTTTACTTCAAGTGTTTTATGCATCAATCCAAGAAATGAATCATAGTTTGTATTTCAATAAAGATCTACTTTGTTTCCTTTAGTATAACATCTATAAGGAACAGTCACATTGCAATTGCTCCAACCCACCTGAACAGTATCATTTTTATAAAAACACACAGTTCCCTTTTGTGGAACAGACAAGTGCAATGCTATTTTATCTTGCGCTGTAATGGTTGAGGTATCATAAATCAGGTTTTCCCAGGTCTCATTGACCCCTAGGGGGACCGTAGTCATTAATAACCTCCAGTATGCTGTCGGCAAAGCTGTGCAAATCCAGCAATTCGAAATATTGAAAGTCTCAGCATACACATATTTAATTGCCTGGTAAGTGTTAACGTTTGGATGCCAGTTTATGAGTAACGCTTTGTGTTTATTCAGTTCAGTCTGTGTGGCTGGGAAAAGGAAAGGCCACAGCAAAAAGATTATTGTCACAAATACAGTTAACATGATGATTATGCAATACTTCTGAGGAAAGGGTTGTTCTGCATTCCTGTTTCTTCTGGACTCTATCATTTTTACTCTTGGCATGTAACAAGATTTTTGTCCAGTTCAAAGTTTTTAACTAATTTACAGTGCATCAGGTGGATCCAAGAGGCATGTTCCACTATCTTGACTGCAGTGGGTGTTGACAAAAGCACTTGATATGGACCTTCCCACTTTGGAGATGCCCAGTTCTTTCTCTTAATTACCTTCAGCCAGATCCATGCTCCAGGGGGCACTGCCACTTCTGACGGTCTGGTTCGTTCTTATCTGAAACAGAATTTAGCTGCAACAAATGTTTAGAATTTAATAACTTACACATATACTCTGCTAATGTACCATCAGCTTCCTGGTCTGCGGGCATGAGAGATTTCCACTGAAGTATATAATAAGCCCTTCCAAAGAGCTTTTCGAAAGGAGTCAATCCATTTGCATTTGGAACAGTTCTCATGCTCAACAGTGCCAGGGGCAGACAGTACACCCAATTTCTCTGTGTTTCTGATATTAACTTTCTTAGCTTACTCTTGAAAATCCCATTATGCCTCTCTACTAGCCCTGCTGATTGCGGGTGATACGCACAATGATTCTTTAAAGAAATTCTGAAAAATTTACTTAGCTGTTGTATGGTCTGATTCACGAAGTGCGTGCCATTGTCGCTGTAGATCCTTTCCGGAATGCCAAATCTAAGGATGATTTCTTTGACAAGGACTTTGGCCACCATTGTAGCATCTGGATTTTTAGTCGGAAAGGCTTCCACCCATCTGGAAAACATATCTACAATGACAAGACAATACTTCTTATTTTCACATTTATTCAACTCTATGAAATCCATACAAACAGTATGAAATGGATACGGTGGTGTAGGGAAACTCCCTTGCTTGGGCTTTAACACCCCTTGTGCATGATGTTTATTACAAACGTGGCATACCGCGCAGAATTTTTTAGAGTAATTTGAGAAGCCATATGTCATGAACACTCGGTTCACCAGCTGTACCATCCCCTTGTTGAGACATGGCTCTGCCTATGGCTCAACAAAGCTGCATATCTAAACAAATTAGATGGCAATATCGGTTTCCTTTCTTTAGAGATGTACAGCCCCTTTTCAAGAATTGCTCCTCGTTTTACCCATCTTTGTTTTTCAACTTTCGTAGTAAGTGTTAGCATTGTTTTTAACATTTCTAAGTCTAAAATCTCAGAGGGTTGTAATTCCCCATTCAAAAGAAATGCTTCTGAAGCTGCCTTCTTTGCAGCTGTATCAGCTCTCGCATTACCTTTTGAAATCCTGTCCTGTTCCTTGGTATGAGCTGTGCATTTACAAATGGCTACTTTCTGAGGTAACCGAATAGATTCTGAAAGATCTAAAATAAACTGTGCATGATTAATTGGTTTGCCAGTAGATATTATCATTCCTCGATTTTTCCACTGTTGCGCAAAGACATGTACAGTAGAAAAAGCGTATTGGCTGTCAGTAAAAATGTTTACACATTTACCCTTTGCTAAGGTACATGCCCGTGTCAAGGCAATCAATTCTGCTGCCTGTGCAGATAAACTGTGTGGTAAAGATTTTGCTTCTATAATGTCTGTGTCAGAAACTACTGCATATCCTACTAGGTTCTGTCCTGCAGGACCCCTTTTGTATGAGCCATCCACGTAATATGTCACCTCGGCATCATCCAAGGGAACATCCGTAAGATCTTTTCTAGGTAGTGTCTTTTGCTCAATCACCTGCAGGCAGCTGTGTGGTGTGCCATCTGCAGGGGTTGGGAGCAAGGTAGAAGGGTTCAAAGTCATACAACATTCAATTGTCATGTGAGGTTGGCTCAACAATATAGTCATACAGGAAAGATGCCTAGCAGGGGAAAGATATGCTACCTTCTCTTGCAGTAAAATAATCACGACAGCATGAGGCACTCTCAATGTGAGAGGGTGGAACAACACTACTGAGGCTGAAGCCTGTACTGCCATTGCAGCTGCAACTACTGCTTGTACACAGTGAGGTAAAGACCGTGCCACTGGGTCCAGTTGTGAAGAATAATAAGCAATAGGGCATTGCTTGTCCCCATGCTGCTGTGTTAACACTGATGTCATATAACCTTGCTTACAATCTGCAGTTTGGAAAAAACATTTATGATAGTTCGGTAATCCCAAAACTAATGAGGATGATATTAACTGTTTCAGTTTACAGAAAGCAGATTCTGCTTCTGGAGTCCATTGTAACAAATCCTGTGCTGCCATAGGCTTTTTATAAATCAGGTTAGTCAGCGGTGCAGATTCCAAGGCATAGTTTGGAATCCAGCTCCGACAAAAATTAGTCGTACCCAGGAAGGACATCATTTCCTTCTTGGTAGTGGGTTTTGGTGCTTGCAAAATCGCTATTTTTCTGTCCTCATCTAATGTCCTACCCTCCTTGGATATTACATATCCTAGGTATTTAACTTGTTTTTTCCAAAGCTGCAGTTTATTTTTGTTTACTTTATGTCCTTCAGTGGCTAAAAATTGTAATAGCGCTATGGAATCTTCTTTACAATCTTGCTGAGTGGGGGCTGCCAGCAGGATACCATCAACATAAAGCAAAATCTGACTACCTCTTGGTGGGGTAAATCCCACCAAGTTGCTTGCCATTTCCTGTGAGAATATTGTTGGACTTTCACAATACCCCTGTGGTAGTCGCGTATATGTGTACCTTTTCCCCTGAAATGTAAATGCAAACCAATACTGGCTGTCAGGGTGTATTGGTATCGAAAAGAACGTATTGCTGATGTCTACCACAGAAAAATATTTCTGTTGAGGTTTTAAATCATTCAACAGGGTGTGTGGGTCTGGCACCGTAGCTGCCCTTGGTATTACCGCGTCATTTACAGCTTGTAAATCTTGGACCATACGCCACTCCCCATTCACTTTCTTAACAGGAAATAAGGGTGTGTTACATGGTGAATCAGGAGATTCCACCAGCACCCCTCCCTAAAGTAAAGCTGCTATAATAGGTTTGATTCCTACCTCTGCATCTTTTCTTAAGGGATACTGTCTTTTTTGTGGTCTAAATGCTGACTTTGGTGTAATGGTAACTGGTCCCGCTGTACAAATAAGTCCTACATCTGATTTTCCTGTTGACCAGAGAGTTTCTGGTATATTCTGTAAGGCATTCTCTTCCTCCTTCAATAGGAGTGCTAATCAGCTGTCCTTGCTAGACTGCAACTGTACAGCTGGGCAGGTCTGAGTTATCCAATTCAACTTCTGCATTTGTATTCCCTGATCTGATAGTTCTAGCTCTGTCTGTTTCTCCCATCTCGTGACTTTTTCTCCCAAGTCTACCCATTTCACATTTTTGTCCTTAGTTAAGCTAACATGTGGTAATTGATTAGATTTGTAAAGTGCAAAGAACTCCTGGGGCAATGAACAGCTGGCTACACTGTTCCCTTCTGTGTCCCAGTACAGATTACGTAATACTAATCTGTTTGCACGATTTCTAAACAATTCTTGCTCATATTCCTTATCAGGTCCTGGTGTGTTACAATAATACAGAGTGCAGTGCAACAAATGTTGTTTATCAATGTCAAGGGAGGGGAGATTGCTGATGGCTATGTTCATCAACTCTTCAGTCACTGCCCCTGGACCAGTCATAACCAAGTCCTGGTTGTACCAATAATATGTTTTACCCTCCGATTGCACTGCAAAGGTATCAATTTGCCGCTGTGCTTCCATACCCTGCATGGTTGGAACTACTGCTATACCAAATAGCTGCATAAGGTCTCTGCCCAAGAGGTTTACTGAGCATTTTGCAGAAACAACAATTTTGTTTTTCTGGGTCAATCCTGAAACGGGATCAGTTATCACAATATTATGGGAGAGGGGCTCCTGATACAGCTGTCCATTAGCTGCTTTCACTAATATGTAATCAGGTGACTCTGAGTTCTCTGGCAGTTTGGAGGTATGTATCAGGGTCCGTGAGGCCCCTGAGTCATACAAAAATGTGACTTCCCTCCCTTCTACCAGGAGTGTGACTTCTGGTTTTGTGTCTGCTAAATAGAGCTCTAAGCTCAATAAAGCCAAATCCAATATTTCATTTTCTTCACTATCCGTGACTTCTTGCACTTCCTCTATTTCTTCTGTCACATTCTCTACTCCCTCTATCACATACTCATTTGTCCTTTCTCTTCTATCCCCTTCTAGTGATTCCTGACTACCATATAGTCAGTCCTCACCCTCCTTATCTTCCATGGTTGCCTTCTTATTTTTCTTGCAATCCCTTGCCAAGTGTCCTTTCTTACCGCATTTAAAACATTCACCCCTTTTCTTTCGCCCTTCAAAGTCCTCTGATCGTTGATCAGATTGTTTGTTTCCCTGGGCATTTCTCTTGCCCTTTTTCCCAGACTGTACTACATAAACTTCTGCTCCATCTTCTACAGAAAATACTTGGGCTTTCTTCTTCTTTTTGCTATTAAAATGCCTTTCGGCATGCCTAGCATATACAAGCAATGACTGGAATCTGCTTGTACGATGATCTACCATGTATTTTGTAATAAAACTGCTTATGGGTGCAATACTGCCTTTCAAAAATGCATTCTTTAACTGCTGCTCATATGGGGAATCATGTGTCTGGTTTTCAGGAACCTGCATTCCACAATGGTTATTAAAACATTCTAACAGTCTGGCATAATATCTGTCAACAGTCTCACCTTCTTGTTGGGTGCATTGATTAATGCAAGTCCAGTCTGCCCTAGGCTTCCATTTCTCAGAGATTCGGTCTGTAAGACCTTTCACTCTGTTGTCTAACTCTGCACTACTATGTGGGAGGGGCCTGAGCGCAATATCACGGGGATTCCAGTCGCCACTAATCATTTGCCAATCTGGTCCCACAATTTGTCTGACTACTTTTTCTACCTCTTCTCCGTTTAAATTATAACTCAGCCTTATTCCTTGCAAATCTTCTAAGAACTTTCTAAAATTAACTTTTGGATGGGGAATTCCCTCAGTGGCTTTCCGGATGTCTTCCAGATTCCAGGGTCTATACACTAGAATAGTTGGGTCCTGACCTTCTTGCCCTGCCTGAGGATTAGGCACTTCTATAAGTGGGCATATTTCTTCTTCACTCATATATCATGAATTTCTACCCATTTGATATAACTCAATGTCCCCTTTTGAGTTTCCTGCCCGTGTTCGAGACCTGGTCTCGATGGGATCTCTAACAAACGGTGTTGCTTTTGTAGTGTCTCTACTTACAGTGATAGCAGGATATCGCAGGGGTGGACTAACTTGTTCACTTGCCTCATATTCCGGTAAAGGAGGCAGAGGGGCTGATGCTATTACTAAGTTATTATCCTCTTTATCTAAAAACATTGCTTTTGAATTATTACTCTTTTGTTCCCTTCGGTTTACTTCCTCAATCCACCTGTGTGCCTGAGGAATTCCTAATTGACGTTGCTTCTTTACCCAACCTCTAGAATCGGTTTTAAGCTGTTTGACAAGTTTGAAAAGTGAGAATTTCTCTAGTTTACCATCAAATTCATATTTATTAACCCACTTTGAGTAATATTTAATATTATCAGCACGCTGTGACTGCATGTATTTCGCGTCTTCGGTTAAAGGCGGATTTTGGGACCTTTTTGTACAATTATTACCCATTTTATTCTACCCTTTTAATCATTACGTAACACCTTATTTTTACGTGGTACCATGGATATTTTTATAGTCTCTTCAGAATGACTGCCTACCTGCTCTGCTTCCCTGATCTATGACAAGACAGTAATCTTTTTGTCCCTAACTTATAAAAAAGTCTCTAACAGAACAAATACAAATCTAGTCCCTGATCTAAAACAGAAAAAGAAGGTCGATTCACCTTACCTGAGCCTTCGTGATTGATCACCTGGTTCGAGTAAACCCGTCCTTCAGTCGCAGATCAGAAAGTGGCTGGCCTCTTTTGTACGACAATTCAGTCGGAGGACTTTTCAAATAAGAAGAACCGATGTGGTTTCTTCCCCGTATGGTTTCAAGCCACCAGGCCTGTCTGATCCGAGGCGAAGTGAAGGTTTCCGGTCCGAAGGACCAATCTATCAAAGGAAAAAAACTTCAAAGACCAATACACGTAAGGTTCAGTTAAGGCACTTTAATTTACTTGCAGCAAGGAGACAAAAACATGCAAATACAAGGATTTGTCTAACTACTAACAGGAAGTATGTTCATTCTTATACTGTTTTACAAGACATGGCCTTCTAAGCTGACGTAATCAAACACAACTTTAAGCATTGTACTACAGCAGGTGTTACTTCAGATTTTCTGCTGACATGACTAGATTTGTGAGAAACTTTTCAGAAAAACAACCGGGCCTTGGTGACTATTAATCCGTTTACAAGCGTCTATTGTACACTGTTACTTTTCAAGGTACTTTTCTAATACAGATACAAGCAAATGCTGATTGCAGTTCATATTCTCAAGCAGGCTTTGTCCTAATTATCTGTTACTTCTACAGCTGTGTAACTGAGTTTCATATAAGCAGTATTGTTCTATTCATTATTTTCCTAACGCAAGCAGAAATCATCTGCTTCTCAGTAAATTTCCAAGGCACAAGCAAGATTTAGCTGACAATACAAGGTCAGAAAGCAACTGCAGTTTGTACAGATTTATGCAAATTGAAATAGAATAAATGTGTTAACTCTTTTAGGCTCTGAATGCACTAAGCATATTACTAATACACACATGAATACATATTTTTCTAACAACCAGTATGTAATAAAAGAGTAAAGTCCCTGCACCATGGTTGACAAAGGAAACAAACAAAAATAATCATGATAAAAGGGATAAAGCCTGGAAAAACAAGCATAAAAATAAAACTCAAAATGTCCTCCATCAATTTAGACATCTAAGAAACGTTGCAAATCTCTATGTCAAACAAGATAAGCAAACATACTATACCAGCCTACAACACAAACATATATACAGCCCAAAACTTTTTTGGTCATCACTAAATAAACTACTCCATCCTGGCAAGACCACTAATCCCACTACAAAAACAGATACTATGACAGACTCTTTCCCACACAGTTTAATTCCTACTTAATACAATCAATATTATCAATCTTAGACCCTAACACATCTGCCTCCCTTAGTCTACCCCATCCAATCAAAACCACACGCAGCTCTTCAATTTTAGTGCAGTACCTACCTCGCTCTAAGAAGTTGCTTCTTAAATTAAAAACTACTTCTGTAGCTATAGACCAACTATCATCAGGCTACCTAAAAATGGCTGCAGAAGTCATAGCCTTTCATGCGCCCATACTAATTAATAAGTCCATACCAGAAAGATATGTCCCATCATAGTGAAAAAAATCCTACATCACACCATTGTACAAAGTTAGCACATCTACAGAGTTTAATAACTATAGACAGATAGCGATTCTCTCCCACCTCACTAAAATATTAGAAAAATGCATCCATATGCAGCTGATGTGATACCTAACCTCAAATAACCTGCTCTCAGAAACACAACATGTCTTTAGACCCCAGCACAGCACCAATACTGCTATTACATTTTACCAGTATAATAAACCAACATAGAAATGATGGTCTGCTTGTATCCACCACATTTTTAGACTTGTCAAAGGCATTTTATATTGTCTCACACCAGCAACTACTCATTTGACTCTCCTCAATAGGACTTTCACAGTACTCCTTGTTGTGGTTCCTTAGTTGCCTATCTGGAAGGCAACAAGTTGTTAAATGGCAAAAAGCCAATTCATCCTTTCAATCAGTTACTACAGGTGTTCCTCAGGGCTCTGTCCTGGGTCCACTGCTATTTAATATATTTATTAATGACCTCCACACCTCTACTTACCATGCTAGTTTAGTTTAGTATGCAGATGACTCAACATTAATATGTGTGGTCTCAAATATGAATAAGCTCCAAGACATTACTCAAAAATCTTTTTTCCTCTGTAGAAACCTGGCTCAAAGAATCAAACTTCTTACTTAATCTTAAGAAAAATAAGTTAATGCTTTTCATCTGAAAAAGTTGCCAAAATCAAAAGCAGTCTTTTACCACAAAGTCAGCAAATAATACTTTCATTGAAACTGTAACTGACAATAAATGTCTAGGTGTTACAATAGATGACAGTCTCAAATATGACCAGCATATACTGCACACCATTAAATCTACACACCAGGAACTAGGCTCCCTTTATAGGATCAATGGAATCCTTACAGATACTGCAAAAAAAAAAAAAAACTCTAGCCACCACCTTCTTACTGCCAACTGTCTTATACACCGCTCCTACTCTAACAAATATAAACAATACTCAAAGAAAGAAACTTACCTCATGCTACAATAAAATAGCTCTCTCATAGGATCCACCATTGTTTTTGCTTAAAGCAATTAAACTGGCTTGAACTGCACAACTGTCTAACATATTCACAACTGACTACAGTGCACAACCTCATTCATCATCCAGAAAAATACCCTGCACTAAACTTACTACTACCCTACTCTCCAGTAAGGCACATCTGTTCTACCATCAAATTCTTATTACTTGCAAATAAGTCAAATAATGTTGTGGGAGAGTTGCTCTACTCCCAATGTGTTGCTAAACTCTGGAATAATATCCCCATGCAAATAAAACTCTCTGACAAACTCAGTAGTTTTAGACCACTGCTTAAACAACATCTTAACCAATCCTGGTCCTGTACATGCTCCATCACAGGGTTAAAACTTTTTCACTGTACCATACTATCCAAATACTTTCCTTAAAAATAATATTCTCAACCTCTTACTGAAATGACAAAACAATTTTTATACATAACTGTTGCCCGTGCAATTCACTAAGTTGCATGTGTGCTTTCTCTTTAGTAACTTTCACCTCTGTAAAATCTTAGAATGTATATGTATAAATTTAACTACAATTTGTGTATAAATGTAAATAGAAATATAACTACTCTGTCTCTGACTGGAGCTTAGTATAATGCACTGTAAGCAAATGAAACTTTTCTCCCTGTGCCTCCTATGAAAATGATTATTACCTAGTTAGACTTTCCCTGTAAACAAAGACAAATAAATAATAATAAATACATAATTATACCACGACCCCCCCAAAACGTGCACGCTGATTGGCCAGCGTGCACATTGTAAATCGAGTTATACTAATGGAAAAAGGTCCGGTCGCTCGGACTTTTTTCCATTAGTATAACTCTACTTTTAAAACACTGTCTCGCTATGTTAAATGGGTTTAACATAGCGAGACAGCTTTAACATAAGCAACAGAGATCTCCGTTGCTTATTTTAAAGCTGTCTCACTATGCTAAACCCATTTAACATAGCGAGACAGGTTTTAAAAAGCAGCGGAGAAAGCAAGATCTCCGTTGCTTTTACTGTTTAGCTATGTTAAATGGGTTTAACATAGCGAGACAGTTTTAAAATAAGCAACGGACATATCGTTGCTTATTTTAAAACTGTCTCGCTATGTTAAACCCATTTAACATAGCTTAAAAAAAAAGCAACGGAGATCTTGCTTTCTCCGTGCTTTACAACTCTGATGTACTGCGCGCGTGCAGTACATCAGAACTGCCGGATGTCAGACATCTGCGGAAGGGCAGTAAACAGGCATTATACTATGCCATTATTTAAGAAAAGTAATAGTTTCTTTTCTTAAATAATGTCATATAATAGCAATAACCACTTCTGGGTGTGGGTAATGCTGTATTTACCCACGGTTGGCTTTGTTTGGTCCCCCGGGCCCTCGGGACCAAACCACGCCAACCGTGGGTAAATCCAGCATTACCCACACCCAGGTGTGGGTTATTGCTATAATAATACATTACTGTGTCCCAATAAATATGGGTATTGCTGAACCAATTCATGTGTTGGTACATAATTTACGGTTAGAACCTTTGTTTTATTTTCATTAATTTTATGTTTAAAAAAGACTTGAAACTGTCTGATTACCATGCCAGTTATATCCTTGAATTTCTGTAACCCTTATTTTCTTTGTCAGTGACTCTAAATATAAAGCCAACAGCAAAGGAGAAAGATGATATTGAAAGAAAAAAAGTTCTTAAAGAAACATTCAATGCTGCCTGGCCACATGACCTTTTTGATCCAGTGGCAGTAACCTAGTATGCTGGAGGTCTTGGGTTTGAGTCCATTGAGAGCTGATATTTTCCTTTCACTTCCATAATTTCAGGAAAAAGCCTGCTAATGCAAAGCTTGTTATTCTAGGAATATTCTACATATACAAGAGAAATATGGAAAACCTGTTCCTGATTTTGGGTGTTTGATTCTTAAGCTGAGAGGTTAGGAGAGCAACTGGGGTATAATGGGTTACACTGCATGTTTCCCACAACAGCAAGCTGAAATGTTTATTTATTTATACTTTATTGACCAGTTTAGTCCCACTAGACCAATGGTCTCTTTTCAGGGAGACCCAAGGTGGTATTCATAGCGACTAGGGGAAATTTTGCCAGGACACCAGGGAACTTCCCCTACTCAATTACAGCACTCGTAGCATGTACAGCTAATGAGTACGAGCATCTGTTCCATTCATAGTGCTGAGGCAGCTGGGAGAATGGTGTGCAAAGATGGCAACAGAAGGAAATGCAGCTGAGGAGAATGCCAGTTCCACAGAGATGTTGTATGGGCTATCAAAAAAGATTGGATGGAAGATTCTGAGGAAATCTTCCAAAAAGAGTTGTTTGAAGGGTCAAAGAGCAAAGAAAAAGTTATAATTACAACTCTCCATTTGTGAGGGTTGTGGAATGATATATTAGAAAATTTGTTGAAACAGAGTGAACTGGAGACAAAAAAGAAGTTTCTTGGGATGAAATTATGGAGAAGGTAAGCAGCAGAGAAGAAAAGAAGAAAATATTTGCAGAAATAGTAGGGTATCAAAAAGGAAGCTGAGAAGGAGAATACGAGAATGGAAGAAATAGAAAAGAAGAAGCATGCGGTAATAATTCAGTATAAAGAAGAAATTGAGTTGAAAAGGTATGAAATTTGGGACAAGATGAGCATTTAGGCATAAAGGCAGAGGAGGTAAGAGCATTTATTTTAATAAATAAAGAGACATGTTGTAACATTTTTGAGACTGCTGAAGCATTAGGAATGTTCTTAAAAAAATATGGAGAGAAAAAAAGACATTAATTTGTGGAATAATTACGTGGTTAAGACTTTTTTGAGAAACACAGAAAAAAATCAAGATATACAGTTTCAAACAGAGGCTGAAAGATAGACTGTTAAAAATACTTACATTTTGTAATGAAGTAAAAGACATTTCAAAAGTTCTTGATAACAGAGGGCTTTAGACAGGTGCTTGGACTGTAATGTGACTTTGAAATGGAGAATGGTAAAATTATACATATTCTAAGTATAATTAATGTTGTTGGGAATAGAACTGTTGTTAAATATTGGGGACAATGGAATACATGGTTTTGGGGGAAAGAAGGACATTTTGTGAATAACTGTGATAAAAAAAGATGTTATTTGATTTGGGAAATTGGTTATAATACAAAAAATATGTAAAAAATTGTGTTATAAATGAAAATAAACTAGACATGTATGGATTGATTGTGAGAAGGTGAGTGAATTAGAATGTGAAGCTGAACAACAAAATAGAAAAGAAAGTGAAATAATACAATTAGAAGAACAAGAATTAGAGGAGCAAGAACATAGTGAGGTACATCATGAAGAAAGTTTATATAATATGCAAATAGTGGAAGGAGAAAGGGAAAGTGGTACAGAGCTCAGTGATGAAGAAGATATACACTAGAAAGTGGTTAAAAAGTACAATTGGAAAAAGAGTTAAAGATAAGATGGGAAAATTCTAGGAGTTGGGAATAAATGCTAAAAAGAAAGGAAATGGATAATCATGATAATTTCAGGCAGAGTTGAAAGAATGGTAACAAATAATCTTAGAATACTATTGATAAATGTTAATAGTATTAACAATTTAGTTAGGAGAATTAGAATAAAAAAATAAGTGTGATGTGGATATATTAGATATTAATATTTTGAATAAAGAAGAAAGAGAACAAAGAGAAACAGTATGGATCGCTGGTATAATATGGAACTCAGGACATGAAACTCATTCAGGAATTGCTGTATTATGTAGAAAAGGAATAACAATTTTAGATTATACATTAGTTCAATTAGGTAGGCTGATGATAGTAGATTTTAGATGGGAAAAGAAAGTGTATAGAGTAATAACAATATATGCATATGAGTTATACAAAGAAAGGGAGAATTTTTTTTTCTGATTATTTATTTATTTTATTTTACATTTGTTTACCGGGAAAGTCCAACTGGACATAGGTCCTTTTTCAGCGGAGGCCCGGGGAGAAATGTTCCAGATATTACAAAGACATTATAGTAACAAGAGATTTTAATTGTAATCTAAGAAACAAAATGCAAAAATATAGGACTGATAAAGTAATGGAAGAGAAAAAATGTAGGAATCAAAAACTATGGAATTTAAGTAAAACACATATTGGACAGGAAAATTTAATTCAGAAATAGATCATTTTATGTTGTCAAAATCTGTAAGAGAACATGTAGTAGAGACAGGTTTTTGGATCATTTAGCAATATGGACTGATATAGATAAAAATAAAGAATATATTAAGATAGGGAAGGGAATTAAGAGAAGTAATGAAAAAGAATGGAAGGTGGATGGTCAGGAAGACATGATAGCATTAGGGAAGGATCACTTAAGGAGATTTTCTTGTAAGAACTGGACAGAATGGTGGATCATATTTAAAGAGAAGTATAAATATATATTTTACATGGGAGAATGAAAAAGATGAAAAGATAAGAAGGGATATGGGCAAATTTAAAAGGATGTTCTAAACTGTTTATATATAAATGAAAGGAATTATTTAGGATAGAAAAAGCTAAATTTATCAAGAAAAAAAATCAAGAGAAAATTAAAGAATTATCACACACACAAAAATAGTTTTTACAGGGAAAGATGGAAGAAGCATCACCATATTTGAGTACTAAAGTAAAGAAAGAGGATGGTAAAATGAGGGAAATGAAAAGTAATAATGGGAGAATTGAAAAGGAGCAATTTAAAATAATGGATATTGTAGTTAGGTATGTGAAAGAAATGGTAAAAGGAAAAGGGTTAAAGAAAAGTTCATGGAATGTAAAACAGTTTTTGAAGAAATAAAGAATTGGAACAACAGATTACGGAAGCAGAAATGGAGAAAGTTATTAAAAGTGTTAACATAGATACAGTGGATATAAAACATTTACACACCCCTGTTAAAATGCCAGTTTTTTGTGATATAAAAAATGAGACCACAATAAATAATTTCAAAACTTTTCCCACCTTTAATGTGACCTATAACCTGTACAATTCAATTGAAAAACAAACAAATCTGTTAGGGGAAAAAATAAAAAAAAACATACAATAAGCTGGTTGCATAAGTGTGCACACCCTTAAACTAATACTTTGTTGAAGCACCTTTTGATTTAATTGCAGTATTCAGTCTTCTTGGGTAGGAGTCTATCAGCATTGCACATCTTGACTTGGCAATATTTGCCTACTCTTCCTTGCAAAAGCGCTCCAAATCTTTCAGATTGTGAGGGCATCTCTTGTGTACAGCCTTCTTCAGGTCACCCCACAAATTTTCTATTGGATTTAGGTCTGGGCTCTGGCTGGGGCATTCCAAAACATTAATTTTCTTCTGGTGAAGCCATTATTTTGTTGATTTGGATGGATGCTTGGGGTAATTGTCATGTTGAAAGGTGAAATTCCTCTTCAGTTTCAGCTTTCTAGCAGATGCCTGAAGGTTTGGGGCCAGAAATGACTGGTATTTGGAACTGTTCATAATTCCTTTCACCTTGACTAAAGCCCCAGTTCCAAATGAAGAAAAGCAACCCCAAACCATGATACTGCCACCACTATGCTTCACCATGGAGATGGTGTTCTTTTAGTGATGTGAAGTGTTTTTACGCCAAACATACCTTTTGGAATTGTGGCCAAAAGTTCAGCCTTGGTCTCACCAGATCATAGCACATTTTCACTCATGTTTTTGGGAGATGTGATGTACTGTTTTGCAAATTTTAGCTGGGCCTGGATGTTTTTCTGTGTAAGAAAAGGCTTCCATCTTGCAACCCTACCCCATAGCCCAGACATATGGAGAATACAGGAGATTGTTGTCATATGTAGTACACAAGCAGTACTTGCCAGAAATTCCTGCAGCTCCTTCAGTGTTGCTGTAGGTCTCTTGGAAGCCTCCCTGACCAGTTTTCACTTTTGTCTTTTCATCAATTCTGGAAGGACATCCAGTTCTTTGTAACTTCACTGTTGTTCTATATTTTCTCCACTTTCTGATGACTGTCTTCACTGTTTTCCATGGTATATCCAATGCTGTGGAAACATTTTTGTACCCTTCTCCTGAATGATACCTTTCAACAATGAGATCCCTTTTATGCTTTGTAAGCTCTCTGCGAACCATGGCTTTTGCAGTAGCAGGCAACTAAGTAAATGTCAGAAAAATCCTACTAGGACAGTTGAACTTTATTTGGGGTTAATCCGAGTCTCTTTAATTGATGGCAGGTGTGTACCCAAGAAGACTGAATGTTGTAATTAAATCAAAAGGCACCTCAACAAAGTATTAAGTTTAAGGGTGTGCAGACTTATACAACCAGCAAATTGTATGTTTTTTATTTTTTATATTTTTCCCCTAACAGATTTGTTTTTCAGTTGAATTGTACAGGTTACAGGTCACATTAAAGGTGGGAAAAGTTTTGAAATGTTTTATTGTGGTCTCATTTTTTTATATCACAAAAACCTGGCATTTTAACAGGGGTGTTTAAACTTTTTATATCCACTGTATGTCAGCTGGATTGGATGGTATAGGTTATCAAATGTATGCAAAGTTAACAGTATGTCAAAAAAAATTAATAAAAATATTTAATGAATGGTTAAATAATGGTATAATTTATAAAGAAATATGTGAAGGGATAATGAGATTTATATGTAAAAAAGGGGAGAAGGATGGAATAAGAAATTGGAGACCTATAATGCTGTTTATGAAAGTAATACAAAAAAATTATAAGGTAAATTGCCTTATATAATAGAAGAAGATATTTATGGGGTTAGAGGAAAAGGAATTCAGGAAGGATTAATGAAACCTAGAGAAATAGTAGATGATATTAAGAAAGATCAAACAGAAATAAAATTAATGGTGGCTGATATAACATGTTTAATTTAATAGAGCACAGTATTCTATGGCAATTAATGGAAGAATATAATTTTAGTGTAAAAATCAAAAAGGTATGTAAAACTATATATGAAAATACTAATATTAAAGTTTTAGTAAATGCTTGGTTTAGTGAATGAATAAAAATGAGAAGAGGTATAAAATAGGGTTGCCCAGTGAGTGGCATGTTGTTTTAAGTAGTTAAGAAGAGTGTAATAAAATGATTAAATGAGTAACTGGATGAGAGTAAATATATTCTAAAAATAGGGATAAAATATTCTATTATTATTATGTATTATGCTGATGATATAATGTTAACAATGAAACATGGAAAAGAAATAAAAAAGTAATTAGGAATGTATTTAATAGATTACAAGAGTTTGGATTGAATATTAACAAAGAAAAATGTAAATGTATAGGAGATATAGGAAATAATAAAGAATTGGTAGGTGTGTAGTTAGGTCTATATTAGGTGAGCAAAGACTTAGCTTGTTGAACACCTAAATGCTGACAGCTAAAGAGCGAAAATGTAAAACTGCAAATGGCCACTTCCGTGAATGTTTTTTAAGGAAAACAATTTGCTTTCCTGTTATTGGGAAGTTTCCCTTTTCCCAATGTAGAGCGATCTCGGAGTTGGTATATTTAGTTAGGGAAAGTGGAAGGCACAACCCTTCACATGGGGGATGTGGGGGAAAAGCCCCCACTTAATTAGAGTTTAAGGTTTGTTTAGGTGTCCGACGGCCAAGCAAATTTTTTCCTTAAGAAAAAAATTTGCAGTAGTGGCTGTTCACAATTTTAAGATTTCAATGTTTAGCTGTCGACAAGCTAAACATTTGATTTTGTAATATAGACCCATGTAGTTTGGGGAAACAATATCAGCACTAGGAATTGAATTTGGAGGTATGATATAATAAAAAAGCAATGGGAGAAAATGTTGAGAGATTTAAAAGGACTTAAGATTATGTGGAATAGATATAGATTGCCATTAAATAAAAAGTACACTTGATACATACAATATGGATGGGAAAATATCATATCTAGCCAGTGTATATAAGCTACCAAAAGATGTGGAGAAGCAGTTTATAGAAAACGCTTTTCAATTTATTTGGGGATCTAGATTAAATCCAATTAAGAGAGCAGTTTGTACATGGAAAAAGATAAAGGGGGTTTGGGCTTATTGAACCCGATAGTGTATAGAGCATCCTTAAAATTATATAAGGTTATGAGATGGATAAGTGGGAAAAGATAAGTTGGTAGTAAATATATTTAAAGAAAATATAAAAAAGAAGGGGTTGTAATTAAAATGAATAAAGGAGAAAGGAATGGAAACAGGAAGAAATAAGAATGTACCAAGATAAAATAAAAATTTGGAAATTAAGATTAGATAAAGTTGATGATAATAGAATATTACGAGACAAAATTATTGTGTAAATCCTTGGAAACATTTAACAGAAGAAAACAATAAAGCTATAAAACAAAGGAATAAATGGTGTATGAAAAATGTGATTTATCAAGATTTTTCTGGAGATTACAAATAAGTTACATGCTAAAGGAATCATGTCTTATAAAAAGTTGATGAGAGACTTTGTTTATATTATGGGGAATTGGAGACAACAGAACATGCTTTTTGACATGTAAAAGAGTGAAAAATTTATGAGAAAAATAATATAAAACAAAACAGTTAAAGAATTGTAAGATTATAAACAAATAAATATGGATATGATTGAGTTTGTTTTTTATATACAATATAGTAAAGAATATGTTAAGAATATAGATAAAAATATTTGGCATAATTTGGATGATCTGGAATTAAAGGTTAAATGAGGTTATGTTTAATAGAAAATGGATTCTACTGAATATTATAAAGAAAATTAAGTGGTAGTTATGAAAAAAGAGCAGGGACTGTTTAAAATGTAATTATTTTCTTTGGAGAGTTAAAGTATGAGATGCTATTTATTTATTTATATTTTGTTATTGTAAATAAGGAGAAAATAAGTTTTAAATAAAAATTCCCTACTCCATTTAAGCACCTGGTAGTACTAGGGGGCTACCATTAGTGCTTGGAAAATTCCAATATGGGGAAAGGAGTAAACGTTGCCTCTGAAAAAATATTTGGAGAGGGAATCACAGCATGATGAAATCCTGGTTACAAAGTTGGAGACTGGAGGTTTGGATACAGAGATATTGGAGAACTTAATGAAGGAAGGAGAACAAAATGAGGATAAGGACATGAGCTGGAGTGCTGTGATAGACTGAGTGCTGTAGGAGAAGTCTGATAATGAAGCTAATGCTGTGGCAGAGAAGCAGGTCACAGAAGCTGAAAGAACAGAGGCATGTTTGGCTGACTGAGTAATCAGTTTTAAGAAAATTACTCTACAAACGGCTATTGTGTATGACAGAAATGAAGTAAAGAAAAAAATGAAAGTGCTGTAAGGCAAGGGACAAGAAGGAGTATACAGCATGAAATGGGATATTTGTCAGCAGCAGGACAGCAACTTCAGAAAAAAAGACCAGTGGTAAGAATGAGATGCAAACCAGTGTTATTATTGGCAGGTATGACATTATGGACAGTATTGTACTGCCAGTAGGTTTTACTTTAAAGGATATGACAACTTTGATACATTTGTGGTCAGAAGAATTTTGTAAAGTAACTTTTGAGACTTTTTCAAGTACAAGAAAATGTATGGGTAAAACAGAAAAAAAGAAATGACATATCACCTTGAAAAGACTTTATTTTTCAGAACTTTGGCTTGCAGTTAGAAAACTAATTGTGCAATCCAGAACTTCAGATCTGAAGAAATTTGAACTTAAAACTTTTTTCTCATAATATGTGATAAAGTGCATGGCATAAAAAGTATGATAATAGCAAGATATGGACAGGGAAGACTGTGGGGTACACTGGATATGCAAAATGGAAAATTATATCATATTTCAAATATTACAATAATAAATGGAAAAGAGTAACTGATAGGTGTTGGGGTCAACTGAAAGCTTATTTTTATTGTGGGGTTGAAACACATTGGGTTCAGGAATGTAGAAACAGACCATTTTGTATGAAATGTAATGAGTCTGGCCATTTTTGGTTTTACTGCCCTGTGCGGGAAAAAAAAAAACAAGTAGATGAAAAAGAAATTGAGAGGGAGGAAAGACAATATGCAGAAATCGATACCGAGGAAGAAAGTTAAATGGGTTAGCAAGTGAAGACGTGGAATATGATGATTCAGAAATGGGAAGAACAAAAGGAGAAAGAAGTTAAATCTATTGGAAGGAAGGTGAGAATGAGGAAAAGAAAAATAAGAACAGGAGGGGAAAATATGCAAAAAAATTAAAGGGATTAATTAGGTACATGGGAACTAAATGTGAACAGTATAAGAAATGAAGTTTAAGGTTTACTAGTTGTTGAATGATGCAAGAAGAAAAAATGGATGCATTATATTTTCTGGGTACAAGATGTATAAAACAAGAATAAAGAAAAATCTGTACAGAGAAAAAAGATTATATGGTTAGTAGGGATTGAAATGTATTCTGGGTTAGGAGTATTAATAGTAAGTAAAATATTTGTAACAACTTTGACACTTTTCTGGATTTCTAATACCATGACGGGAATGGACCACATTCCTAAGTCAAAGTATGATTAAAGTTCATGAAATTAGTATTGTTTCAATCTTTGATGTCAGCCAGAAGTGATCTTTGCAGCACCAGCATTGTGCCCAGTAATGACTCTTTCTGCAATTCATATGGAGTTACATGTTTTGGTAACATATCTAAACATGATTGTAGATTCTTGCTCCTACTACTGTTGGAACTAGCTGGATATCTTTCTCCCACATTGCTCTCATTTCTGCCTGCAAATCCTTATATTTTATGACATTATGTCTCTCTGTACACATGACACTGTAGTCACTGGGTGAAGTGATTTCAATAATCACTGCAATTTTTGTCTTCTTTTTATGGACCACTATATCTGTGTTTCCTCACATCTATCTTTTGAACTGTTGGTAATGTCTGATCCCATGTGACGTAGACTTCATCATTTTCTATGAAGCTTTGTGGCTCATGTTTCCAGTGTTTTTCAGCTACTTCAATACCATAATGTTTGCACGATCCTCAGTGCAACAGTCTTGCCACATTATTATGCCTTTCAGCATACAGTCCTTCTGCCATTAGTATGTCACAAGCAGAAACAAGGTGTGTGACTGTTTCCAATTCTGTTTTACAGAACCTACATTTGTCTGTTTCTCCCACATGTTCAATGGACTTTGTAAACCAATGTATATGTAGCCCACTATTTTGGCCCGCCAATATTAACCTTTCAACTTTTGGGTTGAATTTGCGTCTCCTTAACCATTCCTGTGTTCGATCCTGATCAACATGAGGTTCTTCCAGGAGTTTTCTATACTTGCAAACATTTTTATGCATTTTCCACATTTCTTGCCTTCTCATCTAATCTGTTACCTTATATTCTTTATTTTGTTTTTATTTGGCACATTCAGTTGCTGCCTGATTTTTAGTTACTTCTGGTTTGATTTCCATTCACACTTGACACTGATATGCTTCTGCTAGTCTAAGCAGGGAAGTCATCTTAGATTTATTCTCCTTGTATTTCAAAACTTTCACTATGTTTGGGTCTTGTGAGGTCAGCAGATATGTATGCAGTCCCATGGTTGCAGCTCTGTACATGTAATCAATTTCAAGGAGGCCCATACCTCCTTCAGAATGGGGACTATATAGTCTTGATATGCACTGATTTTTATAAATCATTTGATAAGCATGAAGCATCCTTCTTGTTTTCCTATCTAATCTGTCCAACACCTTTTGGGGCCAGTCAGTCACTCCAAAACTACAAGTTAAGAAAGGAAGAGCAAATTGGTTTATAGCTTGAATTTTGTTCCTAGATGTCAACACTGTTTTCAGAATTAGTTTTAGTCTTCAAAATATTCCTTACTAAGTTTTATTTGCATCTGTCCATGCTTTATTGTTGATCCTTAATCAGTTCTCAGATATTTATGCATTTCCTGTTGCTCAAGTTCTTTTATATCACATTCTTGTCCCAGATTAATGTTTTCTCGGTGTTGCAGCTTTCCTGCTTTAAAGGTTGCTTTTGCACATGTATCAAGAACAACTGAGGTTTTTGTAGCATCTGAAAAAGTTTTGACTACTTGCAGTTGTGCTTTCAGTTCCTCATCTGAAGAGCTATATATACAGTTTTAAATCATCGACAAAGAGAACATTAGAAGTCTTTACACTTTGTTGTTTTCTAGGAGCCAAATTATAGCCATGGTCTAATCTGTTAAATTGACAGCTTAATGGGTTAAGGGCAAGACAGAATAGCAGTGGTGACAGGGAGTCACCCTGGAATATCCCCCTTTGAACTTTTATCCCTGGAATAATAATTTGTCCTTTATCATGGCTTAATTGCAAAGTGGTTTGCCACTGTTTCATGGTCACTATAATGTAATTGATCAGTGTAGGGTGCATGTTATACATTTTTAAGCACTCTTTTATCCATGAATGTGGGATACTATTAAATACTTTTTTTGTAGTCAATCTATGCCATACTTAGATTCTTTCCCTTTTTACAGTTCTCAATTTTGACTTTATTTAGCAACAAATGATCCTTTGTTCGATATGTTGTTGTGTCTTTCGGCTTTTCCCGGTTAGGGATCGCCACAACGGAACTCTGGTCCACTAATGATTGGTAGTTGATTTTTACGTGCCTAGTTACCAGCCCTGACGCACAACCTTCAACGAAGGTACGCTCATTCACGCATGTCTCCACGCAGAAGACGTTCTAGCTGAGAATCGAACCGGACAGCGTCTTACTGTGAGGTGACAATGCTACCGCAGTGTTCAATATGACTTTCTTTTATTACCCTTTTGTTCTATTGCCATGATTGAATTTTCTTCTAAATGACTATAAACTCTGGCATCAATTCTGGTGTATAGTTTATACATCATTGGAAGGCATGTTATTGATCTATAATTTTTAGGGTAGCTTGCAGGTTCACCCTTAAGTAGGAGCATTGTTTTTCCTGTTGTTAGCCAGGTTGGTGTCTGTTCGGGGTGTACATATAAATAGTTCTTACTCATGGCTAAATCTTCATGCAAAGATGCTAATACTTTTAACCAGAAGTTAGGTACTGCATTTGGCCTGGGGTTTTCCAATTGGAAGCTTTTCTTAACTTTATTTCAATCTCTCTGGCTGTAACTTCATCCCATTTCATATCCTGTACCTTTGAACTTCTTATTCTTTCTTTCACTTCTTCTATACATTTAGCATCATTGTTGTGTTCCACAGGATCTTCATAAATACTTCTCCAAAATGTATCTATTTCTTATTTTTTTGGTGTTGTTTCAATTTCTTTACCTTGTTTCACAATTCTCTATAAAACTTTTTGGGTCATCAATAAATTGCTTATTTTGTACTTTTCCTTTATATTTATCTGTGTATCTTCTAAGTTTTTCTGTCAGTGATGATATTTTTAGTTTATTATTTACGATAGTGCATGATAAATCCTGATCTGTTATAATACTGTGCATTGCTTTTATCATGTCTATTTTTCTGAGTATTTTTGTTGATCTGTTTCTTCTTCTATACTCTTCTAACAGTGCCACTTCTTGTCTTAATTGCTGACATGTTTGTATATTCATATATTACTATTATCCTCTTGCAGTTTCAATTTTCCTCAAGCCACATATCATCACCCTTCCTGGTGTCACTATAAATTCCCATGTCCCACCTGGTTTTAATGATGCTGCTTCACTTAAGTATTTTAAGCTTAGAGGCTACAAAATTATGATTTTCAGTTTATTATAAAGAATCTAAGTATATTATTATTTTATTAATTTTATATTTGTAAAGCTTTAAGAAAATATAATTGCCAACATTTTCGGACAATATAATTTGTTTTTTTATAGTTTTGTTCTTTACTATTGGTGCTGTTTAAGAGTTTTAAGTGGTTTTGTGTGGACAGAAGTTGTGTTATATAAGTGGGTTGTTTTTGTGATGCCACTTGGTTCTAATGAAGTCTTTATGTAGTCACAAGCGCTTAACCAAATTGGTTAATACATTTGTTTTAAGTTTAGTCTGATTTCTTACTGTGATTACATTATCAGCACTATATCTTTAGTTATTGGTGATTTGTTGGTGCTAGTGTGCTTTGCATTTGTTATTGCATGGACATTTTCTTAACAATAAGAACTATGAAACTCTAATAACTGGCATTATTGACTGTTATTCTCGGTGATTTACTAGAAAAAATAAAGAAGGGACAGGGCATGAATAGGAAGCAAGATCAGAGATGTTCTGCAAAATTAAAGACAGAGTTGGTATACTTAAATTCAATGAAAAACTTAGAACAATAGATTTTGCAGCAACATGCATTTTCTCAACAACAAAAGTAGGAAAATTCTAATTACTGGTAATACCAACAGACTGTAGTCTTTAGTGATTTTTCAGAAAATGACATTGCTAGCAAAGATCTGGTATTCGGTGGAAGATTAAGGCTTCAAGCTTTTAATGAGTTGCCTCCTGTAGTCTAGAGTACAGAATTTGACTCTTTCTACCTTCATTTGCCTACTTTATGATACTAAGCAAGTCACTTAATTAGACAGTGCTACTAGGTTTATTTTGGCTGGTAAATTGTTGTTGTTGTTTGTCTTTTGGCTTTTCTCGGTTAGGGGTCGCCACAGTTGAACTCCGACCTGCTAATGATTGGCAATTGTTTTTTATGGTGTTGAGTTGCCAGCCCAATGCCCAACCTTCAATGAAGGCATGCCCATTCAACGCATGTCTTTCGAACGCTCACTTGACCGCGGAGAGGACATGCAGACTCCACGCAGAAGGCACTCCCAACCCAAGCTGAGAATCGAACAGGAGAACCTCTTGCTGTGAGGCAACAATGCTACTGCTGCACCACCACAGAAATGTATTTTATACATTGATTAAATATGTATTTTCTAAATAATAAGATTTATGAAACTCTAATAAGTGGCATTTATGACTAACTAACTAAACCTTACTGACTTACTGGGATGCTGATGTTCATCATCATCCTCATTAACCTCAATTTTCTAAATGGGGTTAGGATGTCATGTATCTCTCTCTCTCTGTTCAATGCCACCGTCCTAGCTTTGTCATCACTCATGCCTGACTGTCACAGGTATTCTCACAAACAATCCGTCCACCTCTTTGGTGAATGCCCTCATTTCCTCTTGCCTTCTTCTTTTCTATCCCAAATTGTCTTCACCAGATTGTCTTCTGCTTTCCTGCATATATGCCTTAACTACTATAATCTGCTCTCTTTGACCATCTCTGCAACTGGAGCGACTTTGGCTTCTGCTCTTATGTCCTCATTTCATCAGTCCCACAGTGTGCATCCTGCCACCCATCTCAGGCACTTCATCTCCATCTGTCTAGCTTCCCCAGTTGCTTTGCATTTGCGACCAGGTTTCTGGACTATACAGTAGCACTGTTTCATGTACCTTACTTTTCAGCTTTATTTGACATTCTTCTGTCATACACCTAATACTCTGTGCCAGTTGGCTGCAGCCCCTCTGATTCTAGCTCTGACTTCCTCATTCGGACTTTCCTTCTTCTCAAGCACCCCTCCCATATACTTGAAGCTGTTAACCTGTTCCACTATTTTCCCTTTTATCTTCTGATTTCTCTCATTTGCTGCCATTAAAAGTCTTATCTTTACTCAGTTTCATCCTATAAGCCTTCAGTTTTGCATTCCATTCTCCTATCCTTTTCTGAAGTTCTTTCTCAGAGCCTGCCTGTAATACCACATCATCTACATACTGTAGCTTTGCTGAGCTGTCTGTCCTCTCTGATTGCTAATGTAGTCCATCACCAGTATAAACGGTAGTGGGCTCAGAGTTGAAACCTGATGTGCACTCACTCCCACTAGAAACCCTCTATGAAACCAAGCACTTGTCACAGGAGTTTGATACATATGTATTGCTCACAGTTGTGAATGTCTCCTTTGTTCTTGAAACATGGCACTATTATGCTTATTCTTCAGTTATCTGGAATATGCCTTTCTCTCCACACTGCTATGAGTACCCTCAGGAGCCATTTCTACCTTATCTCATCCAACATCTTTATCACATCTGCTTTGACTTCATTTGAGCTGCTGTTTTCCCTGACATTATTTTTCTGTTCTGATGTTTGTGGTTTGTTAGAACACAGTGGGTTGTTTATGAGGTTCATTTGCTTGTGGAGTTTAATTGCACACACATACACACAAACACACAGACAGACAGACAGACAGACACACAGAAACACACACATAGACACAAACACACACAGACACACACACACACACACACACACACACACACACACACACACACACACACGTGTACGCGCACACGCACATGCACACACCCTGTTTGTCTGTAAAAGCACTTCATGCAGTTTAGATGCAACCAATCTCCATTCTTATCTAAAAGTATAGATTTCTCCTGTATTATAGATAGATCTGATCTCCGATCTAAGTTTTTATCTAAAAGTGTTTGATCTTCCTGCAAAGTCAATCCCTTTTCTTATTCATATTCAGTCTTCATGGTAAACAAAGTGTAGATTTTCGTTCTTATGTGGTCACACAGAAATATGTCCTTTCTTATCTGCTCGCAAAGAACGACCTTAGCATGGCATATGTATAACAAAAATACTGAGCTTGTGCTATGGCATATCTACAACTAAAATAAAAATAACACTCATGTTTTGAAACCTCTAGGAAGTAATTGTCTGTATCCTATTGGTTCGACATTTCAGCCAGTGTAAGAGCCAAGAGGTAATCAGGTTTAGGAGATGTGTTAGGGAGTGGGACAGTATCTTTTTCTTTTACTTTTTTTGTAACATTTCTTGGGTCCCTCAGCCAGCACTGGGACCTAGGCAGCTAGCTAGGCCACCTTGTGTTGGATCTGGCCCTGTATGCATACATGTCCTTTGATGACTGGCCTCCCTTAAAGAGCCTGTTCTCTGGCTAACACCTGTTGGTTGTCAGCATGGGCTCTATTTCTCCAGCTACACTGAAATTGGTTGATAAAATAGGCTGCAGTTTCCAAGTAACACTAAATAGCATTAAGTAGGACAAGAAAAATGAATGGACAGATGAATAAATGAAATGCTAATGTTTTCTAAGCATGACATACGGCAAATTATACTTTGTATAGAATGTTATAAAACAGTTTTGAAAAATAATATATAACAGATTAGGAATATAGGACTATGCATTTCTTAGTTTCTTTTGTTTGTGTTGTTTTTACATTTTCAAAAAAGTTACTTTCATATCCTAGATGTTTAGTAGCATAGTGCTAATAAGCATTTGTTGCAATTATAAGGCTGCAAATATGTGTGGTGAATGTCTTTATAACATATTGCCTTGTATTTATGTATTACCTCATATAGTTTACGGTGTTTACAAAGCATGTTTTGAACCTAACTTTTTTTCTTTTTATACATATCCATTTCAAGATTTTAACTTGGGTGTGGGAGCTATGACATGGCTACTGCTTTGTTACAAATAGGAATAAATAAATGTATTTTTCTACATCTTGTATTTTAAATGTACCTAGAAAATGTTTAATTTTTTCATCTATTGTCAGTGTGTTGTTACTTTGTATGAAATATGCTAATGACCATGTCTGTTATTCATAGGCAGTATGTTGTGCAGCACAAAGCAAAGTAGAAAGTGGCGATGCATGGAGGGGAGGCAATTCAGAGACGCAAGTAGTGCAGCTACATTAGGACAAGAACAGATGCTGTATACAGTGTATGCAAATAGCTGCATAATGATATGGAGATGAGACTCCTGATGCAGATTAAGGATAGCGATTATATAAATTATGTCATTAGACATGGCAGAGCAATTCAGAGGGTCTATATTACCAAAACAAAAAACCCTATGCACGAATACCAAAACATCGACCCCTATACCGTGAACCATGAAAATCACGAACGCACTAAACTGCAAAAAATATATCGCACTGTCATAGTTGGCCGATACCGCCACCCGCTACATACTACCTATCCAAACAAAATAAATAAACCACATACATACACTAACCAAACCCTACTTCTAACCTAAACTAAAACACCAAACCCTACCTCCAACACTACACTAAACCCCACAAACACAACTATCCATGCACTCTACTTAACCCCTCCCTAACCCTAAGGTCCGTAACTACCGCACACTTCCCCTACACACTTGCACCCAAACAAAATAAATAAAACACATACATACATTTAAAAAAAAACCCTACCTCCAACACTATACTAAACCCCACATACACAACTAACTATGCACTATCCTTAACTCCTCCCTAACCCTAAGGTCCGTAACTACCGCACACTTTCTCTACACACATATACCCAAACAAAATAAATAAAACACATACATACATTTAAAAAACACCTACTTCCAACACTACACTAACTCTTACATACATTACCTATCTATGCACTTACCTTAACCCAAATCCTAACACTAAATTCCTATCTATCCCACACTTACCTTACGGAGCTATACTGCAGACGGGCAAAACCAAAACAAATCGACATTTCGAACTTCGCGGTTTTGAACTTTCGTGGTTTACGTATTTCGCACAATATGGGTCAACGTCTTCATATTCGCCTAAAGGAATCTTCGCTCTCGTAATAAGAACCCCAATTCAGATCCATATAAAGCAGTTGCACTGTGCAATGGCATTCACATTTCCAAATGCTAGGAATTACTGATATATAGAACACTAAAATGCTTTTAATAGCAGCAGCCATAGAAGAGCAACACTTATTGCAGCCAGTCTTGGATCCACTTGTCAACACATGGTGCACTACAGCCCTCTGAGCCAGTGATGCTACTATCAATAACTTACCACCACTTAGGGTCATAGGTTCTTACTAAACTCTTGATCCAGAAGACTTTAGGTAGTATAGCCAACATAATCCAAATTGTAGGTAGCCATTGATAGGGCTAATTTATACCTAATTTCACCCCTTTTCAATGAGGGCCTGAGGGGCCAGACCTGGGCTACCATACAAGAAGGGCTAAAAGGTGGAGGTGTATCAATTTACATAAAAAGTAAGCACACCTCAGTCTACATAAAAAAGTAATCACGCCTCAGGATTGATCAAACAATATGATACCCTTGAGATACTCTAGGTCCAATTAACCTTAGGTAAATTCTCATATCACATCCTTGCTAACTATAGGTCCCTGTCTATGTCCCACTGAATGTACTGCACTCACTCACCAGTCAGCCCAATAATTTCAACCATCCCACCATAAGCTGGGATACATAAACAACCACTAACATACAGGTCAAAATATTCTTGCAAACACCTTGGAACAGTTAGTCTGCACACCTACTAGGGATGCAAATATCCTGGAGCTGGTACTCACAAATATGAGGGAATTCCTCTCCTCCTCCTAGTGTAATATTCTCACTGGTCAGATCAGATCACAAAATGGTCACCCTTGAAATAAATATTAAACTCAAACTCCCAGCAATCCCCAGAACCTTTAAGACCTTTTCCAAGTCTAACCACCTCATTTCAACTGATGTCATAGCTAAATTACAAGCCCCCTAAACTCAGACAACACTGTAGCCTATGTATTAGTGTTCACAGAAACCTTGTACAAGCATATAAATAATTGCATAGAAATATCAGTACCAAACTGAAATAAACTTAGAACAAACTCCAAAAATAAGTCCCCTTGGTGGACACCTAGTATAAATAGTGCAACAAAAGAAAGAAAATCCTGTCCAAAAATAGGAAGGGCTATGCCCAACAGGAAAAAAAAACCTCCCCTATCAGTTTCAACAAGCAACTCAGATGACTAATCAAGTCGATCAAAGCTAACTTTGGGGTAAAAATAGCTCCCAGCCTAAGGATAACCATAAATCAGTTTTCAGTTATGTACACAACCTTAAGGGGAACACCCAACAGTGTGCTGAACTAAAGGTGAATGAAACTTCTTATACTGAACCAAAGGATATGGCAAATTTGTTGGCTGATAAATTTAGCTCCAATTTTACCTCTCTGTTACCCTCAGTTACCTTCCAGTAAACACCATCTACCATTTCTTCCCAACTATCACTAAAGAACAGGTCTATACTGCACTCTCTAAAGCTAAAAATACTACACTGATGGGTCCTGGTACTATCCTAGGATGTCTTCTAAATAGCTTTAAAAATGACCTGTCAGGCCCCACTGGAATCTCTATTCAACCACAGCCTCCAGACAGACTTTGTCTCTAGGGAAGGGAGGACTGCAATGGTTATCCCTCTTCACAAAGGGAGACCATCAGCAAACATGGGGAACTACTGACGCATAAGTTTGATTAGTCTTATGTGCAAGGCCATGTAAAGAATTAGTGTGAACCACATAAATAAAGACACAGGAAATCTTAAACACTGGACCAATCCCAGTTCAGTTTTGTCAAGGGCAGGTCATACCTAGTAAACCTGGAGGACTTATTTGAGAAGGTCACTAGACCCATGGATGAGGGCAAAATGGTGCATAGTGCCTACCTTGACCTGACAAATACAATTCACGCAATACCTCAATAAGTTATTATTGGCAAACTCATGAATTTAGGCATATATCCCTATGTCATCTGATGGATAGCCCAATGGCTTTCAGATAGGACACATGAAGTTAGGGTGGGTGAATCCACTTCCACCAGGAGGCCTTTTACTAGTGGTGTCCCACAGGGCTCAGTAATGGGACATCTTTTGTTCAGAATATACTTCTCTAAAGTCATGGCAAATCTAGAGGCCTTTTGCCTGACCACATTTGATGATGAATGCATGAATCATGGAATCCTCCAAAGATGAAGATACTCTTCAGGAAGTCTGACAGAGATGAATAACTGGTGTCAGAGCCATGGCCTACAGCTCGATGCAAAAAAATGCATATTTATACCCTTTTGGAAGGCATAACCCCTGCAAGTTATGACATTGAAAACACTCTCCCTTAAGACTAGACCCTGTCGTAAGGGTATTGGGAACTCAAGTTGACATTAATCTGAACTTTGATCACCATTTGTACACGTGTCCATAGTGGTGAGAATATCCTATGTGGCTCCACTTATAAGTAAGGGAATGGCATGCATATCTAAGGAGATCATAGACCACTATAGTCAGCATTCATTAGACCAATAATTAAGTACAATGCTCCCCTTGGCATGTACCTGACTAGACATTTACAATAGCTGGTGCAGCCACTGAGGTTCATCACTAAAAAATACAGGGTGTAAATAACATGTTTTATGCAGACCACCTCAAAACCATGTCCCTGTACTCTATTTCCCCACATACTACTGAGGGGCAATCTATGCCTAACCTACAAGGCATTCTCTGATCCAGCCCTGATGGATTTGCTACATGTTCACAAAACAAATATCTCTAGAATTACCTGATCAAAGGATCTAAACCTTGTCTTTGGCATAAAGAAAATATTTTGGAGGGACACGTATGTGTCTCAGAGATTACCTCTTCTCTATAACAGACTCCTCATTCACATGAAGTAGAGCTCTCCCCTAAGCCTATTCAAATGCAATTTGGACCAGTGGATTGGAAATTGCAAATTTACCCCTGGCTTGTCACCTTTGTCTCTTATGGACAGGGGCAGCTGGTAGATACTGTGATGACCCTCCACTGGACCAGTAATCAAGGAGCCTCAATCCACACTGCTAGCACCAGTGGGGGATGTACACTGAGAGGATGACAAGTTACACACACAGTATTTCCAGATGCAGCTCTGCATCAAGTGCAATTTCCCTTAAGAGAACACAGAGACCACAGTCAGTCTCGGGCTGGTTTCTCCCTGTTTCTCCAGATCCCCAGTAAGACTCCCCACTGGCACAGCTATAGAGATGAGATCTAGCTGATTGGCCAAGCCAAGACCTCCAGCACCCTCTGTGTCCAACCAGTGATTCCTGTCTCTGCCCAAGTAGCTGACACACACACTCATTGAGGTTTGATTTACACACACACACACACACACACACACACACACACACACACACACACACACACACACACACACACACACACTTAGGAAAAGTCTGGCACAAGTCACACACACCTACCTGGGAAAGGCTGGCATAAGTCTACTAGCTATGCCCCCTTTTGCCCAAACTATAAGGTAGTTATCACTGCCACCAGCCAGCTCCTTATTAGCTGCTTTAAGACCCTTGACAAAGGGTGTCCAATCTTACTGTGTAATGTTACTATTAATACAAATGGCAGTTTGACCAAGAACAAGGCTATTAGGAGTGGCCCACAGTGTCACCAAATTAATATGCAAGTACTCTCAGAACTTAAATAGCTCTACAAAGGTCAGCCACAATGAAATGTTTAAATATATTTAATAATAAATAATAAAAGAACAAAAGATACTCAGTATATAGTTCAAAAATCACAGGAAATATTTAAAACAACATTGCAGGACAGTCTCTAATAAATAAAGAAAAACATCAAAACTGTGCTTTGCTATATTCCTGACTATATCTAAAAGAGATTTACTCTACCATAGTTAACTTACACAAGAGCAAGGCAGATATGGTGAATGGATCTTCTTTAGTAGTTGTCAGATCAAAGACATAATGCAGAATGCTGTCTCTCACTAAGAGACTTCTTAAATTAATATCTCAAATATTACTGCTGGGATAATTTGCAGAATGACATCATTGCTTGTCATCTGACTCCTAGTTCCCAGGCCCAGAACAACCCTCGATGGCAGCTGGTAGCATTTTGCATGTACCTGTGAATATATATAGACCTCAGATCTTAAGCAGATGGCAGAAGTTATAAAACAATTGCATCACTTCACATTTCAAAACTAGCAATTATTTCACCTTAAAGACAATAGAGAAAGCTCCCTAGTATAGACACTGTGTCTCCTTGCTGCATTGAAACTGAAAGATATCATATTTTATTACGTAGCTATAAAGTAATTTAATTTCAGCTATTTTTCTGATGTTAACCTTCTGTATTTCAGTTTCCACTATTAAAACATATACATTTAAACATTTACAATAGTGCATGTACATTTCTGTTTTATTCCAGTAGGGTGCACTGTAGTTACATTTTAAGCACAAGCCCTCTACAAAATATCTCCTCAACACCTGTACAAGGCAGTTTGATATACATGACATACATTTCTAATACACTTGTAATACAAGCCTCTTATATAAATAATTTCAATATTCACCAATGATATATAATTATTTACTAACTTCCAGATAGCTGTGCTGGCAGTATCTCCTTTTGTCACAGATACCCCAAGGCACAGGCATATACCAAAGGCGTTCTAGTCCCCAGGCATTGATAAATGGGAAAATTAGGGCACAAATGGCTAGGCTTAAAAAGGCTATAGGGTTGTTAGCCTAGTAATCTCCTATGATCCTATTATTGTCCACCCATTCATCCGGGTTACACTTAAAGAGGGTCAGGAAGCAACTTTGCTTGATATTCACAGGAAGTCTGATTTGTAAAAGAGGGATTCTCTGGAATGTATATCTATCTAGCCAGCAGGACCTATTATTGTTTTGGTGGAAATTAAGATCTTTTGAGTGGGTGTTTAAGGTGCTATTTGTTTTGCACATGTGCAAGAGTTCACACAAGACTGGATCTTTTATGTTCTGTAGGCTAGACAGTGGTCACCTCTCAAGAGTCTCTGGGAAACAGAAAACTGAGAGTACTTTAAGATGGTCTGGATAGCTCAAGGAAGACATATGTCAACTAAGTGGTAGGTTCATAGGCGCTCAGTTTTGCCAAAGGATACAATGCTTCATTTCTTGGCATTTAATTTTAGGCTGTGGTCCAAGCATCACTTACTGGTACATGTTATTCCCTCTTGTAGAATCCGGAAGTCAGATGGGGAAGTAATGACAGCTCCAAGTTTGCAGTCATCTGAAAACTTGGTCAGCCACAGGCTCTCAATGTCAGCCTCATTTGACTGATTAGCAGATTGTAGGCTGCTTCTGTCTGGGTAAAGTTACCATACAGGAGCTTGACAAATTGTATTGCCCACATGCAGAATAAGGGGGGGGTTGCAATGACAGCCTATCCTAGTGGACACTAAGGCTTGCTAAAGGGACCATTCAGTAACCTACAAGAGACATGCTAGGAATAAGCCTTGCATATCCTACACCAGTTACTTGACATTACGCTGCAGCATGTGGAGGAGCATATATGATTCCTAAGGGCTGAAGAGGAGAGAGACATCATTATATGAGTATTTTATATCATTGCCTACTTCCCTGAGGTTCTGGCAGCTATTGACTGTAAAAACACTTTGCCATCAAGGCCCAAACTGTACAATAGGATATCAGATATATTAACAGGAAGGGCTTCCACTAACTCAGCAGCTGGGTGGTTTGCAATACTGAGGATATCATCTATAATGATTCTAAGTGCCAACCAGGCAGTTCCCATAATTCTGACATCTGACATGTTTAAACCTATGCCAATGTTTCATGCAGGATGTAGTCTCACAGGGTCATCAACTTAGTAGGTGCATATGTGGGTGGGTACACAGACCAGTATATACAGTTATCACACAATCAGGAAGCAGGGCATATATAACAATGTCACCGGTGTGTGCTGTAGGAGGATGCTGGAGATAACCATGGCTGACAATTCCACTCTGCAACACCTCACTCACGGTAGAGATGGTAAAATACATGCAAGAGATGCAATTATACAGCCAAACTGGAGGCTAAGCTCTCTCAACCCAAGATTGGACCAGACAGTCAAGAGGAGAAGGGAATTACTTGCATCACACCGCCAGTCTCACATAGACCTATGAAACCAGCAATGGCAAAAAACACACATAAATACATGAAAACACACTCAGAGGCTTTAAATAAAAATCTGCAAAAGCAACAGAGAACTCCAAAGCAGACATCCAAGCAACCTCCACCCCCCAACACAAACCATGAAACATATACTTCACAAAACTAGTGTGCCACACAATCACAGCCCTTAAGGCAAAATAACATACCCAACACACTAGTAATAGGTGACTCTATAGTCAGGAACACTGATGTCCCACTCACTAGACTGAACAAGGAGAAGGTTACTGTTAGCTGCCTGTCAGTGCCAGGATCCGACACATAACACAAGCACTCAGGTCACTCCAGAACAAGTACAAATACGACTGGCATTGTCCATCTTGGTGTGAATGACCTGAGCTGTACTTCCCTGGACTACATGTAAAGAGACATGGAAGAGCTCTCTGATCATGTAGCCCAGGCCGGTATGACCCTAACCCTGAGTAGCATCCTGCCCTCACCAAGAATTATACCACGGTATAAAGAAAAAATGATCAATTTCAACCATTGGCTAAGCTTCTGGTGTCATTCAAAGGGGATCCAGTGTCTGTCAGCCTAGGATGACATGCTCGACAAGCCACGCTGCTTCACTAGAGATGGCTTACACCTGTCAAACTTAGGCTTTTGAATACTGGCCAAGGCTCTTGCCACCCCCATAGTGCCTTTTTTAGGCAACGCTCAAAAGACAAACCCACCGCCGTAAATAGCACAAGTAACAAAAAACTGAGGGTAATGCTACTCAATGACAGAAGTCTAAACCTCAAAATGCACACACTTGAGGCACTCCTCAGTATGGAGAAAATTGATATATGTGCAGTAACAGAAACCTGGTTTAAGGCTCCAGAGAGCACCCCAGCACTACCAGGCTACAACTCATACCATACATTTCGGCCACAAAACCTGGACCAAAATATAAAAGGTGGGGGCGTATCCATGTTCATCAAGGATACCCTCACCTCCAGGTTAGTGGCACAGCACAATGCTTCAGAGATCATCCATGTGCAACTAACAATGGGCAGAACTGCAATTCAAATTGTAGCTTGCTACAGATCACCCACCATGTCCCAGGACCTTCATTCTGCATTTCTGGAAATACTGGGAAACATAAAGGTCCTACCAAACACCCTGATATTGGGTGATTTTAATTGCCCAAACATTTACTGGGAGAACTACTCAAGTACTAACTCCCTTGTGCAAAATTTCCTAGAATTTATAAACTCAAATGCCCTGGATCAACTGGTCAACACCCCCACCAGAGGTGACAACATATTGGACCTGGTCATCACCAACATGGGCAACCGGTGTTCCACACTGGAGGTCAACCCCTCGCTGGTTCGATCTGACAATAAATTAATCACTCTGGATATCCACATTCCGCCCGACCCCCGGTTAAGGAAACCACCGTGAAAACTTTTCAAAAGCAAACTTCACATTACTTAAGACCAAGGTGGAAAGTTTCAAATCCCCCATGCTAAAGGATAATACTGCCCAAGCTGCAAAATCCTTTACTAATGTACTCTACGGGCACCTACAAGAATGCATGGATCATGCTATCCCAAGCAAAACCAAGACTCACTCCTCCAAGAAAAGGAAACCAGTCTAGTGGACCCCTGCCATAAACAAGCTATACAATAGAAAAAGGAAACTAGTACAGAAAGGAGTAAAATCCCAAGAAGGGAAGACATCCCTAATCAGTATCAGCAAGAAACTACTATCACTCATAAAATCATCCAAGGCTAGCGGTGAAAGAAAAATTACCAAGGACTCCAAAGATAACCACAAGGCATTCTTTAGCAATGTCAAGAATCTAAGTGGCAATGCTCAGATCTGCTCGGAGTTAGTGCAGAATGGCACAAAATACACTAAACCAACCGATATTGCCAACATCATGGCAGACAGGTTCAGTGCAAACTTCACTCCCCTTTCACCCCCAAAAGGGCTCATGACCATACCGGAAGAATGTAGTGCCCCTGAAATCACAGACACTCAGATTAAAACAGCCCTCTCCAAAGCCAAAAACCCAGCATCAATGGGACCGGCCAGTGTCCCAGGTTGTGTCCTACACGAGCTCAAAGATGAATTAACCCCTCACCTAAACACACTGTTCAAACTCAGCCTCTCCACAGGCTACATGCCCATAGAGTGGCGCACAGCAACTGTTATTCTGCTCCACAAAGGTGGAGCCACAACAGACCCTGGGAAATATCACCCTATAAGCCTGATTAGCTTGGTGTGCAAGGCTATGGAGCGCATCATCATGGATCTCATTAACAGAGACATTGGGAACCTCCAAACACTGGACCCTACCCAGTTCAGCTTTGTTAAGGGCAGATCATGCCTCCTAAACCTGGTGGACTTCTTTGAGACAGTTACCAAGGCTATAGATGAGGGAAAGGTGGTCCAAACAGCCTACCTAGACCTCACAAAGGCCTTCGACACCATTCCTCATTCTGGTATTATAGACAAGCTCACCAGCCTGAACATAAACCCCTACATCATCAGATGGGTTGTCAACTGGCTCACGGGCAGAGCCCACATGGTAAGAGTTGCCGGAGCTAGGCCTGACTCTAAAACAGTTACAAGTGGCATTCCCCAGGGCTCAGTCCTAGGACCCCTCCTGTTTGGCATATACTTCTCAGAGGTACAGGCAAACACAGGAGGACTATGGCTGACCAAGTTTGCAGACGACTGCAAACTAGGGGCTATAATTGACTCTCTGGCTGACACAGACATCCTCCAAAAGAGTCTCACTGAGACAGATGCCTGGTGTCAAAACCATGGCCTCAAGTTAAATGCCAAAAAGTGCATAGCCATCCCCTTTGGAAAAAACAAAGTACCCACAAACTGCCACATAGGTGGTAGCCCCCTAAATACGGAAGACGTCATAAGGGATCTGGGGACCCAAGTAGATAGTAATCTCTCCTTTGATAATCACATTGCCAAAGTGGTTAGAAAATCCTTCTATGTGGCCCACCTAATCACAAAAGGGTTTGCATCCAGATCAAAAGAGTTCATTGTGCCCCTCTATGCATCACTCATCAGACTCATCATAGAGAACAATGCCCCATTTTGGATGTACCTTACAAGACACCTGCAACAGCTGGAAAGACCACAGAAGTACCTCACCAAGAGAATCTCTGGCATTAAACAGATGATCTATGCAACTCGACTGAAGAAACTCCAGCTGTACTCGGTTGCATACCAGCTCCTCAGAGGTGATCTCTGCCTGACATACAAGGCCATGTCCAACCGTGAATTGATGGACATACTCCACCTAAAGAAAACCATATCCCCTCGAGCCACACGCTCTAGGGATCTAAACCTCACCACAACAATAAATAGGACATGCTGGATGGATAGATTCCTGTCCCAGAGATTTCCCATGCTCTGGAACAAGATTCCAATATGCATTAGGCAGAGCTCCTCACTAACACTCTTAAAGAGAAACCTTAATGAGTGGATGGGAAACAGAAAGTTTTCCCCGGGGATCACTTCAGTGGCTCTGCTGGACAGAGGCACAGGGAACTAATCTAAGGGGGTGACGAAAGCCAACACATTCCGGCTAGGTTTATAAATGCCTTTGGGCAGATAGCCTAGTACCTACCTATGAACCTATGAACCTATGAACCTAAAAAATACTGTGCCCACTGAGAAACAGAATGTGATGGAATCTGTTTTTTGATAACTTAAGGAACAGTTCCACTGTCTTGATGCATTGAGTGGGGCATTGCAGTATTCACTTGTGACTTACAGCCAGATGTTTGTAATATGCTCAGTGCTGCAGAACACGGTTGTGCAGAGACAGCTTCAGCAGCACGGAACCATTCCATTAAGGCCTACCATACCTGTTAGAGCAGGTGTTGGATGTCATCTCACAGGCCATGCAGTACATGCAGTATCTCCACAATGGTGTGGGCAGCAGCTCTCTGTGCCTGGATCACTGAAATACACATCACCTGATTAATGATACGTGTTGCATCCAAGTCAAGGCAGACTGAGTCATGTTGGTGCCAGAGACCATCTGACCTTTCCCCTGTGGGATGTTTGTTCATATCAGAAGCAGTGTAGCTTGCAGATGCTGCCAATACTGAGGGTTCTAATGTAGCTTGGGTTACAAGTCATTTGCCTAATCCTGGTGAGGCTGGAGTTCTGGCCTGTTCATGCACAACCTCATCATTTGTTGGGGATGCGTGTAAGGCCTAGTATTGCTGAAAGTGCTACTTCATCATTGGACTGTACATGTGCATACTGCTATTAACATCCACAGGTGACCTGCTGACATCAGACATGTGTTGTCTTGTTGAGTTGGACCCTTCAACAGTAGAACCTGTGAAAACATCAAAACAAGATACCTATGGTAGCACTGAAATAAATGCCTAACCCCCTCCCCCACTGTAGCAGGCTTTCTGGTAGGTGACACAGTATGTGAATACCATATGGTTACCTAGATACCTTGTTGTGTAGGATGTTGCAGTTGCAAATTGAAATGCCTGGAAGACAGATATGTTGAAGCCTGTTGCCAAATACGTCTTGCCTTACATGCAGTAAAGCATACACTATGGCAATGTAAAGGCTAATACAAACCCTTATGGGTATTTGTGCAGTTGTTACTATACCACCTCCTAAATCCAAACCACCACAGCATATGAGGGTCCAGTCCTCTGTCAGCTGTGTCTATGTTGGCCATCCACCTTCTATGGCAGATATGCCCTTGGTATTGTCCTGTGCCTTATTTTTGGCATGCAATATCCTATTGGTTACCATTTGCTGAACCTGATATAGATTTCTGTTTTGGCCACTTACAGCAATTACTTTCTGTACTTCTGCCTACCACACATACTCCTGATAAGGCTTGTTCATAATTTGTTAGGCCAGGATGCATATGCCATCTGTTCAGACAGCCTGCATTAGCACTCCAGTTGCCTGTTGTGGGCCCAGGACAAGATGTGTCCACCAGTGTTTTGCACATTTTGGTCAGAGAGAGTTTGTGTGTGCATGTGTGTGTGTGTATGTGTGCGTGTGTGTGTGTGTGTGTGTGTGTGTGTGTGTGTGTGTGTGTGTGTGCAACTATGTGTGGATGTTCTGTACGACTGTATGTTGACTCCCCAGTCCCATATGGTGGCCATTTAACTGTTCCCTGTTGTAGTGTGACACTTTCCTCTTTGTATACTAACTACAGTTGTAGGCATATTATCATGACACCCCTTTCTGTGTCAGTGTATTCAAACCCTATAATAGTATGCCCACCCTCCTCCTAGCAAATATGTCTTGCCATGCCTCACTCTATATACAGGAAACATCTTGTCTTATGTAGCATGTCCTACCGATGTGCACATTGGTCATGGTATATCCCCCACCCACAGCTAGACATGACAGTGTCATGGCATTGTGGTGTGTTCCCATACCCATGTATATCCTAGATGCTACCATCCACCACAGAAGTTCAATACAGGGCTGATGTATAGGTGTCCTAATTCAGTATGTGTATTTCAATGTCCTAATGCAGTAAATTCATGATTCCACAGTTGTTTGCATTGATATGGTCTCTTGCTATATGATGTCTATGTTTATAAAATGTTAATTTGGGCCTCATAATGAGGTAGCAATATTAATGAGAGAATTTCTTGCAGATGTGTTTGAACTGATGCCTTAATGCAGTACACTAGGAACACTAAGTGACTCTAAATTATTTGTCCTTGCTCATCCTGTGGGTATGGATACAAGTTAGAGCCAGATTACCTGGCACTTCAAGAACATAAAAAATATAAGAAAAAGAAAAAGAAACTGGTCCTCTCAGAGTTGAAACTGTTGCACACAAATGTAACAAGCAGCTTGCTACAGTTAAAATACCACACATGAAGCCCTTCAGTGTTTTAGCTGTGACCATAAATACAGAATCAGCATTCATTTCTGAATGTCAATACTGTATTTATAGTCATGGCTGAAGAACTGAAGCAGTATGTATGTGGGACTGCATCACTGGCAATAGACTATCACACTCCCCTAAAGTGTAGGATCTGGGCAGTTGGCCCCTTCACCCTGCCCTAGCTATGCATTTGACACAAATGCTCAGTATGCTCATGCATTGCATTAGTGAAGCTCATCATCATCATGACTCTGTGCTGCTGATGCATTCTGAAGTGTCTCATTGCTGTGCTATGATGTGAGCCATGTGATGTCCAAGCATATGTCCATGTGCATGAGGGTTACCATTTTGCTCCTCAAATGGACATGACATAGTGACCTATGATGTACCTCTATAGGGACTTTCAGGTATCCCTGTGGGGCCAGCATTTTGATCCTGTGCACAGAGTTGCGCCTGGTTTGCTAGTGTGACCCATTCTAGACAGCAGTGCAGGTATTATACAAACCTGCAGCATTGTAACCCCAACCTGCCTAGCCACTGGGAAACAGAGGATAGAGCATGACAGCTAGAGGTTTACTGTAATCAGTTTTCCTTTTCTTATCAAATATCCATCACTGTATTATGCTTTTCCTACTTCACCTTACAGCATCTGAGGAGTAGACAGGTAACATGGATGGACGTTCTGGAGGCAGGAACATGTCTCTAAGCAGTGGGCTGCATATGCCAAGTGTGCTACTGCATTTTACAACATTACTAATATGTGTAATGTAAGTGTGTCTTATTTTTATTTATTTATTTTTTTTTACTATTTGTTCATGGGGTAAGTGTGCTGCTCTATTGACTCTTTTCAGCCAAGACCCAAGCTCAGAGAGTAGAAAAGACATTACAGTCTTTCTAATCAAAAATATTATATACAAAATGAGTACATAATAAATTCAGAACATAATGGAAAAATTCAATGCAGATAATGTAAGATTAAAAGATCCAAAGTGCTGTGGGGGAAAAATATCTATCTAAACCCCTGTGTCATGAGATGGGTTGCCAACTGGCTCATAGACAGAACCCACATGGTGAGAGTTGCGGGAGCTAGGTCCAACTCTAAACCAGTTACAAGTGGTGTTCCTCAGGGCTCAGTCCCAGGACCCCTCCGGTTCGGCATATACTTCTCAAAGGTACAGAAAAGCACATGAGGACTATAGATGACCAGGTTCACAGACGACTGCAAACTAGGGGCTATAATTGACTCTCCAGCTGACACAGACATCCTCCAAAAGGGTCTCACTGAGACGGATACCTGGTGTCAAAATCATGGTCGCAAGCTAAATGCCAAAAAGTGCATAGTCATCCCCTTTGGGAAAAAACAAAGTACCCACAAACTACCCCATAGGTGGTAGTCCCCTAAATACGAAAAACATAATAAGGGATCTGGGGACCCAAGTAGATAGTAATCTCTCCTTTGATAATCACATTGCCAAAGTGGTTAGAAAATCCTTCTATGTGGCCCACCTAATCACAAAAGGGTTTGCATCCAGATCAAAAGAGATCATTGTGCCCCTCTACTCATCACTTATCAGACCCATCATAGAGTACAATGCCCCATTTGGGATGTACCTTACAAGACACCTATAATAGCTGGAAAGACCACAGAAGTACCTCACCAAGGGGATCACTGGCCTCAAACAGATGCCCTATGCAACTCGACTGAAGAAACTCCAGCTGTACTTGATTGCATACCGCCTACTTAGAGGTGATCTCTGCCTGACATACAAGGCCATGTCCAACCCGGAATTGATGGACATGCTCCACCTAAAGTAAACCTTATCCCCTCGAGCCACATGCCCTAGGGATCTAAACCTCACCACAACAATAAATAGGACGTGCTGGCGGGATAGATTCCTGTCCCAGAGTCTTCCCATGCTTTGGAACAAGATTCCAATCTACATTAGGCATAGCTCCTCACTAACATTCTTCAAGAGAAACCTTGACGAGTGGATGGGAAACAGAAAGTTTGCCCTGGGGATCACTTCAGTGGCTCTGCTGCATAGAGGCACAGGGAACTAATCTAGGGGTGGCAAAAGCCAACACATTCTGGCTAGGTGTATAAATGCCTTCGGGCAGATAACCTAGTACCTACCTATGAACCTATCTATCTATCTATCTATCTATCTATCTATCTATCTATCTATCTATCTATCTATCTGTCTATCTATCTATCTATCTATCTATCTATCTATCTATCTATCTATCTATCTATCTATCTATCTATCTATCTATCTATCTACCTGTCTAATCTATCCATGCATACACACATGTGTATATATATATATATATATATATATATATATATATATATATATATATATATATATATATATACGGTGTTAAGCACTTGATTGAATGGGCACCAACATCCAGTAGATCGACGTCATAATTTCAAAGTCACAAATATAAACACATTCTACACATGTTCTGGGGATTACCCCAGAGAAGACTAAACCAACGGTAAGTGTTTTTTAATTATATATAGATTCATAGGCAAGAACAAGCCTGTCCTTGTCAGCTTCTTTTTAAGCCTAGCCAATTTCCCTTCAAAGGTGAAAATCAAACCCTGTACCTTGTATCTGTGAGGTAAACACCTTAACCATTATTCCAACCCTTAACCCGCTCCTACAATCACATTTACAGCATCAGGGACATTACTACAACCCCCATGATCACCCTCTTTTTCAGAATGTACAGTTACAGAGGCTTCAAACTCTTGACTGACTGTCCAAGTCCAAGTTATCATATATTTTCTTAATTTCACCAACCTTCTTATGACCCAAAGAAAGGTTTCCCATGGCTTTTCTTCCCTTTTTAATCTTTTCAGCTGGTGATTTATATGAGGATATGAATTTGTCATCTCCAGATTCATTAACCAACCTCTTAATCCTTGGATTTAGTCATACTAATTTTGAGATCGCACATTCCTTGGGGAAAGGAAATATTCAGCTATTTGGGGATTGTTGATCTCACACACCTGTCACCCACCAATCTGTGTCAACCACATGATGTCTGTCTGCTGGGTGTTGGCATTCTGTCATTTTAACAGGACATCTGACATTTTGTGTAGATATATATATATATATATATATATATATATATATATATGTATGTACATGCAGAGATAAAATGCAAGCTTAGAAATGCCAGAAAATACAGTGCATTTATATAAAATACAAAAAAATAATTTATACATGTGAAATGTATTTGTGTAAGATGCCACATTAACAGGCTGAGAAGAGTTTCTTAAATGTATTGTATTATTCATGATAAAGGATAGCAAGTTACCTAGCCATTGTCATGATAGCAGATGCAGGTGGTCTAAATGTGTTATCTTTTTATTTTCTCTTCCTTCTTGCAGGTCCAATTGGGGCAGTAAAAGCGGAGCAGTGGCATTTACCTAAGGCTGAAAAATATGTAAGGATTAAGCTTAAGCACTTCCCATATGTTTGCATCCCATCCTCCCATCAGCAAGTAGCTTCCCTCTGTTCCCACTGTTTTCGCCTCCTTTTGTGTCAATACCATCACTTTCTTTCTGTGTCTGCGTTTTATATTTGTCTGCTCCTGGAGCATTTCCTTTTCCCAATGTCCCTCCCACAAACATTTCCTATTACCATTCCCATCTACCTTCTTTCTTCTTATAGGAAAAATGCAAGTCTTTTCCCACTCCCCCCCAAAAAATGCCCCCAGCCATTTCTTATTATTACCCTTATGTGTTTCCCTCTACTCACTCCCCCTTCCTCCCCACTATATGATGAACTGGGCTGACCCTTTGTTATGCCATCCATCAATGGTCTATCTGTCAATGCATCTGCCATAAGGGACAGATGCTTCATTACATATATGGGCACGCATAGTCTCAAGCACATTCAGGCACACTTGCCTGGCCTTTCTGTAATATTTGACACTCCAGTCACTGAGCCTGCCTAATGCCATTTTTCCTTATAATTGGCTCCACTCATTTACTATGCACTACTTTTCCCAGATTACTGGTGCTATAGAAACCCTGATATATATCTAAGCAGCAACAGGTCATATAATGCTATGAGATGCTTGATATTTAGCAATGCACAGATTTGAAGCAATTTTCTTTGAATCCCAACCCATATTTAAGTTTGTTCAGGAAACATTCCTATAATTATTCTTTATGAGATACTGAAGAATTACAATCAGAATTCATCATCATTCCCTGAGACATTGGACATTATTATCGGAAGATGAGTCATGGAAAATAGAAATCTCATGTATTCCTTAGCTCAGATACCTGCCACCAAACTTTCCTTCAAACTCTTTAATAAGACTCTTGACCCTCACCTAACAATTTAACATCCTAGTATCTTTCCATGACCCAGATGTGTTCATCTTCCATATATGTCCATATAACAAGCATCACATTTACACAACAGGAAGGAAAATTCTCTTTGCATGTTTTATTTCAAAATCCTGAAACAATCTCTTCTACAACATGTAACATACTAATACTGCACACAGATTCAGTTCTGCATTACAGGTACATATCACACACTACAAATGTGATGTCACCTGGAAATCTTTTTTTTTGCCTGAGAATATTTTTTACCGTCATATTCTTTCACTAAGTCTAGTACTTTGGATAAATGTTCTTAAAATATGTTCAAGTAAGACAACCATATGACTGGAGACTTGCACTAAAGTTCCTGGTGCTGACTAATTTGTGATTACACAAATAAGAGTACTAATATGAATACTTAACTATGTATTTCAGTATTTACTTGTGTGCACTCTCATCATTATGGTTATTATCAATAACTTAACAGTAGCACAGGATGTGCAAAAATCGGAATGCAAAACCCTTTATTTTGTCCAAAATACTAACTTGCAAATATGTATAAATTATAAAATGTGAAAGCTGGCTTTAGTAGATGTTAACTGCAAGAGAATTAATTGATTATTTTATTGTAAACTTGGAAGCGTTCCTATAGGCTATCTCTCAAAATGTGCTTACCCAGAGAATAATGCTGTTTACAAAAATTAAAATATGACCCAAGTTAGTACATTTAGAATTAATGGAATAGTAAACCATATGTGTGCTTCTTAAGAAATGTATATCTAAAATTAAAAGCAATAAATACATTTGTAGAAATATGACATGCGACTATTTCATTAAATCATTATATGGTAGAACTATCTTGGGCCTAATCCTTACAGAATAACGGAGTTATTCTCCAACCATAACTGCAATTTATCAGACAGAATAGATTATTTCACATAAGCATGACTTTTCAGTTCACCCTTAGTGACAACTTTCAGCAAGGGCCTAAAAGTAAATTTTAAATTCTGTAATAAACAAAACAATTAGATGCTGTTCTGTTATTACCAGAAATTCATTACACACATGCATAACTACCACTTCTTTGCTGGCATTAGTAAACCATCTCTGTAGTTTTATCTTCGAATTATGAAAGTTTCCTTGTTACTCTGACACATATTAATGCACTTGATGAATGTGACAAAGGCTTTAGATTCTGTATAATTACAAAATGAGTAGAGGTCTAAATTCTAAATTAGAAGTTATTTTTCCTCAATATATTTTATTTAGGAAATTTATAGAACATAATAGAACATAATAGAATATTAGAAAAACACACAAAATTTCGGACTGAACCGAAAAACTGATTAAAATAACCAAAAAAACAGTGAAAAGTAGAGTTGTCCACAATAGAGGCAATGATAACTAGCGCTTTCTTCCACTTTAGTTTTTCGTGAACTTCTTCAGAAAAAGACTGAAGAAGTTCACGAAAAATAAAAGTGGAAGAAAGCGCTAGTTATCATTGCCTCTATTGTGGACAACTCTACTTTTCACTGTTTTTTTGGTTATTATAATAGAATATTAAATACATTTTATAAAGTCTTACAATTTTAATATAACAGTACATATTTCAAATAATTGAAAACAAAACAAAACAATTTACAATATATACAGATTGCCTGAAACTAAAGTATAACTAAATAACACAAGCTTTGATTAAATAATCAATTAACAATTAAGATGAATAAATCTATTTTAGAATAAAATAATAATGAACTAGGCTGATAGGTGACATGTACATGTATTTGGTTTAGTGCATTGAGTTTGTGTTACTTGTTTTTTATTCCATAGTCACTGCAATAATGTATTTGTCCATATTATGTATGGATTGCATGGCTATATCTGATTGTGCAACTTGGAGTCTTATTTATTCTCAGACATAGTGTATGTTTGTACTAGTTGGTTGGCTTATTGGTGCATTTTATTGGGAGTTTGAATCAGTCATGATTTGGACATATCGATGCCCTGTTTTAGACAGACTTATTCTTTGTACATGCCTGCTTGGTGGGTGAGTATGTGGTTACTCACCTAATTTTATATTGACTATGCTAGCAGGGATAGTTTGTTATAGTTTGTTTAGCGTTATATTCTACCCACGCAAACATTGTAGAGCACTTTATGTTACATTTTAAATTCGGACGTAATATCAAGTGTCTGAAGCTTTAGTAAATGACCATATGCGTGCCCTAATATTTAAGTACAGCCTTGATTCATTTCTTAATATATGCACTTCATGTAGTAGTTTTGTATATAGTACATGATTACTGATGCTTTAGTTAGTATGTCATGGGCCATATAGCGACTATAGAAGCCATGGGTATCTAGTACATATTTTTACTAGACACATAATGTTTTTCTTAGATTATGGCTTGTAGCGCATCTAGTATATGTTTCTTCTAGATATACAATGTTTTTTTAGACCATGGCTCGTAGCGCATCTGGCTCAAAAGGTTACAAAACTTAGTTTGGAAAAATGTTTCGCTATTTTTTACTATTATCTCTGAGAAGTGTTTCAGACCAGTGAAAAACTTTCATAATTCATTGGTCATTGTATAAATTATGTTGACACTGATGTGACTACCTATTTGCATGTCAATAATATTGTTTAAAATGTTCTATTTTAGTGGAGTATTTTAGATGAGTGAATTAGCTTATATGTATGTGCTTTGTTAGTTTAGATATAATTATTGTATTGTTAAGTTTGGGTAGTATTTCATAATAGGTAGAAGTGTTAAGGATTTTTTTATATTTTGTTTTAGAGATATATGTTATATATTTACTAGGTCTTTTATGAACTTAAATGGTGATTTTTATATATTTGCACTGTGTTTTTATTAAATGGGTATGTATTTATTCTGTATCAGATCGATGTTGAGTTTACATAAGTATGAAAAGCACATAGAGCTGTTCACTACTATGATGCACCTTTAAACACCTAATTGATATGCATAGGTTTAAAATTTATCACATGAGTGTTTGATATAAAAGTTTAATTGAATGTATTTTTGAAACTTAATGGTCTGAAGAAGCATTTGTGAAAGCGCTTACCTGGAGTACGCCAAATAAATACATTTTGTTTTAAAGGAGAGTTTTTATTGCTTGTAGCAGTTTACATCATTTGCCTTTTATATACGTAGAAGTTTATATCTATCTTTGTGGTCACCTATCAGCCTATTTCGTTATTATTTTATTCTAACTTTTTTCGTGGCTGAGAGGTGTTTGTTCCGCTGGGAGCTCAACGTATTTATGAATAAATCTATGATGAAAAATTTTCAATAAGGGCTAATACTTTCAACCAAGGATTGTTATTAAGGATATTAGGAAAATGCATATTCTTTTCAGTTGTTATTTCTTTAATAGCCCTGTTTTTAAGGAGATAAGAAATTATTTATATAGTTGCATTAAAGGTTTCTTCCACCTTTTTGTAATGTTTTTCCTAGCCACAGGAAAATGTGTCCAAGTTAAATATAAACAGTCTTTTTTATTTTTCATTTCTAGAACATTGAATAATATTAGTCCTGAATCTTTTCCCAATAATTTCACAACATAGGACAATCATAAAACTTATGTGACCAATTAGCGTAGCAACATTTTTACATCTCCAACATACAGTTTAATTTTTTTTTAATTTAGCAACTCTAATAGAAGTCAAAAAAGCTCTGTGTATACATTTTAAAGTGAATAATCTCAGTAAAGAGACCAAGATGTGTTTTTAATAGAGAGAAGTTGCTCTGCATTTTGTTCAGTTAAAGATATTTGGTATTCTTTTGTGATGAAACTCCAGAATCTGTCATTCAAGTTAGTAATATTTTTGCTTTAATTATATGTGATCTGGAGATCAAATTATTAATTTCCTGATCGTTGTATATAATTTTATTTAAATTTTTAATCGATTCTGGAACTTCCTCACATAAAAAATTAAACAAGTGAGAAAGCTTACTATAAATTAATGCAATAAACAATTGTAAATGAGTCACTAATATCAATGCTACATTCTAAGTATAACAATTCTAAGGATTTAATTTAAAGTCCATCAAAACATTGATACCAGCAATAAAATTGTTTTTTTCCCATTCATAGAGTATATGCATTGGCAAATTATTTTTAATTTTTTTTTGCTAAAAAAATGGAATAAGGGACTCACAACAAAACCTATAATTTAAACTATTTATTGTTATTTAAAAAATCTTTAAAATAAGGTTTATATAATTTGATTTATTGATAAATTTCCAAAAAAGATTATTATACTTTATGATTGTTAAAGTTTAACAATTTCAATTTATTCATATTAAGTAAGTGATAATATAACATTTTTCCAGTTTGTACTTTAATTATTATCTTGCCAACTGATGACGGTTTTAAAAATTGTTGCTTTTGTATATGTGTCTATACTCAGAAAATGAATACTTCCAGAGTTTAAAGGTCTAAAATGATGATTTAAACTTAATCTACATCTGTTTGGATACTACAGGAAATTTAGAAGTAATTTATTTATTCTTTTAATTTGATTTTTATTAGGTGGCAGTATAAGAGATTGAGTCAAGTAGAATATTTTTGGAAATATCATTTTAATTACTTGTAATCTGTCTTCAGATGGAATGATAATTTTGTTCCAGGAGTTAGTTAAATTAGTTAATGTAGATATGTTTTTCATACTTAAAGTTTAAAGTTTCTTCAGTTGTTTTTAATATATGAATCCCTAAATAAAATTAATTAGTAGATTATTTGTGATTTACATACTGATCTGGATTCAGTGGATTGTTTATTTTAATAAGAAGGTAATCAGATTTAAAATTATTAACTTATAGATTTTAATTTGTTTGAAAGAGTTCTATAATAAACTTCAGTTCTTTTAGCGTTTCATTAGAAATTTGTAGTGTTAAAAATATAGCATCAGCAAACAGCATTATTTTCAAATTATTGTCTTGATTAATCTCCAAATCCTGACTATTTGTATTATACTTAATTAAAATTGCAAAAATGTCAATTGTTAAATCAAATAATAAAGGAGATATAGGGCAAACATGTCTAGTTCATTTTGATATACTTATGAAATTTGAGGTAAATGGCCCAATTTTACATAAGCTTTATTATTATTATAAATAGATAGATGTTAACAGCAAAACAAACCAAGGAAAAAAATCAAACAGAACCAATACTTTGAATAAAAAAATCCAGTCTAAAGAATCAAATGCTTTTTCAATGTTTAAGCTAAAGGAGAGAGATTCATATTTCATACTATTCATAACATCTTAAAGAGTAATAAGTATTTTGATATTATCAGATGTTTGTATTTTATAAATAAAACCAGATTGATCTAAATTAGTTAAACTGGGTAGAATTGTTTTCAGTCTGTTCTGCTAAGATAGACATAAAAAATTTATAATGTATATTTAATAAATATATGGGTCTATATGAAGAACATAATTGTGGGTTTTTATCTTCTTTTATAATTGACGTAATCAAAGAATAGTTCCAAAGGGAGGCATTTTTTTATTTTGTACATCTAACATTATATTATGGTTACTTGATGAAATAGATAATTTTATCCTTTTTAATAATACTTCAGATTCTTAATTTAGTTATGGTTTGGAACTGTTTTAATCCTATATTTATGGTCAAAGAATTTTATGGTATAAGCATAAACAAAAATAATTAAATAAAGAACTATTAGATATTCAAATAAAATTAAATGAGAGTAAAAAGGGAAAATAAACTTGTATCCAATAAGGAAGAAGTAAAGGCCATTAATAAAACATATAATTTGTTATTCTCTCACAAAACTGAATTAACACTTGAAAAATTAAAAATTGCTTTTTACTCTAGACCTCCAAAGCATTTAAAATATTACAAAAAGAATTAAGTTTCAATCTAATGTTAATAACATTAAGGAAATAAGAAATCTTGCAACAAATAATATGTACACGGATATTGGAGATATATTAGAATTTTTTTAAAGTTTATTATCAATCCTTAAATCAAAATGTAACAAATTAAGAAAAAACATTTAACAACAACAGTTGATCTTGATCACTCCTTAGTAAAAAACAAAACTCACTCCTTTTCAAAAAGATAATTTATTAAAACTTCTTCAGGAAATAAATCAAAAAGTAAAAATTCTTAAATCTCATAAAGCTCCCAGAAATGATGAAATTATTCCAGAACTATATAAATTATTTTCTTGAAGACGTATAGTACATCTAAATTAGAACTGATTTGTAGTCCTTTTCAGCAATAAACAAAACAAAAGTTATGTACTTACTATAACAATATATATGTGTTGTTTGCATCCTTCCTCAACAGATGGGTTTCAGATCTGATCTCAGATTTGATAGACAATTTTAGACTTCAGGGTCCTTATCTTAGGCTCTGCCCTTACCCACAATCCCTTTCTGCCAGCAAGATTAGATCAAGTTTGCCCCAACCCCATGACACAGCCATGGCTGAAAATGCTAAAGGAAAGCAAAATAATACAGTCCAGGATATAAAAAGGGTGTATGAGATAGAGCACTATTCACAGGCAGGTCATATTGTCATGCCAAAAGCAGACTATCAGTGATCTTCCATGAAATGCAAGGCAGACACAGGGAGGAGAATTAAGGAAGGACTGAAACAGACATAACTTTTGTATCTGATTTTGTCTGTTCCATCCATTCCTCAACAGATGTGGCAGAGTCTCCAGCTACTTAGCTCTCAAGGTGGTCTCTTGGAAGAATATTCCAGAGCTCTACCCTTGGAGAGAAAATCCAGCTTATAATGGGAAAGAAGTTGTGGATGTTAGATCAGGTAGCATCAGACCAAATATTATCAATTGAGGCCCTTGAAAAGAAGGTCACAGAGACTTAGACAGTTCTAGTAGAATGAGCCTTGACAGGTCTGGGAAGAGTCAAGCCTTTTTCCTTATATACATATGAACTAAGATCGGCTAACCATCTAGCTAAGGATAGTTTTAAAACACCTTCACTCGGCTTGACTTTGGAAAAGGAGACAAAAAGCTGGTCTGTCCTTCTGAATGTTTTAGTATGATGGAGGTCGAAACATAGTTGTTGATACACATCCAACAAATGATGCAGATATTCTCTTTTATTTGAAAAATTTGGAAAGAAATCTAATAGATTGATGCACTGATTAAGAGATGTCTCAGTAACTATCCTGAGTATGAAATATGGATTAGTTCATGAACATGATCAGTAATGACACAGGATACCTCTAAACACTGGACCCAACACAATTTGGTTTCATCAAGTCCAAGTCATGGCTTCTCAATCTGGTGGACTTCTTTGAGAAGGTCACCAAAGCAATGGATGAGGGGAAAATGGTTCACACTGTGTACCTGGATCTGGACAAGCCATTTGATACAATTCTCCACTCAGACATTGTTGACAAACTTAAGAGGTTAAGTATAAACCCTTATGTCACCTGGTGGCTAGCCAGCTGGCTCACAGACAGGACCCAGGAAGTTAGATTTGGGGAATCCACCTCTACAAAGAGGCCAGTCCCAAGTGGAGTCCCTCAGGGACTGGTCCTGGGATCACTCCTTTTTTGGCATTTATTTCTCTGAAGTTAAGGTCAATATCAGTGACTTCCAGCTGACTAAATTTGCAGATGATTGCAAATTAGGAGCTGTCATTAAATTGTCCACTGGCACAAATTTTCTCCAGGAAGGGCTGACACAGGCAACAACTGGTGCCAGAGCCATGGACTAAAACTAAATGCCAAGACATGCATAATAGTATCCTTTGGGAAGTCATTCACACCTAGTAACTATCATATTGACAACACACCCATAAGAGTCGACCTAGTAGTCAGGGACTTGGGGACACATAGACAGTAATCTAGCCTTTGACCATCATGTGTTTACAGTAGTGAGGAAATAATTCTATGTTGTGCAAATTATAAACAAATGTATGGCATCTAGGTCCAAGGAAATCATTGTTCCTCTCTATTTAGCATTCACCAGATCTATCATTGAGAACAGTACCCTCTTTGGTATGTACCTAACCAGGCTGTGATGCCCCTGCACTGACCCAGTAATCAAGGAGCCTCAATCCTCACCACTAGCACCAGTGAGGGATGTACACATTGGGAGAATGACACACTGTAAGGTACAATTTCCCTTAAGAGCACACAGAGATCACAGTCAGTCTGGGGCTGGTTTCTGCATCTTTCTCCAGATCCGCAGTAAGACTCCCCAAGGGCACAGCTATAGGGTTGAGATTTCAGCTGAGTGGCCAAGCCAAAACCTCCAGCACCCTCTCTGCCCAACCAGTGCTTTGTGTCCTTGCCCATGTAGCTGACACACACACACTTTGAGATTTGATTTATACACAAACACAAAACTGCTTTTTTCATACTGAGAGTTGTATTTTCTGTTTGTGAGTGCTCCATCTGTGCCTTTCTGTGCATTTTTTGAGGTTTCTGTGTTTTAGTCAAGTATCATATAACTATAATTGCATTTTTATTGAATTACTAAACTGTAAACTGCTTTTTCATACTGAGACTTGTATTTTCTGTTTGTGAGTGCTCTTTCTGTACATTTATCATGAAATTTCTGTATTCTACTCAGGTTGCATAATCTTGATAGAGGCCTGCTGTTGTCAATGCCTGGTAGTTTTGTTTGTTGAGTTTCCTGTGTTTTTGGCATTCATTTTCTGCTGATAATGTGTTGTCTTCATTATTATCGAGAGTAACATGGTTTCCTGATGTTCTGTAGCATGAGTGATTGGGTAATAATAGCAGGGGCTAGTAGGACTGAGTAGTAATTTGAGCTCCTTGGTATAGAAACCCTGTATCTGCAAAGGGCTGTGCTTGTATTTACCAAGCTGTGGATGGTGATTCATTACTGGGGCTAAGCAGAAATTCCTTAAGATTCCAAGAGCAAAAAAAGTTATTTCTTACACTTATTTCATTCAATTGCACTTCTGTAATGCTTATAATTGTGCTATACAGTTAATCTACTGCATTTTGCACTGTTATAAAGCTTTTTACTGTTTCACTGCATTTATGTACTGTTTTATACTGTTTAACTGTATTTCTCATTGCTATATACTGTTTCATTACTCTAATTGCATGTTTACTGAATTGCTTAACTGTAAACTGCCTTTTCATACCGAGAATTGTATTTTCTGTTTGTGATTGCTTTATCTCTGCATTTTTTGAGGTTTCTGTGTTCTAGTCAGGCATCATATAACTGATTTGTTTGCAGTTAAAAGCATTCTCTAGAGTCTCCTTGCTCCTTCATCTGTTTAAAACTTTCATTTAGTGGCTACAGCTAGTAGCCTTAATAGTTTCCCACCCATTCTCACTGTTGTTGTCTTGTTTTTATTGCCCGCCCATACTGTATATTTGATCTGGGACATTGCTCCCAGTCTAGTGTCATCAATTCATTCTGCCTAATAGAGAGAGAACATTTGAAAAGGCCAACCCACTTAGATTCTTAACCTTGAATTATCTTCTATTCCAGCTTTCTCCTTTTCCACTTTACTAAAAAAGAAAAACAATTCTAAGCTTGTTTCCCCCCTTTCCTGTAACTAGTCTAGTCCAGATACAAATTTGCTGTATTCTGTACTGTTTGTATGCTTCTGAACCCCCCAAGCCGTTCTGTGTTGGAGGGAAGCCTGATAGCTTATCAGTGGGAGTGGTAAGCACTAGGTAACCTATCTACCACAAGATGAGTGGTTTCTGGCCCAGGTATTGTGGCTTATTGGCCTTTTGGGCAGTTTCTTCCATGTCTTTCAACTTTCTGGCTTAAAAGCCTGCATTTGCACTTGTTTCCCCCTTTCCTGTAACCAGTCTAGTCCAGATACAGATTTGCTGTGTCCAAGACTGTTTGTAAGCTTCTGAGCCCCCCAAGCCTTTCTGTGTTGGTGGGAAGCCTTCTAGCTTATCAGTGGGAGTGGTAAGCACTAGGTAGCCTATCTACTACAAGAGGACTGGTTCCTGGCCCAGGTATTGTGGCTTATTGGCCTTTTGGGCAGTTTCATCCATGCCTTTCAACTTTCTGGCTTAAAAGCCTGGATTTGCACGTGTTTCCCCCTTTCCTGTAACCAGTCTAGTCCAGATACAGATTTGCTGTGTCCAAGACTGTTTGTAAGCTTCTAAGCCCCCCAAGCCTTTATGTGTTGGTGGGAAGCCTTCTAGCTTATCAGTGGGAGTGATAAGCACTAGGCAGCCTATCTACTACAAGAGGAGTGGTTCCTGGCCCAGAAACTGTAGTTTATTGGCCGTTTGGACAATTTTTCCATTTCTCTCTCTCTCAATTTTCTGATTTAAAAGCCCGCATTTGCACTTGTTTTCCGCCATTCCTGTAACTAGTCTAGGCCAGATACAAATTTGCTGTATCCAGGACTGTTTGTAAGCTTCTGAGTGGTGCCAGAGTCTGCTCTTCAATTTTCCCTTAGATCTACTAGTTGTATCCTCTCCTGCACTTATACTAGCTTATCAGTCTAGCACTTTACCAGACTTCTTGTAGCAATTATTGAAGCATGCAAAAGTGCTACCAGCACTAAATGTTCTACAAGGAAACAGATCCATTACTTATTATCAATGCCCACCACTCCAGGCATGTCTAAAGGTCAGTTCCCTGTGCTTTCTTCTATTAATCTGGTGAACTTGGGGATCCTGAGGCAATGTAGCAACTGCCTCATGTACACCAACAACCCTCTCCTCTTACCCTCCAACACTCAGACTTGTGAGAGATGCACTTATATATCCAAATTGGAAGCCACGCACTCTCCAGCCATGACCAGAATAGCTGGTCGAGAGGAGAAGGTCAACACTTGCACCACACCACATGGAACACATAGCCCTCCAGAACACACATCAGCACTGCCTTCACATAAAAACACAAACCACACACAAACACCTTTGCTGAGGCTCTCAATAAAAATCTACCCAAGCAGTAGAGACCTCCAAGGCAGAAATGCACTCGACCTCCACAACACAACACTAATCACTAGAGACATAACTCCCCTAAACTGTATACCACTCAACCAAAGCCCCTAAGACAAAAGAGCATGCCCAACACACTAGTCATAGGTGACTCGATAGTGAGGCACACGGATGTCCCACTCACTAGGTTGAATAAGGAGAAAATAACAGTCAGCTGCCTGTCAGGTGCCAGGATCCACCACATAATGCACTCACTCAAGTTCCTCAACAACAGGTACAAATATGACTCTGCCATTGTACATGTGGGTGTGAATGACTTGAGACATACCTCTCTGGACTACATGAAAAGAGATATGGAGGAGCTCTTGGATTATGTAGCCCAGGCGGGTATGACAATAGCCCTGAGCAGCATCCTACCATCACTCAGAATGATACCACAGTACAAGCAGAAAATTATTGATTTCAGCAATTGGCTAAGTTTCTGGTGCCATTCTAAGGGGATCCAGTATTTGTCTGCCTGGGATGACATGTTTGACAGACCCTGATGCTTTGCCAGAGATGGTCTGCATCTGTCACCCCTGGGCTTCTGGATACTGGCCAAGGCTCTTGCCACCCCTATAGTGCCTTTTTTAGGTGGTGTTCCAAAGACCAAATTACCACTGTAACAGCTACAACCAAATGCCATTTGAGGGTCATGCTGCTCAATGCTAGAAGTCTAAATCTCAAAATGCACTCACTCGAAGCACTCCTTAAAATGGAGAACATTGACATTTGTGCTGTAACAGATATCTTGTTCAAGGCAGCAGAAAGCACCCCTGCACTACCAGGCTGTGACTCATTTCATACCTTTCGGCCCCAGAACCTGGACCAAAGCTCCAAAGGCAGTGGTGTTTCCATATTCATAAAGGATGAGCACCCCTCCAGACGGGTAGCCCAACATAACGCATCAGAGATACTTCAGGTGCAGCCAACATTGGGTAAGACAGCCATTCAGGTTGTAGCCTGCTATAGGTCCCCAACCATGTCCCAAGACTCACACTCCACATTCCTAAGCACTCTGGAGAATATTAGGGTCCAACATAACACTCTCTTACTAGGCAACTTCAACTACCCCTCCATTAACTGGGTAAACTACTCATGTACTAATACACTTGCCCAACATTTCCTGGAGTTCATTAATTCCAATGCCCTGGACCAGCTTATTCTTACCCCCGCTAGAGGTAGCAACATCCTTGACTTGGTCATTACTAACATGGGTGACCATTGCTCTACACCAGTAGTCAGCTCCTACCTGGTTAGATCTGACCACAAACTAATCACCTTGGAAATCCACATCCCTCCCACCCCCCCACCCCCCGCAAAGGCAACCACCATGAAAAACTTATTCAAAGCTAACTTTGGGCTCCTAAAAACAGAGGTGGCTAACTTCATGGCACCCATGCAAATGGAGAATAGTTGCATGACTGCAGAATCATACACCAACACACTGTACGAACACATACACAAATGCATGGATTTCGCCATACCCAGTAGAACCAAGACGCTCTTCTCCAAAAAAAGGAAGCCAATCTGGTGGTCCCCTGCCATAAACAAATTCTACAACTAAAGGAGGAAACTGATGTGGAATAAGGTGAAGTCCCAAGACTGGAAAACCTCCCTTAGCCTCAACAAAAAGTTGAGATACCTCATCAAATCCTCTGAAGCTAGCTATGAAAACAGAATTTGCAGCAGATAGTAAAGACAACCACAAGGCCTTCTATAGTTATGTAAAGAATCTCTACGACAATACCCAGATTTGCTCTTAGCTACTGCACAATGGTACTTCCTATACCAAGCCAACAGATATTGCCAGTATACTGGCTGAAAGATTCAGTGCCAACTTTACCCCCCCCCCCCCAAAGGACCAATCACAATACCAGTAGATTGCCAAGCACCCAGTATTACTGCTGCACAGGTTAAAGCAACATTGTTCAAGGACAAGAATACAGCTTCTATGGGCCTTGACAATATTCCTGGTTGTGTTCTACATGAACTACAGAGTGAACTGGCACCTCACCTGTGTGCCCTGTTCAATCACAGCCTCACCTCAGGCTTTGTCCCTACCAAATGGCGCACTGCTACAGTCATCCCTCTCCACAAAGGAGGAGCGACTACAGACTCTGGGAACTATCACCCCATTAGCCTGATGAGTCTGATATGCAAAGCTATGGAAAGCATCATTATGAACCTAATAAACAAGGCTATAGGGAATCTCCAAACTCTGGATCCCACACAGTTTGGTTTTGTGAAGGGTAGATCATGCCTGCTCAACTTGGTCGACTTCTTTCAGTCAGTCACCAGAACTGTGGATGAGGGCAAGGTGGTTCATACAGCCTACCTTGATCTAGCCAAGGCTTTTGATACCATTCCCCACTCAGGAATCATAGAAAAACTCACTAAGCTTGGCATTAACCCCTATATCACTAGGTGGGTTGAAAACTGGCTCACAGATAGAACCCACAGTGTGAAAGTAGCTGACTCCAAGTCAGACTGCTGACTAGTCATGAGTGGAGTCCCACAGGGTTTGGTCCTGTTTGGTATCTACTTCTCTGAAGTCCAGGCCAACAAGAAGGGACTCTGGCTGACAACATTTGCAGACGATTGCAAGTTGGGAGCTATTATTAACTCCTCAAGTGATGCTGATATCCTTCAGAATGGCCTCACTGAGACCAATGACTGGTGTCAGAACCATGGCCTTAAGCTTAATGCCAAAAAATGTGTTGTCATCCCCTTTGGGAAAAACCCAGTTCCCATGAACTACCACACTGATGATAGTCCATTGAACACAGAAGGCATTATAAGGGATCTGGGAACACAGGTTGACAGCAACCTCTCTTTTGATCACCACATTGTCACTGTGGTCAGAAAGTTCTTCTATGTGGCACATCTCATTACTAAGGGTTTTACATCCAGGAAGAAAGAGGTCATTGTCTCCCTCTACTCTTTCCTCATTGGGCCAATCATCGAGTACAATCCCAATTTGGCATGTACCTCACTAAACACCTGTAACAACTGGAGAGGCCACAAAAGTACCTCACAAAGAGGATCATAGGCCTTAAACACCTGTCCTATATGGACAGACTCAAAAAAACTCCAAATATTCTCTGTCCCATATCGCCTACTTAGAGGCGATCTCTGCTTGACTAACAAAGCCATGACTGACCCAGCTCTGTTAGAAATTTTACATCTAAAGAAATCCCAATCCCCCCACACCACACACTCCAGAGACCTTAACCTAATTACCACAATTAACAGAACATGCTGGAGGGACAGGTTCATAACCCAGAGACTGCCCATGCTATAGAACAGACTTCCCATACATGTCAAGCAGAGCACCTCGCTGACCATCTTCAAGAGAAATCTTGATGAGTGGGTAGGAAACAGAAAATTCACCCTAGGGATAACTCCAGTGGCTCTACTCAACAGAGGCACTGGGAACTAAGGTCTGTTGGCACTATGCCAGGGTAATCCTATGGCTAGACTTGGAAAGGCCCCAGGGCCATTAGCCTAGTACACACCTATGAACCTATGAACAAACACACACCTGGGAAAGGCTGTCACAGATTTACTAGCTATGCCCCCTTCTGCCCAGACTATAGGGTAGTACCAGCTGCCACCAGCCACTACTTATCAACTACTTTTAAGGGCCTTACCAAAGGGTGCCCAGTCTTACTGTGGAGTGTTACTATTGATTCAGATGGTAAGTGTGACCAAGAGCAAGGCTATTGGGGTGGCCTATACAGTGTCACCAGATACATATGCAAGTACTCTAAGAACTTAAATATCTCTAAACAAACCAGCCACAATTAAAATGTTTAAATATATTTAATAATAAATAATAAAAGAACAAGACAATACTCAAACAACACATTAACTACAGAGTAAAAGAATGACAATAATTTATTTTAAAACAACATTGCAGGGCAGTCTCAAATAAACACAGAAAACATCTAAACTAATCTTTACTATATTCTGAACTATATCTAAAAGAAATTACTGTTCCCTAGACTTTCATACGGAGCAAAGCAAATGCAGATGATGGATGTTTCTAGGTCCAAGACAAGATACTAACTGCCCACTCTTTCTCTGAGAGAGTTTTTAAATTAATAATCAACATGACTGCTGGGTTAGCTTGGATGACATCACTCTTTGTCACCTAACTTCAGTTCCCAGGCTAAACATATACTTAGAATTTAACACCTCTGTGTTAAAAATACATATCTCTCAGAAGTGTGCAGTTGCTAGGACGTAATAGAGCAATAAAAATGCTTTTACATTTGAAACCTAGTAATTATTTCTGTTTCAAGATAAAAGGAAAACCTCTAGCTCTAGACATTCTGTCTGCTTGCTGCACTGAAAGTGAGATAACACAGTCGTAAACCACTTTAATTTTCATCTTATTTTCTTGAAGTTTTGCAAGTTAAGTCTGTATGCTCCAGCTTCTACTATTAAAACATACATTTGCACAGGTATATAGTTTATTTACATTTCAGTTCTTTTCCAGTAGGATACACCGGGGTTACATTCTTGAAGCTCAGTACATAACATACAGATCTCTTACGTTTGTAGGACAAACATATGAATCATATTACTATTTACAAATTACATATGATTATTTACAAAAATCCAGCTGGGTTAGAAGTGTCACAACCCCCCCAAAAAAAACTCAAGCTAGTTTTTCAAGTGACCCTTGAGAAACTTTGCTTGAGAAGGTTGAGCCTATCTGGGAATACCTTACCCCATTCCCTGACTTGAGACCCAATCTGTGTTGGCATTGTTAACCCCACTGCGGTGCTGCACTGTCATATCATATACTTGCAACCCTAGGCTCCACCTTAGTAACTTCTAATTTTACTGGCTGTCTCAATGTAGCCATGTTAAGGGATTGTGGTCTGTAACTACAGTGAATTTTCTTCCATCCAGATAAGACTGACATCTCTGCAGTGCCCATACTATGGCTAGACATTCCTTTTCTACAGCTGCATAGCATTCATCCCTGGGTTGGAGCCTATGACTGAGATATACAACTAGGTGCTCTTCTCCATCTGAGGAAACCTGGCTAAGTACAGACCCCACCCCATGGTTTGAAGCATCCACCTGCACAACAAATTATTTGCTGTAATCTAGACTGGCTAACACAGGGGGTTCTCCCAAAGCTCCTTTAAGCTTCTGGAATGCCTGCTCACATGCTGGGGTCCACACTACCTCATCTGGCCTGATTTTCCTTGTCAGGTCTGTGAGGGGAGCAGCTACGGTACTATAGTTGGGGACAAACTTTCTGTAGTACCCTGCTTTCCCTAAGAATGCCTCCCCTGCTTTTTGGTAACAGGGCCTGGCCATGCCTGAATGGCTTCCACTTTGGCAGGTTCTGGCCTGATCTTACCACTCCCCACTCTATGTCCCAGGTAGGAGACCTCTGTCATGCTCACCTGACATTTACTGGGCGTAATGGTCAACCCTGCCCTCTGTAGTCTGCCCAGCACCTTCCTGACATGCTGAAGGTACTATTGTCAGGAATGGCTGTAGATAGCAATATCATTTAGGTAAGCAAGGGCAAAATCTCCTGCTCCTGCTCGGACATGATCTACCATACTCTGGAAAGTTGCTGGGGTATTTTTCATTCCAAAGGCTATCTTTGTGAACTCATACAAGCCAAAAGGTGTCACAAAAGCTGACCTCTCTCTAGCACTGGGAGTCAAGGCACCTGCCAGTAATTCTTGGTGAGATCAGTGGTGGTAAGATACTTAGCCCCACTCAGCTGCTCTAGGGCTTCATCTGTCCTAGGCATGGGGTAAGCATCTAACTCTGTGTGATATTTAATTTCCTGTAGTCCACACAGAACCTGGTGCTGCCATCCTTCTTTGGTACCAGCACCACTGGGGAGGCTCAGGGACTGCTGGACTCCTGAATTGCCCCTAGTTTCAACATTTCTTGCATCGCCTCCCTCAGAGTCTGTTTGACTCTCTCAGGGACCCTATAAGGAGCCTGCTTCATAGGCCTTTGGGGTCCTGTATCCACATGGTGCTGCACCAGGTGGGTGCACCCTGGTTTCCCAGTGAACATGCCCCCAAACGTCTGTAACACTGCTTGGATTTCTTGAACCTGGGTAGGGGATAACTGCTGGGACATTGCTAACCCTTCCACTGAGGTGTCAGTCCGAGCCTCACTGAGGAGATTAGTAACCAGATCCCCTTCAGACTCCTCTTGCCATCCACTGTAAATACTCAGTGCAAGGGCCTCCCTATCATGGTAAGGCTTCATTATGTTAACATGGATCAATGTGTGCCCCTGCCACCTGCCTAGCAGTTCTACCATGTAGTTAACATTACTGACCTTACTTACCACCATGCAGGGTCTTTCCCAAGCTGTCGGTAGCTTGTTGTGTCTGACAGGAATGAGAACCATTACCTGGTGCACTAGAGCATACTCTATAGCTTGAGCATTCCTGTCATACCAGACCTTTTTCTGCTGTTGGGCTTTTACCACATTCTCCTGGATCAAGCCCATGAGTTCCCTGAGCCTTGCCTGAGTTTTAGGACATATGCCAGTACAGACTTCTTGTGGGATTCACACACACCCTCCCACTCATCTCGAATCAAATCTAGAGGTCCCCTCACCCTATGCCCATACAGCAACTCCAAGGATGAAAAACCTGTGGATTCCTGGGGAACCGCTCTGTAAGCAAACAACAGATGGGGCAAATATTTGTCACAGTCCCTCTTAGACTGGTCTGCAAATGTTTGTAGCATAGTCTTGAGTGTAGAGTTTAACCTCTCAACAAGACCATTAGTCAGGAAATGGTAGGGGGGAGGGTCTTTATGTGCTTCACCCCACAGTACTTCCACAGACAAGCCAGCAGGTCTGACATGACATTGGCACCTCTGTCAGTAAGTATTTCTTTTGGAAAACCTACCCTGCTGAAAATTTCTAACAAAGTATTTGCCACCATTTCTGCCTCAATGGAGGGTAGAGCCACTGCCTCAGGGTATCTGGTAACATAATCTACTATCACTAGGATATACTTTTTCCCTGTGGAAATTGGGGTACTCAGAGGCTCCACAATATCCATAGCTTCTCTCTGTAATGTTTCCTCAATCACAGGTAAAGGCATCAAAGAAGCTTTCACCTTGTCTCCTGCCTTGCCTACCTGTTGGCACTGCTCACAGGTCCTGCAGTACCCTTTTACATCTTTGGAAATCCCAGGCCAATAGAAGTTCTGCATAATACATCTCTTTGTATGTCTTATGCCCATATGACCTGCAAAGGAAATATCATGGGCTAAGGCTAGAAGTGCCAGATGGTAGGCTCTGGGTACTACCAACTGTTGTATTCTCTCATCCTCTAGCCCTCCCTCAGGGGTCCACTCTCTATACAGTAACCCTTTGTCCCAGTATACAGATTCCCCCTTCCCTTGAGAGTCAGGTGCCTCACTAGCTACCTCCCTCAGGCCTTGTAATGCAGGGTCTGAGAACTGAGCCTGTCTCAACTCTCTCTTTGTAACCCTTCCCAGCTCTCCTTCCTATCCTCTGACAGTGGTACCTCACTGTCAGCCTGGGTACTACTACTACTCACCTCTGCCCTTGCATTCACTCTGTCCAAGGGAACATCAGTATCCACAAGCAGCTGTGGCTCATCTTCAGTCTCACTGGTACAGGGTAGCTCCCTCCTTAAAGTAACAAACTCACCAGTCCTGGCTGCAAGTGTGCGGTCTGTCTGGGTCTCCCCCAGCTTACCAGACCCACATGCTTGTCTCCAAGCCTGACTGTATGTAACTGCATGCACACATGCTACTGCATTACCAAAATCATTCCAAATCAGGACATTTGCAGGGTGGTAAGTTTGGTACCCTTGTTGTCTCAAGACAGCTTACTGCTGGCATTTTGTCATCCCCACTTACTCGTTCTCCCACCTTTTGTTTCCCACCATACCTCCATGGACATCTATATGCTACATGACCCCACTGATTGCATTTAAAACATTTAACCCTTGGTCCTGGATGTGTACCTGGACTAGTGTCTTCCCTGCTACCGACAGACTCTGTTGGGGCAGCCTGGGCTGCCCACCATGGGTTCCCATAGAACCATGAGCAGCTCTGGGCATCCCTTTCCTGTGCAGAGATGCTCTGCTTGCTAGGTATAGGTCTCCCTTCTTCTCCAACTCATCTGCAGTAGTGCATTGTCTATCAGCTAACCAGATTCTCATGTCCTCAGCCAAAGTGCTAAGGCATTCTTCCCTCACCAAAAGGTCTGCCAGCCCTTCAAAAGTGGTGACCTGACATCCACTCACCAATCTATGAAAATAAGTGCTTAGTTCACTAACATATTCACACACACTTTCATCTGCCTTGCATCTATGCTCATGAAACTTTTTCCTATAAGCTTTAGGTGTTAACTTAAAATATTCTAGCAAACAGTTCTTTACATTATAATTGAAACAATCAGTATCAGACAGTTTAGAAATTAAATTTACAGCTTTACAATGGAATAAGGGGGTCAGGAACCATACCCAGAGCCCATGGTCAACATTATACTGTTTACATACCCACTCAAACATATGAATGAAACTATCAAAATTATCCCCTTCTGTAAACTGTGGAAGAAATTTACTGACATTTGTTGCTTCTGGGGTTTAGTTACTCCTTTCCCCATTACATCCATGACTCTGGTGAAGAGTCAGCATCTCCTTTTCATGTTGCTTCTGCCTCTCATTCTCTTCAGCATCCAGATGTCTCAGTCTCTCTGCTGCTTCTATTTCCAAACACTTTTTTAAGTCCTCTGTATATGTTGAGCTGTCCATTTTCTGAGAGTTGTACATCTCCATGGCCAGTCTGATTGTCCTCCTCGCTGCTATTCTGTGGTGCAGCGGTGACTAAAGCTGCAATCATATCTGCTTTAGTCAGGTTGGCATGCACCAGTACTTTAGACTGGCACATTTTAGCCAAATGGCTCCTTGTCAGCTTGCCATACTCCTCTGCTGACATGCTTGCCTGCTCTCCCTGACTAACCTAGCTAACAAAAAAAATAAAACAATTGTGATATGAACTCTGAATGTTCACTGTGTGGCTGACTGAGAGTACAAACACCTTCAGTGAGCACTGTACACAGGCTATAGGAATTCAATATCCACACCACTACAAGCCAATTAATATGTGATGTGGCTAACTCACCACTGTCAACCAATTAATATGTGATGTGGTTATTCCACCACTGCCAATCAATATGTGATACCTCTGCACTGGCCCAGTAATCAAGGACCCTCAATCCTCACTACTAACACCAGTGAGGGATGTACACATTGTCAGGATGACAAGTACACACACAGTAAAGTACAATTTCCCTTAAGAGCACACAGAGATCACAGTTAGTCTGAGGTTGGTTTCTCCCTCTTTCTCCAGATCCCCAATAAGACTCCACACTGGCACAGCTGTAGGGTTGTTATTTCAGCTGAGTGGCCAAGCCAAAACCTCCAGCACCCTCTCTGTCCAACCAGTGCTTCATGTCCCTGCCCATGTAGTTCACACACACACACACACACACACACACACACACACACACACACACACACACACACACACACACACACACACACACACACACACACAGGCACACACACGCAAACACACTTTGAAATTTGATTCGTATACAAATACAAACCACACATGGGAAAGGCTGGCACAGGTTTACTAGCTATGTCCCCCTTTGCCCAGACTATAAGGTAGTATCAGCTGCCACCAGCCACTACCTATCAACTACTTTTAAGGCCCTTACCAAAGGGTGCCCAATCTTACTCTGGAATGTTACTATTAATCTAAATGGTAAGTGTGACCAAGAGCAAGGCTATTAGGGTGGCCTATACAGTGTCACCAAATTCATATGCAAGTACTCTCAGAACTTCAATATTTCTAAACAAACCAGCCACGATTAAAAGGTTTAAATATATTTAATAATAAATAATAAAATAACAAGACAATACTCAAACAGCACAGTAAACACAGAGTTCAGAATCTCAGGAAATATTTTAAAACAACACTGCAGGACAGCCTCAAATAAATACAGAAATCATCTAAAGTAATCTTTACTATATTCTTAACTATATCTAAAATAAATTACTGTACCCTAGACTTACTTACAGAGCAAGGCAAATGCAGATGATGGATCCAAGACAAGATACAAAATGCCCAGTCTTTCTCTGAGAGAGTTCTTGAATTAATAATCACCATTACTGCTGGATAGCTCAGACGACATCACTCTTTGTCACCTGACTTCAGTTCCCAGGCTAAACAGATACTTAGAATTTAACACCTCTGTGTCAAAAATACATATCTTGCAGAAATGTGTAGCTGCTAGGAGGTCATAGAGCAATAAAAATGATTTTACATTTGAAACCTAGTAATTATTTCTGTTTCAAGACAATAGGAAAACCTCTACCTCTAGACATTGTGTCTACTTACTGCACTGAAACTGAGATAACACAATCATAAAACACTTTACTTTTCAACTTATTTTCTTGAAGTTTTGCAAGTTAACTATGTATGTTCTAGCTTCTACTATTAAAACATACATTTGCAGAGGTATATAGTTTATATACATGTCTGTTCTTTTCCAGTAGGGTACACTGTCATTACATTCTTGAAGCTCATTACATAGCATACAGTTCTCTTACATTTGTAGGACAAGCATATGAATCATATTACTATTCACAAATGATATATGATTATTTACAAAACTGAAGATAACTGGGCTGGCAGTGTCACACAGGCATATCCAACAACTGGAACATCCACAGAGATTCTTCACTAAAAGAACACAGGGCATAAGCAACATGTCATATGCAGACAGCATTAAGGCCCTCTCCCTGAATTCTGTCTCCTGCAGTCTCTATAGGGGTGATCTATGCCTGGCATTCAAGGAATTATCCCACCCCACTCTGGACCTCCTAAATATCTGCAAAGCAAACAGCACCCAAATTTCCAGTTCTAAAGACTTAAACCTTGCCTATGATATAAATGGGACCTGCTGGAGAGACAGGTATGTCTCCCAGAGATTGCCCCTTCTCTGAAACAGGCTCCCCATCCATGTGAAACAGAGATCCTCCCCAATCCTATTCAAGTGTAACTTGGACAATTAGATGGGGAACAGGAAATTCATCATTGGTTGGGTGCATACATCTCTAATGGACACAGGGAGCCTGTAAATGGTTCATCTCCCAGGCTCCAGCCTACACTTATCGAGGGTGTTAGAACTTGTCAGAGATTTGGGATGCATGGCTAAGCTTACAAAGGGTCTTGTGGTCATTAGCCTAGTAAACACCTATGAACCTAAGACACCCTATCTTTGTGGCAGATAATGTATAGAGTCTTGCAAGACAGAGCTTGAAGTTCAGACACTCTTCGAGCTGAGATAATAGCAACTAGAAAGACTGTTTTTCCAGGTCAAAGACTTCATGTCCACCTTGGCAGCAGGTTTGAAGGGTGCTTGAGTCAAAGGGAGCAAAATAGTCATATCCCAAGGCAGGGTAGGATCTCTAAGTGATGGTCTAAGCAGGAAGGTACCTCTCAGGAAAGTTTTACATAGCTTCAGGGATGCTAAGGTAGAATGGTTTTCTCCAACATGAACGTGTGAAATAGCTGCTAACTTAACCTTAATAGCAGAGTAACTGGTCCCTTCATAAAAAAACGGAAGCTAGGAAATCCAAAACCACTGGAATATAAACCAAAAAAGGATCTAGATTCCTTTGGGATGCAAAGATAGAAAATCTTTTCCATTTATCTTATACACTTTTCTTGTAGATGGTCCCTGGGAAGAAGTGAAAATGTGGATAACTTGGGATTAAACCTAGACTGGCTAACCATCATTGGAAGTGGAGAAGTCAAGCAGTTAACCTGAGGACTTGAGTGTCTGGGCAAAGCATGCTGGATGGGTGAAGCAGAGAGAGAAGATTTGGATCAGGGTCCAGTACACTAGGTGGGTATATCAAATGAGGCCAGAGGAAGGAGAAACACACCTGCCAAGGCCATAATGGGGCAAGGAGGATGATCATGATCTTCCTTTGCAGAATTTCTGTAGGAATTTTGGGATCAGTGGAGTAGGAGGAAATGCATGGAGGAGACTGGGAGCATTAGAACATCTTTCAGTGATTCCCCACTGGAGCGATCATGGCAAAGATCCCACTGCATTTGAAGTTGATGACAGAGGCAAAAAGACTGCAGCATGATTGACCTTACTGTTGAAAAATTTGTTTCATAATTGTTGGACTGAGATATCACTTGTAATCTGCTCAACCTGTCCACCAGAATTTGGACTTCCCTTGTGTGTGCATTGCTATCAGAAAGTGGTTGAAATATATCATCCACTGCCACACTCTCATGGCTTCTTGACACAATGTGTTCCCCCTTGTGTTTTGGCATACTAGACTACTGACATGTTCTCTGTCTGGATAGAAATAATTCCTAAAGGAAGGACATCCTGAAAGGCCTGCAATGCTTGCATGACTGCCCTCATCTCTAAGACATTGATGTGAAGCCTGACCTTAGATGGAGACAATGTGCTTTGGACCATCCTTCCCATGTAATAGCCACTACCATAGTTGTGAATCATCAGTTGTCACTGTGACTTTGGGGGGGGGGGTGAGGAACAAAGGGTCTGCCCTGAGGATCCTTTGGAGAGTGTAACTACCACTTTATGTGTGAGTCCTGCAAATGTTTGACAAACAAATCCTAAAACTCATATGTTGATACCTGATGGGCCATTGAACTGCCAGAGTCAGTTGAAGAACTCTTATGTAATATCTTGCCAAGGGGACTAAGGTAATGGAAGCTGCCATCAACACCAAAAGTTGAAGGGCCAATCTGGCCAGTGGTATTTGACAAGATAGAGGCTATATGACCTGGTTGCACAGGGTGGACAGTCTGCTCACTAGCGGTCTTGATATCTTGCTATGGTTATGATTGTCAGCACCCAGACATCTTCAGGGATGATATCCAGGCATCTGGGTGTAGAGATAAATGTCCCCTTACTGCCTCCAGAGTGCAGCAGTCAGGCAAATGTTCAGGAGTGGTGAAAAGGCCTCTCAGAGAAAGGACCCCTGAAGCCTTGATTTTGCAAACCTCCTCTGCCTTGAGGGTGATGCATGCAATTAGAATTCCCCCTTCTGCCATGAGGGTGTATATCTCCAGAAGTGTCTGGGAAAAAACCCTGAGACTTCTAGAACCACAGCTCTTTGCTCCCTTTCTGTTTTCTAGAGAATATCCTGTGGAATAGAAAATCATATTCCTATGGCAGAAAAGGTTTTCCAGTCCTGTTGGCTTCTAGAGAATGTGTCTTTAACCTTGGGTCTAAAAAGAGTCTAACCATCATAAGGGGCATTAACATAGGACATTTTAAAGGGCTCTGCAAAGTCACACAAGCACATCCAAGCATGTCTCTTTATGGTAATGCCTGTACATACAGCTCTTGAAGTGCCCTCAGTTACGTTGGATATCAGATGCATGGAGGCAGTTGATAGGGACTATAGGGTGGCCAGCTGTGAATCCATGGTTTGCTTGTCCTCTGCAAACATGAATCCAGAGAGAGATTTGGAGAGCTGCTTTATCAAATCTCTCTGAAACCTTGTAATATGCATGACATAATTCAGCAACCATAAGGCAACATTAGCTGAAGTGTAGACTTCTTCCCAAATCTATCCAAAGCCCTAGACCCTTTAATTAGGGGGGATGGACTGATGAGATCTCCTCTGCAAGCTCCTTTTTGGTGGCTGTTGCCACTATCATGACATCCACTGGCAGGGCATTGCTGTAATACTGCCTGTCTTTTGGAGAGATAAGATATTTATTGGTTCTGTTACATCTGGTTCTTTCCATGTCTACCATCTCATTGGCAGGAGGGACCACCCAAGAAGTAGCTGAGCCTGATCCAAAAGCCTCAAGAAACACCAATTCCTCTTGGAAGGGGGCTTCAGAAGACTAACCTAATTTCTGTCTCAACAGCTCCAGGATTTCCCTGAATGAGATGTCCTCAGGTGGTGATCTGGGGGATCCCTCCCCTTTATCAAAATCAGTGTCTTCTGTTAGGGACATCTGAGAGATTTCAATGTGCTTCCTCTTACATGAATATTTCCAAGAAACCTAAGTAGTGGGATGCTCCAGACAGGACTCAGAAAACTGCTGGGTGTCTTATATGTGGAATATCTCAAGGCTAATAGGAACCAGCTTCCTGATGGGATAGATTGTAAAGGATCAGGTCTGAGGGTTTTCAGCTGTAAGGGAGGTGGAGCTGAGAGAGGAAGATAAGTCTGATCTCACTCTGTGGAGAGAGCTATCTTGACTGACTCAAAATCAGAAGCTGAGGGAGAGGCCCAACCAACCCAGTAGGAGCCAAGACCTCCACACATAAATGGCCAAGGAAACCAGATCAACTGTGCTCTGAGACAGTTGCTGGAGCTGTGCTAATGCTGAAGTTTTGAGTGGAAGGGACAGCTCTGACAATTTCATAGTACATACTCTGCCCCTGGAACTGGTGTAGAAGCTTCAGTTCTGAGATCCCTCTGGATGCAAGGAGCTTGAAACTGGTGGGATCAGAGAAGTCCATGGCGTGGAAGATCTGCCTAGGACATCTATTGAGGAAATCTTGAATCCATAGACTCTGAAGATGGTGGGTGGATCAGGGTAGGAGCATCTATAGGAAGGGTCAAAGTGCCAAAACGCATGGGTCCTACAGGAGCTGGAGCTAGGAGAACCCCCAACTGAATTTGAGTCCTAATGAACTTACTCATCATTTTGTCCACATCCACTTTTGTCAGGCTTCTGGTAGACCTAACAGACCTAAGGGAGGAAGACATAGAAGGGGGTCTTGATGATCTTTGTACCAGTCTCTCTTGGAGAAAAGGGGAATGCAGTCTGGGAAAGATCAGACCTGGTAAAAACCTCAGTACTGGTAAAGGTGGAGTTCTGGATCATACTGACATAGGAAGCGAAGGAGGAGTAGGATCTGATGAGCTGACTTTTTTGAAGACAGAGCAGAAGATGGTCGAGATGAAGGAGAGTGGTCAGGGGAGTGTCTTCTTGTCTCCTTGCCCTTGTCCCTGGGCTTATCATTCTTCTTGCCTCTAGATTTGTCCAATCATTTTTTACCAGTTGGGTAAGCTCCTGAAAGTGAAAAAATGGATTTTGGTGTTTTGGTTATTCTCTTGCACAAGATGGGAGAAGTCCTTTCAATACCAGCTTGTTTATGTGATTAATAACAGTCTGGTGGCCAAAAGCCATTTAAATGGAGCAACCCTCATCCAAATGGGCAGCAATCAAACAATAAACACATTTCTCTTGTGTATCCAAATTAGGAAGTTTTTGGCTGCAAGTCACACATTTTTTGATCCCTAATGGCTTGTCAAACTTGATTAATCCAACCAAAAAATGAAGACAAGATTTAACAGAGAAGTCTTTTTTAAACTAGAAAATACCAACAATGGTAAACTCAACACAATGATAAATGATAAACTCAACACAACAATACCAACAATGATAACAACTACTACCCAACATGTAAACAAATCCTAATAGAAAAAGGGTCAGAAATAGCCAAAGGCACAGGACAAGTGGAAGAAAAACATTTATACCAACTAGAAAGTTCATGAGTAAGGGAAAGGTTATCAAGAAAATGAGGAACTGTACTCTCTGATAAGCAGAATATTAACAAATGTCCAAAATGGATTTCCACATTTTGATGGTAAACCGTCCAAAACATTATTGAAATACCACAAAAATAGCAAGAAAAGGAAATAATTTAGCAGAGGCAATCCTGAGCAGAGCAGACAATTTCCATTCACTATGAACAGCAAACGAGATCTGAGGCAATCTTGGGGACAGGAGGGGATTATGGGTAAGGGGAAGAACCTGAGCTGAGGCTCCTAAAGTATGAAAGCAGCCAAAGTCAGATCTGAGATAAGATCTGAAACTCATCTGTTGAGGAACGGATGGAAGAGGCAACATCAGATTGATATTTAACCATCAGTGTCTTCAGTGTAGGTAATGCATAATGGGAAATAGCAGAATAAAATAAACCAGTTATTCTTAATAAACTGAGGTAAATTTTAAGATAGTCCATATGCTTTATATCCTTTTACTCTGCATAATATTTGCAGGAAAGTAATTCACTCTTGTAAATGAAACACAACTTGAAACTGAAAAGCTGGTTCCAAAGGCTGATTTTTACTGCAAACACTGCAAATCCCTACAGTATATAGTTACAAAATGGGCAAACCAAACACTGGCACTGACTGGTAAAACTAAAGAAGTAACTGGGTTACTATTTCTACATAAAAGCCTTTGAAAAGAAGATCCTTCCTTGAAAGACAAATAGGAGTAACATAAAACTCGTCTGTCTACACAGAACCTTCATAGAAAAAGTGACCACCATCTTGAAAAGTGGTTTAGATTAAATGAACTACCAAACACAGATTAATACCAAAAAAAAACATCAGTCAAATAATACTAAACAGCAGAAACACACCAAACAAATTGATAAACCTACATAAAGCATTATAAATGAAATAAAGCAAAACAGAAATCAGGATTGGCCCACAAATTAAAAACACATTGCAGTAATAAAAGTACTATAAACTCAAGGCTAAGTACATTACATGACAAGAACTTAAAAAGGTATCTAGAAAGGCAGACACCATCCCTCAAATGAATGTGAAAACATAAATTCCTAAACAGGAAATAAAGAAATGTAACCAGTGAAGGAAGTGAATAAAGCATACATGCAGAAAACAACCACAGACCCCATAGCATCAGAAAAGAGACAGTAGTATTTATAGTCTGATGTTTAACAGATGTATAAAGGGAAATGTCAAATGAGTAAAGTGCAAAAAACATGGAGCTGATTTTTGAAATTCTCGGTCTTGTGATGGAAAAACAGTATACATTCTTATATCTGAACTGGCATGAACTAATAAGAAACAAGTTTTTCAGTTATCTGGAGAAAACTCTGTACATATGTCAAGTCTCAAATGCTGTTTTGCATTTTTGTCATGAGGCTGCAAGCAAGAGCCTGCCTGGATCACTTGAGACTTTCCATGAGATCCTGCACTTATCTGAGCTTAGAGCTGCTGGCCCAGAGATTACTCAAACTGTGTTAAGGTCCTTTATTCATTCTGTGGGTGTTTTTATATAGTCACTCTGTTATGGCTTTTATAAGGTTAGAAAGGGGGAAGATAGAACAGCTGGAAATAGCGGAGAAAAGAGACAGGAGAAACATAAAAAGAAGACATTAAGAAGATTGTGTAGGAGAAGGTGGGAAAGGATGGGTACTATGTACTTTTTGGGGATAGACCCCCCATTTTCCACTTTTGTTAAAATAAGAAAAGTTGGGGAAGAAAGAAGGGCAGAGTTTGTCAAAAAGGGCATTAGGGAAGAAATAATTATTTTTTAATGACACAACATAAACAATAGACAAGGCAAAAGGGAATACTATGGTGAGCTGATGGTAGAGTGGAGGCCAGAGATGTAGATGGTAGACAGATGCAAAAGAGATGGGGAGGAAGTCTGGGGGTAGTATAAACTCTGATCTATGGGGCTTCATGCATCCTCCTGCCCTTATTGACTTGGGCAGGGTGACTCTGATAGCCAACTGGGTCAGCGAGTCTTCTATCTATTGGAATAGAGATTGGTATGAGTGCCAACACCTCAGGCCAGTTAGTTGCAGCCTCTACTAGGTATTTAAGCCTTCAGTCTTGGATTACTGGGCTACCATGCATGGGAGCGGGTGGGACAACAGTGGTGGAACGATCACCTCCATTCTGTGAAATGGTCCTTGAGTGGACTTTGGAAAGTGGCAATCTTTTTCTCACCTGGTGGGCTTGCAGCTGAGCCACCCCAGATACTGCTAGACTCATAAAAAATGGAATATAAAGGGGGAAATAAAAAATGAGAGAAGGAGAAAGATATGGACAACAAAAGTATTCATATTTGTTAAGTGCCAAACGCCATTATTTCAATGGCACAAAATATGAGAAGAAATACTCTTGTTAATTATGCCATTGATAACAATCAGTTATACATATAGTGCTATTAGCAGTACAAGGAGTAAATACTAATGAGTGATGGTTGAGGTTTATTGGTACTTTCTGTACTATTACTTAACTTACTGTATGAAATGCCATAAACAATCAGCAGTAAAGTAGTGTTTCAGTAAATACTGACAAGTACTGATTCAGGGTCAGGTGTGCTTTCACTTTTAAATTAATTATTGCTAAAGTACTACATTTTCTTCCACTTGACTGATTCACTGTAATAAAGTCACATAAATATCAATGAATATATTTACTGATCACTCAGTGATGCTGTATCTGTGACAGCCAAATAAGTTGAAATTCTTTACTAAGTTATGAATTGACATTAATTTCCGTTTGTTAAGTACTTTCATACTTATGAGGTTGAGCAACATTTCGCTGGTACTGATCCTTGTGATAGGCAATCTCCTGAGGAACTGTGGAGATAAGAAATAAATAGGAGACAAGCAAAGTGGAATAGCAGTCTTGTGTAGATGTGCATGTACCTTAAAGGACTGCTATATTTTATATTTATATTAGGTTTGCTAATACAGCCTTAAGTATTACAACACCTTGTCCCCTTTATTGTAATATTATATTATATTATATAATATTATATTATACTATATTATATTATATTATATTATATTATATTATATTATATTATATTATATTATATTTTATTATATTTTTTGGAAATGCAGTATATTAGTTTGTAAAGTGTATGCAGAGTGATCTAAATGAAATATTTTAAAATTATTTATGCCTTTGCTGCAAGGAGGGAATGCTGTGCAACTTTAAATAAATTGTTACAGACAGTACTGAACAATCCTAGGTTGAAAGATTCCGAAGCATATTAATTTTATACTAAAATATTCATCAATTAGCACAATGTTCAGATGTGGAGCAGTAGCAGTTATTTTTACCAGATGATATATAAGGAAGGAAGAATTTATTTTAAAAGATTTGTCACTTGGTACTCTTGACATTTTGAATTTAAGCTTTTGACAATAAAAGCTAGGTTATTCCTACACTCTCTGATAATACAGTAGGATATATAATGTAAACAGACATTAGATAAAACCAAGAATTAGTGTAGTGTAAGATAATTTTAAGATCTTTTCTTTCTTTTGATTAATAATTTAATAGTGTAACTGGATATATGTATTTTGTTTTGTGTTATAACAGAGAAACATAATTACCTTTGCCGAGAAAAGGGGGACTGATTGATCTACATATCGAACAGGTTGCTACTATGGCAATCTCAGCAGATAGTCAATTTCAGGAAGGCCTGCAGGTATTGCTGCTGCTGCAAACAACTTTCAGGTGTTCGATGTTAGCTGCATGGAACTATTGCTATTAATATTCACCTTTATGCCTCCTACTCACTTAACATAATGAACTAATCATGGTACACAGTATGGTCTTACAGTTTGATTTGTGTGTGTGTGTGTGTGTGCTGATTAAAAATATGAGAAGACTATGAATCACATAAAGGTAAGAAGAGCCTTTAATAAGCTGCATGCTTTATTTAATGAGTTAGCATTTAAATAAGAAAAAACAAGCACTTGCATTTGATGGTTACATGCATATGAATATTTATAAAGTACTGGTGAGTAATGTAAAGAAGTAGCATTAAGCTAAAACCAATTACATTGTTTTCAGAGGAGAAATGTGCCAGGCTGAGTGAAGCTGCAACTGTCTTTCAAAAAACATGCAAAAATGTGTATTAAACTTAATTAAATGCAGCCTTTGTTGAACAGAAGGATAAAACATTCAGTAAATGTTGCACTAGGTAAATGCATATTACTAATGTTAAAAACTGAAACTATGCTTTCTTATCACATGTACACATATTTGCGGTGCCTAGAGCTCAAATAATACATTTCCATCTTTGGATACCCCTAAAGGTTATAGCTATAGACACTGGAAGGCTTACATTCAAACTGGAAAAAGGGAAAAATGGGGATTACTGCTTAGGGCTCTTTTAAATAGAGAAATGCTGTTACCCAAGCCAATTATTGTGTTAGTTCTAGAATTTGCACATTGGATTACATTTAAGTTGTAGGTGGATTATATTTACCTTTGGAATTGTGCAAATACTGCTTGGATTTATAAGCATATTTTGCACTGCTTGCAGTGATAAGTCCGGATAAGCTGTCAGCAAGAGTTTTCTATATACCCACACTTTGTGTATGCATATTTTATTTTGCATTTTATGCAATTTTATGTCTGCTTACATATTTGATTTTACAAAGTGAATTACTTAATTTTATTTATTTAAAGCAAGGGGTTTTATTATTCAGTTTTAAATAGTTGTGGTTTGTGGTTTATTTATTAGTTTCAGGATATTTTTACTGCATTAGCAACAAACTGTTGACTCCTGTCTATCAAAGGTTTGCAGCTTAAACCATTGCTATGATACAAATGCTTAATAGCTGGTTTATATTACAGATAAATAATAAGTTTATTGTTGGTATGGTATAGTAGTCTAGATACCTAGATGCTGACAGCACTATTGCAAAGTCAAGAAAGTGACTATTCATACTGGAACCAAGTACCCAAGCCCAACAGCAAAAAGTAACACTGCAAGAAGACAAAACGCTGCTCCAAAGCTACAAAATGGTATTTTAATAAACAAATGTAAGCGCTTTAATTTCCAATGCTACAGAAACATCACCAGACTGATCTTGCTATCCATATCCATAAACAAGAGCTTCCAGTTTCTCCTTTTTTGTATTCCTTTCATTTAGTCTCTTCCCACATATCCTTAGCTGTCATAACAGAATATTTTTAACCCTTAATCTTAAATACTTAATTTTATCATGTCCCCATAAATATGGGTATTGCTGAACCAATTCATGCGTGGGTACGTAGTTTACAGCTAAAGCTTTTGTTTTGCATTCATTACTTTTATATTCTGAAAAGACTTGAAACTGTCTCAGGATATTCCATGACACTGAGATGTCCTTTTATGATTTTATGAGTTACAAAATAATATCATCTGCAAACAAAGCCAACATTTCTTGATTACCATACCAATTATATCCTTGACTTTCTGGGTCCCTTATTTTCTTTGCCAATGGCTATAAATATAATGGAAATAACAAAGAAGAAAGTGGACACCCCTGCCTGGTTCCTCTGTTCAGACACAATTTATAAAATAGGAACTCTCCCACTTTAATTTTTGTCTCTGATCCCTCATATATTCTCCAAATTAACCTTATTATTGTATCAGGGAATGCTCACATCCTTGCTTACTCTGTCAAATGCTTTCTCTGAATCAGGACCCACTGACAACAGATGTATTTTCTTATATTCAGCTTCCCTCTGGATCATCATTGTTCTATTAATGTTGTAAAATGTTTGCCTTCCCTCCACAGAGCCACATTGATCAATTTCTATCAATTTTTGCAGCATCTTTGCCATTCTTTTAGCTGTTATAGATATATACACTTTAAAAAAATCATGTTTTAAAATTGAAATAGGCCTATGTGAAACTGGGTCTGGTGGGCCTTTACTGTCTTTGGTTATTACAGCCACCACAGCTTTCTTCTAGGATGTTGATGTTCCCCTCCTTTTAAAATACTGTTAAACAAAACCTTCCAGATACTTATCACTTTCTTCCCTCCTAGCGTCCAAACTTCCACAGGATTACCATTTATTCCTGGAGACTTCCAAGCAGATTGATTATTCATCACTGTTTTTATTGTATCTTCTAGCTTAACTGTTAATTGTTGAGCCTCATCTACTTCTAACCTTGGCATACTTAAGTCTTCCATAAATATTTCCATTTTTGCTTTTTCTTGATTTCCACATTCCTTTGATTTATATAAATTCTCATAAAATTTGTGAAATATCTCTAATTCCTCTAAGGAATCTGTGGTTATTATTTTTTTTGTGGCCCCCTAAGTTTGGCAAAAAACCCTTCATACTTTTTGTTGACTAAGTTGTTGTGCTAAAATATTTTATGCTCTGGAATTATTATAAAAAAAGTTGCTTAACAGAAATTTTTTTCTAAACTCATGAAAATTATCCAGATACTACTTTATTTTCTATTTAGCACTCTGCTATTGCACTTCTTCTTATTCTGTGAGATCCCCTTTATTCTGCAATACTTTAACCTTTGTCAACCTCTCTAAATAATTCTTGTTACTTCTTATCCATCTTTCTTTTTCTTTTATACCGAACCTATTTTTAATCTTCGCTAACATTTTATCCCATTCACTAGCTGTAACTTTTGAAGAAATTTCTTCCCTAATAATTCTCAATTTCCATTATCTATTCCTTAAATTCCTCCCTTTTTATCATATAGATTGGGACACACTGATGTCTAATTTGTACTTCATTACCCTGCATTTTTATCTTAGTGTTACTGATGCATGATCAGAAATAGTTATTGGATGTGTGTCGAAGCTTTCAATTAAATGCATATGTTCCCATGAAAGTAATCTTCGCCTTGTCTAGCCTATATATTGTACCTTGGAGAATAATACGTAAATTTTCTCCCAGTTACTACTGAATTTATATCTTTCATAGGAAATACTTTCATAAATTTCTTCAGACATCTGCCATCTTTTGTTGTATTTTCCCTTCTAGGTCCCCCTAATACATCCTCACTGTTGCAAATCATGTACCCACCTCTAAGTAATATTCCCTGCTGAAAGCTGATTATATCTCCGAAAAATTTCTTAAGCTCCACAATAGCAGTTTTAGGTGGAATATAAATAAATGCCAGTGTAATCCTCCACCCTTGCCAGTAGCCCCTCACTACCACAGATCAACTATTACTACATTTTTCCCTCTTCTATCACTATTGGTGCTCCCCTAGAAATTAGTATAAGTACTCCCCTTTTCCTTTGTTCACAATATTCTGCTGAATATCCATCCTGAAATCCTCTCTTTATCAAACTCACATGGTCACTTCTTTTCAAATGTGTCTCCTGTAGACTTGCTATTTGCACATGCATTTCTTAATATAATTACTCTTACATTTTTATATATACCTGTGACACCATTCATGTTCCAAAATACTATGTTTAGTGTAGCCATTATGACAAGAAATTATTATTCTTACCTATTATATATGATAGCTTTTTAAATGTCTATTTCCAGCTTTTGTGTTACATGCACCCATTAATGTTTGGCAGGTTGGTTCTTTATTCTTGTCATCTCCATTTGAACCTATGTCACATTTTACAAGGATTTTTCTTTTATTGAAAACTCTTAAAAAACAAACACACCCCAGAACACCACAGAACTTATTAACTTAAAACAAACATACACAAAACCATGTACATCTTTAAATAACAAAGTTTAACCCTCCTGATAGGAACTATTGTTCCAAATCAACAGCTGCACCCAGAGGTATTAACCTAAAATTAAAGCAGTCCATGCTAAAGTGTATGCTACAGGCTGTGCTCCTACTTATACTAATTGCTGTCTGTTCTTGTCTTATCTTTATTCCAACCCCAGATGTGAAAAATAACCTATATAGTTTCAGAAACTATTAGCTTTTAGCGTTAAGAAAAGTGCACTGGCTGTCTTTAAATAAAACTAAATAACACATTGATCTAGAAAATACATTAAAGTATTTAGTTACCAGAAAAGCTGCTATCCTTGTCCCTTTTAATTTTACATATCTCTCAGTAAACAGCGTCCAGACATTCTGATTTGTGCCTTCAACTTTAATCAGCTTATTTCAATGAAAGCAGAATAAAATGTACTTCTCAATTAACATTGAACATATATTTGCTAAAAGAAAGCCATTTGTAACATAATCCAACAAAAAAACTTGCTTTAACAAAAAAATTGTCATTAGATTAAGCCAAAAGCATTAATCCAGACATTCACCTATGCAAAAAGTAAAAGAAAACATTTTAGCTCTATATATGTTATCAGTTCATTTTTACACCCCATCCCCCATTACAACAGCCCAATATTTCAGCTTATTAACTTAAACATTCTTTTGTACAGTCATTCTTCTCTTTTTACATTGTAAAACCTACATTTCTTAAAAATAAAAAAACTTGTTTACTTTAGTATCTTTAGCACATGCAAAAATCACTGAAAATGCTTACCGTACAATATGCAGTTTATATCATGAAATGGTTTATACAAATACTTTTAAGAATAAAAAAATGTTTTACTCACAGTTACTTTTTTCCTTTCGTTTTAATGTCCTTTCAAACATTAATGACATGAAGTGGGGTATATGCTTTTCAGTCCCCCACAAATTTAACAAAGTCAGCAAAAGTCCAGTCTTTCTCAGCCACTTTTTCTTGTAAAGCCATATTTCACAAATATGACTGATGCTTTATAATCTTACATTCATTCACCAATTTCAGTATTGCTGGTCTTCTCCCTGTTCACCTCCATCTCCCAAGCACAGACTCTGGTTCAAGTCCAAGATACTCCTGATTTTTCTGTCAACTCCTGTGCTTTTTCTATCTGTCAAATATTTTCCTTTGGAACATTAGAAAATGTTTCATTGTCAAAGTATCTGTAGAAGCTTTATTATCAGAAGAATGAGAAGCAGAGTCCCCTTCTGTTTGATGGCTAACTTTTTGTTGAACAAATTTTGTATTTCTTCCTTAGCCTGCTCTGCATTAAAAATTATTTTGATCTAACAGGAAAAATATTCTGAAGATAGCAGGATACAGTTACTAGAATCTTACTCCTGCCTCTTGAAATTCCTTGATTGCTTTGATAAATTTGCTTCTATTGTGCCTGGTGTACAGTAAATAATCATTTTCCACAAGCAGGCACAATAAATAATCATTTTCCACAAACACTCTTCTGTCTCCAGATTTAATAGTTTGCCCTTCTGCCAAAGTTTTGTCAAGATCAACTCTTTCTTGTGGCATGGTTGTATATTGACTAATAAAGATTTTAGCTGCTTTCTTGTGGCCAAGTTTGAAGCATACACATAATGTGACTTTTCAATTAACAAATCCTGCTGTGGAATACCAGTCCAGTTACTTATGCATGTTTCCTTCCTGTTTCTTTGGTACAGAAAAAAAATCTCAGGTTTTCTCTGTGTGCGCTAGTCCTTAATGCTACCATATTAAACAGCTCTTATTGTGCATTCTCATACTCAGCCAGCCTTTTCTTCATTTCGACCTCTGATTTTTGCACATTTATTTGTTCATCTGAATAATCGCTTAAAGCTTCTTCAATTTTCCTGCCATTTGCTATTTCAGTGATATATTTATTCAATGTTTCATGTATTTTAATCAGCTCTGAGCACATTTGACATATTTTCCTCTAGATTACTGGAAGGCATCTCTTGTACCAAAGCTTGAACTTTAAATGCTTTTTGCTGAACAGCTGCAGGATTCCTTCTAGTCAGTGATCTCATTTCACCTTTTCTAGTTGATTTTCTTTCAGGCTTTCTAAGTTTCTTCATTGCTGGCTTCCAAGTAATGTACTTACTAGCCAGTAACTGAAATTTACTAAAACAGGCAGATTTACTGGCCTTTATCTAACAGTTTCTTTTTTTGTGCTGGTAGAGCTGAAATTATGCTGTTGATTAGTGTGTAGCCATCTTGGAAAAACTATGTTATTATACTGTTGGTATCTAATAACTGAGGTGTGTGCCCCTTTGCATACCCTTATATTGAGCATATTTAAATTCTGCAGAATGTCACAGAGTAGGGTGATGATAAGGACTGTATGTATGAGTAGTACAACTGATTTACTGGACAGTTGTGTTGGACATGCAGGGTATTCTTGTATGCAAGTCTGCTCTCTGAATTGAGTACAAAGGGATGTGCATTATATATCTTCCTTTCATTTGCGTATATTTACTGCATGAAACCTAGATTTGCTACTCAGTACAGTAAGAGATGTTGCTCCATTCATCTCTGCTGTTAGTGAACCAGTTATAAGTTGAAAATGTCTTTAGCCATGTGCACCAGCACCTGTGTCTTCTGTTTTCATACATATTTTTGAAAATGGTATTGATCTAGGCCTCATGGATTTATATATGGCACATAGATTTCTTATTATATTTCCTCCCTTTGCTTCCTTGTTTCAAGAACCCACATACTCCATTCTTCTAATGCTATTATATATGAATTCTTGTGCAGACAGTACATCATTTTGTTCCCCTCTGAACTGCCTCTATCATACTTATTTCATCTTACCAGTTGTTTATGGAGATATTTGCTGTTTGTCTTCTAGAAAAGGCATGTCTGCTGGTGCATTCCATTATTCCAGCAGCCTGTTAATAATTTACTGTGTTGCTTGTTCAACTTAAGATTGTATGTTTGTGTGCTCTTCCATATGTGTGTGTGTGTGTGTGTGTGTGTGTGTGTGTGTGTGTGTGTGTGTGTGTGTGTGTGTGTGTATGTGTGTATGTGCAAGCATGTGACTGTGCTTCTACCTATGAAATTTGTTATTCTGTTTACTGATGGTACTTTTGCATTTTACACTATTACACTAGGGGCTATTGACCAAAGAGAGTCCTGAAGTATATACATTTTCTTTATTTTCTAGAATTAGATATATTTGTTTTCTTTTCCCGAATCGTTTTCTGTAATTTGCCTAGATTTGTTTTCTGTCAGTTGGAGGGTTTTATTGTGTGTGTGGCTTTTACTTTTATGTACAGACCCAAGAATGTGCTACATTAAAACTGTGGTACACAGGCAGGTATTGGAAGTGATGGATAGTTAATCTTCTTCTTCTTCTTTCGACTTTTCCCGGTTAGGGGTTGCCACAGCGGATCACCTTGTCCGCTCATGATTGGCAGTGGAGTTTTACGGTGTTGAGTTGCCAGCCCGGTGCCCAACCTTCCACAGAAGGCACACACATGCCCATACTCACACCTAGGGTCAATTTAGAGTGTCCAATCCACCTGCAGCATGTCTTTGGGATGTGGGAGGAAACCGGAGCACCCGGAGGAAACCCACGCGACCACAGGGAGGACATGCAGACTCCACACAGAAGGCACCCCAGCTGAGGATCAAACCAGAGAACCTCTTGCTGTGAGGCAACAATGCTAACCACTGCACCACTGGGGCCAAAATCATGTTCAACCGAGAGAGTCAAAATGAAATAAGCAGTTGAGAAAAGACGTAGGATTAGATATGGAGCAAACAAAATGGCAATAGTGCTGAAGAGTGTTGGCTCGTGATGTACAGGAAAAGGAGGTAATAGTGTGTAGCAATAACAACTGGCAAAAAAAGGAAAATCTGTCTTGAAAGGCTGTAAATTACTAAGGAAATGAAAATAATTTATGGCTTATGTAAGTAAGCAGGTAGTAGAATGTATAGTGGTTCAGAAGACCTGGAATACAACATGAAAGTTAAGCATGCAAAACAGGTAATATTATTATAAAAATAATAGAGGTGAAGATTGGCTACAAATATGAATGGAAGGAGGGTATGAATGCCTGCTGGAACTAGGAAAATCTGGATTACTTTCTTAGCTCAAACATGATCTGCTCAAATACCATTAACTTGCTGCTCATCGCTCAAGTCAAAGAATACTCACAACCAGTGGTGGCTGGTGACTTCAAATTAAAGGGGGGCTGCAGGAGCAGCTGAATGGGTGGGGTCAGTGGGAAGGGGTGTGTGACCAACTAGAAAGAAGTGAAGCTATGCTCAAAACCACAACAACTGGAACTTTAATTAAATACACTGCCCTGGGTGCCAAACTGTCATTACAAGAGTCCAATCAAGACAAAATGAAGTGTAGAAGAAAAAATATTTCAATGCATTGTCTACATGACAGCCTATTTAATATCTAGATAGAAATACAAAGGTTGCGAGGCATGAAAAAATAAATTACTTTTTAAATACATTACTAGAATGCCAGTCAAAATCAAGTATATAAAAAAACAAGCAGCACTTAACTCAAACCACTTCTTTTTGCACTGCAGTTCTAATTATAATTTATATTATAATTTATATTCAGCTTTATAAAATTACAAGTAACATGCTGAAAGTAGCAATCTCTGTGATACCCCCACTTGTAAAAATGTTTCTTATCCGAAAAAGACCTGCTTCCTGACAACAACTATCTACTTGTTTCATGGGGAAGGCATGACACTCATACCTCTCAACCTCAGAGCAAGAAATCTGGACAAAGCCATACAGAGAAGTGGGACACAGGCCCACAAATAAGGAAAGTTTTTAAATATTGCTTTTATAAACTTAGAACGGTAATAGAAAAGTAGTAGGTCTTGCATTAGTATGAATTTTCTGAAGGGTATGAAATCTGAAACTCAAATGTCTGCCATTATTTTCTAACTTCAATCTTTAATGATTTGCCACTAATTTGCCAGAAAACCACAATCTTATGAAAAATGGACCAAAAATGTGATGCAAAAATATAAAATTGCCACACAATACAGCTGGGAACCTGTCAAAGAAGGGACACCTTTTTAATATTAGTACTATTAACTTGAGCATCTGACAAAAATAAGAGAATCTACATGTATTTCTGAAATAAAAGTAATCTATAACTCTGATCATTACAGTTATTTATAATTGTAAACCCTCCACATTTTCTTCCAAAACTGCCATTTTGCGGAGGGATTATTGGGGGAGAGCAACATTTTGAGCCAAAATTGGGGACAGTTGAGAGGTTTGGATATTCCTACTTCTATAAAGTAATTTATTCCTCTCAACCACTTAATGCAGGAAATCTGGACAAGGCCAAATATATTGGGGGAACATACAAACAGTACTAAAAATTGCTCTTGTATAAACTTGACAGTTGATAGAATAACAGGTCTTGCTTTAGCTTGCATTTTTCGGAAGTTATGGTGTCTGAAACTCAATTCTGTCATTATTTAGTGACTTCATTCCTAAATGATTTGCCAGAAAACCACAAATTTTATGAGGAACAAACCAAAAATAAGAAGCAAAAATCTATTGATTCTGCAAAAATCTGGACAGTTGAGAGGTATAGTTCATCCGGGGCTGTCTTTGAGTTTGCTGCCCTTCCCCCCTTACAAAATCATGGTCGAATGGAGCCTCCCCCCAGCAGCCATTCCAATGTCCCATTCCTTGGTTATTTCATCACATTTACCATAAACACTGTAATGTGCATACTGCTTTACTTCTAAGATGATTTAGTTGTAACTGATTTTTTAAGGAAAGGTGCGCCCCACTGCTTTCCTCAACATGGGATCGCTACCCCTACATGCTTAAAATATAAATATGCTGTCCCTGAAAACATATTTACAAATATAGTCTGTATATTTGAGTTTCTTGTACTTGAAAACACAGATTTCAGCTATGAGCAAATGAGCTCCTAGCAGATGAACCACAAGTAAGTAAAAGATAATCAGAAAATGTCAGATGGAATCTGCCCTTGGTGGAGTATTTTATACACCACTGGCTCAATGCTAATTACGGATACAGTCACTAACCTTTAACATTAAGGATAGTATTACAGGTCATCTCAAAAGATTAGGAAGGCAATATAAAAGACAATGCATCTAACATCACAGAGTGGGGAAGCCTAAGTATAATGGCCAAATTAATCTAAGAGAAGGCAGCTGGACCTACTGAAACAGGGGAATAGGAAGTGAAGATAGCATCAACATACCAAGTGAGCCACAATTCACTGACATATCCTTGATCACTAGCAATATATCCCAGAAATTTTGAGCAGAAGTCACATTGTGTCAGTACGTAGAGAGAGGGAGTCAATTGTAATTATGAGGCTGTTTATCAAATGGTGAGGACAACCTCCTAGTGAAAGTCTCAGCCTGGAAGCCCACACATTTTTGAAAACATTTACTTCAAATATAAATAGTTCAGTATTGTGGGATTATGAAGCAGGTAAATCTCTCTTTGCCTGCACAACAGCACAAACCTGGAACTCACTCCCAAACAACATAACTAGGACTACTTCTAGCACCCAGTTCAAACACCTCCTGAAATCCTACTATTCTAATAATTGGCTCTGCTCTGGCTACACCCCAGGGTAGCAATAACTATACTCAGTTACAAGGATACTACTACACTATAACACTTCCCTTACTTACCTCTACTGATATCCTTGCATACTCATCCAAACATAACATCAATCCAACAGCTGAAATCATACCAACACTGGTTCTGCCTGGTACTATATTCCTTACCTGAAAACTGCTCTAACCTGTATCTAAGATTCATATAATACCTAAAATAGTTCCTCTTACTCTCATCCTACCTATACCTATATTGTAGTTATGCCACTATGAGCATTTACATACTGCCCAGTTATCCTAAAGCAGAAATGTATTGTGAATGTAAATTTATTAATGTTTTTGTCAATATGAAGAAAAAAAGGGGTTAATCTCTCCATTCCTGTACTAATAGTACACTCTACTACTAATGTTCCTTTGTACTACTTTATATGTTGTAAATTCCTTTGTATTGCACTAATCTAATATTGTAACATGGAGCTTTTCTCCACGGGCCTCCGCTGAAAATGGACCTGTGTCCAGTCGGACCATCCCGGTTAACAAAAATAAAATAAAAATAAAATAAAATAAAAATTATGCTAAATTTAGAATGATAATAATAGTCAAATACTATGCATTTCTGACTGCACTTGAGTAAAAAATGAATAATGTAACAAGACAAACATTGATTATTTCAAGCCTGTATGTAGTGGCTGAGGTGGTCTGCTTCACTAGGGTGAAATATTCACTTTTGTTGAATGGAAGGGCCACATTATTTCTGATATAGAGGTGAGGCTTAAGGCCTCTTATCCAGTTTGCGGAAGGCTCATTTTAACAAAGTATGAGAACCTATGAATTATGCTGCTTGTTTTAAAAATGTTTATTATTTATTTGTTTGTTAGTTAGTCAGTTAACTGGGTAAGGCTAATAGACGCAAGTATCCCTTTTTAAGGGCAGCTCAGATGCACTGTCTGGTGAAGTGACTTATTCAGATTTGCACAGTTTGTAAGCCAAAACTCAGGGAGACAAACTCAGGACCACACAACGAGGCTCATTAGAAGCTCATGCTTAACCCTTCCCAGTCAACTACATTTTAACTTAGACAACAGTGTTACACCAACCACTTGTACCTTCCTACCATTTAATGCTATGGACTTTTATTTATATTTGCTTTCTACTTAATGTAATGAATCTAATTTCTATGACCTTCTCTATTAGGTCAATTTCTCTTGGAATTTATAGATTTCTGATTTTGAATGTAACACACTGGCTGAAATGGGTAGATTCTGGAGTGCTCAAATGTTTTGGTTAACAAAAATATATATAACTATCTATGAACCAGTAAGTCTGCTCTTGGTTTCAGCAAAGTTTACAGAGAAAGTGGTTCTACAACTATTGATGTTAAAATGCATAGAGTGGGACTGCAGTATAACAACAAATTGGAAATGTCACCATTAGAAAGAATATTCCTGTATCCCTATTTCTTTCTGTAATACTCATGTTACAGACTTTGCTGTTGCTGTTATTCACCTGGATTACAGTAAGGCCTTCGATAGAGTAAGTCAATCTCAGTTTACAAATCTGATGTACAAAGAGGGTATCAATGAGTACCTAATGAAATGTACACAGAAATTGTTAGAAATAAGAAATGGAGAATAATGTATGCAGGTGTGCAGGAGAATTGGACAGAACAGGAGTGTGGCATCCCCAAATACTGACTACTGGGTCCTTTTTCATTTAATCTCTACACCACTGACTGATTCTTCTTGATTTGTAATGTATAAATGCAGTTTAAAAATGAGGTATACACTTAACAAAGTAGACAAGAATGTACATCTTTAGGAGACCTGTATCATGTGTAGTAGTAATCTGCCGAGAAGAGATTAATAGTACATCTAGTGTATTTGCAATGTCATGTAATGAAGAGTAGGTGGGATTCATTCTGACTGTAAATGCACATACTTTTACAAATACGGATGTACATATGGACCTAGAAATCTTATTGGGTTATATCTTACATTTTAATGCTCATATTACATTACTTTGTAGTTGTAGAACAGGTTATGGGAGACACCTGATCAGCTTGAAAAGCACTCTAAAAGTAATATTTATAAAGTCTTTATTTCACAGTAAACTGGAATATGGGCAACTGTATGATCACTACATAAGGCAAATTAAAGGAAGGATGTTTAAGGTTGTGGATGGGGTTTCAGGACATGCATACTAAGCAGAGATGCAAGCTGGCAAACTATGCAGTGTGCAGTGAAGAATGAGCGGACCTAATTGTGATACATAATGCCATAAAATATCTCTTTAACTAATGGACAACAAGCAAGAAGAGGAAAAGCAAAGTGGGTGACACACAGGAAAGGGTTTTGGGAATATTGGTTCCTTAAAAATGAGTTTATGATGCAGAGCTATTTTCCAGCTCCGGTTTAGGGTATTACTGGATGAATACTTGAGTGACAGAAGGTATGATGGGAACTTATGGTTGGCCATATGGATCTTCTTCTTCTCTTTCAGCTGTTCCCGTTAGGGGTCGCCACAGCAGATCATCTTTTTCCATTTATTCCTGTCCTCTGCATATTGCTCAGTCACACCAACCGCCTGCATGTCCTCTCTCACCACGTCCATAAACCTTATCTTAGGTCTTCCTCTTTTCCTCTTACCTGGCAGCGCCATCCTTAGCATCCTTTTTCCAATATACCCATCATCCCTCCTCAGCACATGTCCAAACCAATGCAATCTCACCTCTCTGACTTTGTCTCCAAACCGTCCAACCTGAGCTGACCCTCTAATATACTTATTCCTAATCCTGTCCATCCTTGTCACACCCAGTGCAAATCTTAACATCTTTAACTCTGCCACATACACCTCTGACTCCTGCCTTTTTGTCAGTGCAACCATCTCCAACCCATACAACATAGCTGGTCTCACTACCCTCTTGTAGACCTTCCCTTTCACTCTTACTGGTACCCGTCTGTCACAAATCACTCCTAACACTCTTCTCCACACATTCCACCCTGCCTGTACTCTCTTCTTCACCTCTCTTCCACACTCACCATTACTCTGAACTGTTGAACCCTAGTAGTTAAACTCATTCACCTTCGCCAGCTCTACTCCCTGCATCCTCACCATTCCTCTATCCTCCCTCTCATTCACACACACATAGTCTGTCTTAGTCCTGCTGACCTTCATTCCTCTCCTCTCTAGAGCATATCTCCACCTCTCAAGGGTCTCCTCAACCTGATCCCTACTCTCACTACAGATCACAATGTCACCTGCAAACATCATAGTCCATGGGGCCTCCAGTCTGATTTTGTCTGTCAACTTGTCGATCACCATTGCAAATAAGAAAGGGCTTAGAGCTGATCCTTGATGTAATCCCACCTCCACCTTAAACGGATCTGTCACTCCCACTGCAGACTTCACCACTGTCACACTACCCTTGTACATATCCTGTACAACTCTTACATACTTCTTTGCCACTCCTGACTTCCTCATACAATACCACAACTCCTGTCTAGGCACCTATGGTTGGCCATATGGATGACATACAGTATATATTTAAGCTGGTAAGCATGATAATGGTAATTGATTGATCTGCTGCATGTTTTAGAGAAACCCTATGGGTGCTTCTGCAAAACATTACTCAGAATGCAAGGTATTGCAATAGGAGAGTATCTATGTAGGTTGTAGAAATAGTGCGCATTCCTGAGAATACTGTCTCAGTGCTATCTGCTGGGTAGTTGCACAGACCATACATGGAACAGAGGCCTACAATGGTACTTATTGATGTTTGCTGTGATACAGTGGGGCATAGTAGCACAGCAGCCCAAAGTGGCAGGTCTGGGACAGTATATACTACCACAGAGGAAGTACCATAGCATACCACCACACAGTAAGTACTGTATATGTGACCTTCAAATTCTCATATGCAGCATAACTATAATTTTTGTGTTGTTGTCTCTCAGCACAACTACAGGTATACTCATACCTGCTTCATGTTCCATACTGATATGTGCATGCTTAGCATGGACTGAAATGTAGGTGAACAAAGAAAGCTGTATTTTCCCTGGAAATTGATATAAACTTCACAAATATCCTTGTATACTTATTCCACATTGATGATACAGGATATAACTTAATAAATTATAGACAACATCAGTTTTGTCTGAAACCATGGCAGGACCTTCAGTGAGTGTTAGATTGTTGTAATCCAACTATAACGCCACCAGGGATGGGCTGCCAAACACATGCATACATACATAGACCAACAGACATATTTATATCTAAATGTATATATACATGGGAGCACTCATTAATCAAAACTCCCAAACATCAACATGCATGTGTGTATATATCTCAAAGTCCAAGTCAAAGTCAAAGTAAACTTTATTGTCATACAAATCAACACAAAGGATAAAGTGCATGTCACTAAACAAATTTTTGATACACAGGCTTGTACCATAAGAATGACAGTTTACAGAAGGAAGATAGAGTAAATTAAAAAAAATTAAAAAGTAAAAATCAAAATCATAAGATACTAAAAATAAATAAAGTAAAAAAATTGAAAGCTTTTTTACAGCAGAAACAAAACAAATACAACAGGAACAGACTCAGTAGAAACATAAGGATATACAAAATCAGTACTATAAATAAATAAAGAGGCACATATGTAAAACTTATCCACCACCAATATATGACATAAACTTACAGTTTGCAGTTTTTGTAGTGCAGATAGAGATGTATAAAGTGATCTATGCAGAGCGTTATGTAAATAACAATGACATATTGTGCATAAACAATGTTTTATGTATTTATTGGGATAGGCTATGGGTTTTTTGTTCAGCAGTCTGATAGCATGTGGGAAGAAGCTGTTATCTCTCTCTCTCTGTATATATATATATATATATATATATATATATATATATATATATATATATATATATATATATATATATATATATATATATATATATATATATATATGTCAGTGGTGCAACAGGTAGCACACTTCACTTGCTTTTGGTGTAGAAGTCTGTGGGTTCTATCTCCACCCAAGGTAGATTGATTGCTGACACTGGAGTGCTGTACTCCTGAGTGTGTCATTCTTTAGATGAGACATTAAACCATAGTACTATCTGCTTGAGCTGGAGTTAGCTCAGGTGGATGTAAAAGATCCCATTGCACCTATTGAAAAAAGTAGTGTAAGTACCCTGATACTCTGGCCAAATCTTCCCTACTTGTATAACTACCACCTTGGGTCTTTCCTGCAAAGAGTTTACTAGCCTAGTGGGACTAACCTGGTCAACAAAAGATAAATAAATACAATATATGTGTAAAACTGGTATTGTTTGATGAGTATTTCTTTTCAGCTCCTACAATTCATCATATCATAGTCTAAGAAGGATATTGTGAATGATAATCCTAGTTTTTAGTTTATGTAATTCAGTTTATATATTACATTGTAATAGTTGGGTTTATATCATAAGATGGAAAGCTGATAACTCAGAAGCACATAACTCCGAACTTCAAACCTCAAAGTTCAAAAACATCGAACTGTAGAACAGAGGTCGCCATAGAGTACGGGAAGGGAAGATTTCCCTTTACTGCACTGTAGTGCGATCTCAGAGTTGGTATATTTAAGTAGCAGGGGGTGTGGGGTGTGCAGGGGCCTTGCCTCCCTGCATAGAACATTTTTTTTTGTTTTGGGTAATTAGGTTTTTTTTTTTGGCAGATTCGATGTTGTTAGCTTTCAAGGGTTGAAGTTCACGGTTTTGTGCTTCAGAGTTATCAGCTTTTGATCATCTGATATAGACCCTAATAGTTCTACTACACAGAGAAAGACAGATAGGTTCATAGGTTGGTACTAGGCTATCTGCCTGAAGGCATTTATAAGCCTAGCCAGAATGTATTGGCTTTCGCCGCCCCCTTAGATTAGTTCCCTGTGCTTCTGTCCAGCAGAGCCACTGAAGTGATCCCTGGGGTAAACTTTCTGTTTCCCATCCACTCGTCAAGGTTTCTTTTGAAGAGTGTTAGCAAGGAGCTCTGCCTAATGTAGATTGGGATCTTGTTCCAGAGCATGGGAAGTCTCTGGGAGAGGAATCTATCCCTCCAGCACGTCCTATTTATTGTTGTGGTGAGGTTTAGATCCCTAGAGCGTGTGGCTCAAGGGAATAAGGTTTTCTTTAGGTGGAGCATGTCCATCAATTCTGGGTTGGACATGGCCTTGTATGTCAGGCAGAGATCACTTCTGAAAAGGCAGTATGCAACCGAGTACAACTGGAATTTCTTCAGTCAAGCTGCATAGGGCATCTGTTTGAGGCCAGTGATCCTCTTGGTGAGGTACTTCTGTGGTTTTTCCAGCTGTTGCAGGTGTCTTGTAAAGTACATCCTAAATGGGCCATTGTACTCTATGATGGGTCTGATGAGTGATGAGCAGAGGGGCACAATAACCTCTTTTGATCTGGATGCAAACCCTTTTGTGATTAGGTGGGCCACGTAGAAGGATTTTTTAACCACCTTGGCAATGTGATTATCAAAGGTGAGATTACTATCTACTTGGATCCCCAGATCCCTTATGTCTTCCGTATTTAGGGGACTACCAAATATGTGGTAGTTTGTGGGTACTTTATTTTTTCCAAAGGGGATGACTATGCACATTTTGGCATTTAGCTTGAGGCCATGATTTTGACACCAGGTATCTGTCTCAGTGAAACCCTTTTGGAGGATGTCTGTGTCAGCCGGAGAGTCAGTTATAGCCCCTAGTTTGCAGTCGTCTGCAAACTTGGTCAGCCATAGTCCTCCTGTGCTTGCCTGTACCTCTGAGAGGTATATGCCGAACAGAAGGGGTCCTAGGACTGAGCCCTGTGGAATGCCACTTTTAACCGGTTTAGAGTCGGACCTAGCTCCCGCAACTCTCACCATGTGGGTTCTGTCCGTGAGCCAGTTGGCAACCCATCTTGTGACGTAGGTTGTTTTCATTTCTTGATCTAAGTTTAAATTTATTTTAACATTCTGTTTCTGCTTTGGCTAAGGTCTTTAAATCTAGATCAGTGATTGCAGTGCATAGCTGCACTGCATTTTTGCTGTTTTAAGTGATCTAACTGTTCTTATGAAGCCCTGGTTTCATTCTTGTGCACTTTGTGCATGCCAGGCGAGTTCTTGTCTATGCATTGGGGGGGTTACAGACCAGTTATCACAGATAGGGCTCTAATTGTTTTTCCCTCCCACTCATCTTGTTGTAGTTGTGTTCTTAAACCCAGTGTGTCTGTTGTTGGCTGCTCCTTATGATAGTTTGTCAACATAATTTTCTCCCTCTCCCATTTTACTGGCTGTTGACAATAAGCACATAAGTATCATTTTGCAAAGTCTCTCCCCTTAAACTACTCACCAGGCTAAACTGCCTTTGATAAAATTGTTTAATATTGAGAATACTGAAATTGCTTGCACTGATTTTAGCATCAAATTAATGAATTTTTTACTATAATTAGTGTACTAATTCTTACTGGTGGCAGACGAAGGTTTCCAGGCTAGTTGTTTTGTATTGAAATTTAAATACTTAGTAGCAAGTCCACTCAAACATTGTTCTAAAACCGAACTCCAAGCAATTAGTTACTCCTGCCCCTAGAGTCATATCTTTCAGTACAATGGACCAGCACTTTCCCACACCTTATCTTGCCAGCCTGATTGAGATTGTTATCTTGAGACAGCAAACAAATCGTCTCATGCTGCCTGACAATATTCGATTACTCAAAGAGCATAACACAGTGTGTCAGAGATGTCGATATACAATATCTCTGGAGGCAAAAATCTCACACACAGTAAACTCAGACTCCAAAATCATCAAAAGTGCACCACTTCAAGGCCATTACTATGCACATAATCCATCATATGCTGAGATTCTAAAGATTAACTTGGGTAAAACTCAGAGACTTCCAAAGCAGAACACAGGCACAGAGCACACTTGGCATATTAAGTCTATTTCATCACATATCACAAGGATTACCAAAGTCAGATTTTGAACCCGTAAGGCATGCATCGACCCAACCAAATATTCTTGCATTGCAAAACATACAGATTTTCTTCTTACCAGGCTGATCAAGGAAAGAGTGATGGTTAGTTGTTTGTCTTGTGCCAGGATCTGTCAGATCACACATGCACTCAATTCCTTGAGCAACAAGTACCAGTATGACTCTGTCATAGTTCATACTGGTATCACTGACTTGAGGTGTACATTCCTGGATTATACGAAGAGAGACACGATGGAACTGTCAAAGTATGTGCCCAAGGCAGCTACGAGCCTAGCATTGAACAGCATTCTACCTTCTCCAAGGATGATGCCGCAATATGAGCAAAACATAATTGACTTCAATAATTGGTTTAGTTTTTGGTGTCATTCAAAGGGGGTCCAATATTTGTCAGCCTGGGAGGATATGATCGACAGACCACACTGCTTTACCAAGGATAGCCTCTATCTGTCCCCTCTAGGGCTTTGATTATTGGCAAAGACATTGTCTACCAAATAGTGTCTCTTTTAGGCAATGCCAACCTGATTATGAAACAAGCAAAGGGAAATATAAGATGTTACTAATCAATGCTAACAGACTGAACAAGCCCTTCTCACCCTGAAAGACACTGATGTCTGTATAGTGACTGAGAGATGGTTTAAATAGTGGAAAGTACAGGGCTATAATTCCTTCCATACATTTCGACCAGCTATTGTGCAGGAGGGGAAAAAACCTGAAGGTGTCTCACTCTACATTCAGGAGAGACTAACATCAAGGCTGGAAACACAGCATGAGGAACTGGAGCTTCTTCATGTCCACATAACCATCAGAAAGGTCCTGTACTATATATTAGCTAGTTATAGAAGTCCCCGTATGACAAAAGAAAGCTACAACACCTATCTACAGGCACTAGAATCAGTCAGTATTAAACCCAGTAGCATTTTCTGATCTAAACTACCTAACTATAGACTGGAAAACCTGTACCTCTCAGTTATGAAAATATGAACATAAATATAAAATTATGAATAGTAAGTGGCGAACAAAGATTAATTTCTCCAGTGCAGGACATCCTAGATTAACAATCTTAGTATCATTTTGTTAATATCTCTTTGCCTGCCCTTTCTAATACTGTCAATTAGTAGCTGGTAAGTCCCTTAACTGAAGTAGCCAGACCCCAAAAAAACTTCTGGATGCCATAAGGAGGTATGGGTATGAACTGGAAGTATACAGAAAAAGGTGTTTTAGGTTTGAATAAGTTAAGACAGTACAAATGTTCTGTGTCCTGTGACTTCGTCTGGTAATTAGTGCAGAAGATTAATATTGTGAAGTGTAGTTCCTGGGATCCTGTGACTTTGTATGGCAGTTGATGCAGAGCATTAATACTGTGAGGTATAGTTCCTGTAGTTTAGGGTTTGATTCCCTTAGCCCAGATTTTTCCTGCTGTATGACATTGAGCAAATCACTTAACCAGACAGTATGTGGGGATTTTGGGCTAGGCTTCTCAATGGTCTCCTAGACTGTAAACCTAGAAACTACTTATGAACCTATATTAATAGAGCACATATGTGCATGCATGGATTTTTCAACCTACTGTGCATGGATGTGTGTGTGTCTGTGTGTGTGTGTGTGTGTGTGTGTGTGTGTGTGTGTGTGTGTGTGTGTGTGTGTGTGTGTGTGTGTGTGTGTGTGTTTGTTTGTGTGTGTATGTATGCTTGTCATTCTCTCTTTTACTTGCATACACATACACATATGCAAAATCTACCTCTGTTCTGTCTCTGTTCATTCATGCAGTTACCAGTCAAGAAAAGAATGTAGCTGGGACTGTTGTTATCACATGAGGTATAAAAACTCCAGAAGGTCACCTGCCAAAATGCTGAAGAGATAGTAGTATAGATGAGTTAGTAGCTGTGCCTTCTCATATCACACATACCACTGATAAAGAACCACTGAAGATGGTATCACTGAATCTGCCTTCAATGCTGATGAACTTTTGAGAGATTCAGAGTGGGTGCTGGAGTGCTGAAGATTGTTTTTCTGTGACTTTGATTATGTAGCAAATGATCAAACACTGGTGCACTGCACATTCAAGAGTTATTTGAATTGTTAAAGACTTGTGTACCTTTAATGTAGGAACTGTACTTATTTATTCATGTGGTTACTTGAGACATTTTTTCCTGCTAATGACTGAGATACAACATGTGCTTTCGACTTTGGGAACAGTGTTGTACTAGCCCAGCTGTTTTATGCACAGGAATGTATTAACAATATGAGTAGAGGATAGCAGAAAATGTAAGATTCAGGGTGTAATGTTCAATGATTATACTGGCAGTTTTGTGGTCACTGCTGCTGCTGTGTAGGACACTGTGTCAGCAGTAAGCAGCCACAGCTTTGGTAATTTGTGGTTTCTCTGCAACTGGTATGCCAGACACACAGGTATTAACGTGGCTTGTATTACCAGAAAGAGGCTACATGATGGCCTTATGATCTAACAGCTACAGAGAAGAACCTTGTATAATAAGAGAATGTTCTGACTGTTTTTGATAGTGGCTTGCGTTGGCCAACTGTAATGACATACCTGCCTTTCATGTGGACATTTACATCTTTGTCTTGAAGGACACTGCTAAAGGGTATGCCCTTATCTATAACACGTGCTTGCACTGATACAGCTATGTACTATAGTTCACAGTGTCAGCTCTACTGCCTGATGCCATGTTAGTGTAGGTGTGCCTATTTTGTGCTATCCTGAAGCTGGGCTTGAGGAAAGCAACATGAGCAACACAGGTTCAGTGTGCACTGCGAATATGGAGGGAATGTAATGTACAGTCAGATGCCAACATCTAGGAATGACCTGTCATAGCAGGATGGTGCTCAGTCAGCTTGATGAGATGAAGTCATTGCTCAACAGTGAAAAATGAAGTAAAGAATGTGAGCCAGCAGACTGTAGCTTAAATCAATGTACTTATTAGCCCAAAGGCATGAAAAGGAGACAAAACAAATTGGTTTCAGCTGTAAAAATGCAAAGCCTTCTTCAGTGCAGTGGAAACTTGTTCACTTCATCTCCCTTTTATAGTTTACCAATGAATGAAGCTTCCAACTTAATTAATTAATTAATTATTCAATTGAGCAAACCATTTAAAGATATTCATTAAGACCTGGTGAAAATAGTGCCCCCAGTTTGATGATCCATTTTTTCTCTTTGTTATTTAATATCTGATGCTAACCTGATTTATTGGTTCTTTGACCAATAATTCTGTTAATCACAGTAAAAATAAAATATGCATTTTTATGTATCTCAGTATGTTTGTATAAGGCATTTGTAAGCTTCTTGTGCCTAATGTCACTCAGATGTTCAGATATTCTGAATTTTAAAGGCCTGGATGTTTGTCCCACATAAAACGCAGAGCAGCTACAGGTAGCCAAATATATCACAGTTAGCAAAAAAGAAAATGTCATATACTTGCCCAGTGTTTTTGATGCTGAACTGGCATGGCTTCCTCACCCTTCTGCAGTGAGTGCAATGGCCACAGGGAAAGCAGCCCTTGAGTTGATCCCCCGCCAAAGTGATTTGTATAGGATCACCTTTACTTCTCCAACCATGTTTGTAATGATTTAAGAATGAGCCCAAGTTCCTGCCTCTCCTGAAGGAAAATTGACATCTGTCATCCAGAAACTCACATAATTTGTCTGCCAAAGGTATGTTCCAGTGTCTGCGGACACGGTTGAGTAGGACATTAGTATTTCTACCATATGTGGTGACTAATCGGATAGTTGAATTTTTGTTCTTAGTCTTATCCCCATATGTTAAGTGGTCTTACCTATTGCGATAAGCCACCCAATGCCTGGCCTGAAAGATATTCCCTGTTTTGTATCCTCTATTCCTGAATCTAGAAGTAAGATCTTGTTGATATACCTGATAAGTAGCATCATCTGAACATATGTATTTAATTTGCAAAAACTGTGATTTTGGGATGTTTCTGCATATATGTGGAGGATGAAAGCTGGTAGCATGGAGAACTGAATTATATTGCGGGTATTTACGATATACTTCAGATGTAAGAGTATGGTCATCATTCCTGCTGACTGTGTCATCTAGAAAGGTGATCTTATTGATGTCATAGGTGACAGTAAATTGAATACCCTATCTGTTGCCATTTAGATATTTGATAAACTCCATAAGGTAATCTGGGTCTGATCTCCATACTAACCAGCAGTCATCCAAGTATCTTCTTCAAATATCGATCTCATCTAGGTAGATGTGTGAGTTATCATAGATGAGCCATTCCTCAATGTGGGCCATAAATAAATCAGCATATATGGGAGCAAATGAAGCTCCCATGGCAGTGCCTTCTATTTGTAGGTAGCATTTATTCTGCTAATAGAACACTTTTTTCGTAAGAACGTGTTCAGCCAGGCAAAGTAAAAAGGTGTTAAAACCTGGTTGATACAGCTCTGATTTGTATAGCCAGTATTCCAATGCTTAAAGCCCCACCTAGTGAGGCATGTTGGTATACAATGCAGAAACATCAAGGGTGCAGAGTAACCACCCAGGCTCAAGTTGCATGTCTGAGATAATTTTAAGGAATTCCATTGTGTCTTGAATGCGGCCCCTCACCCATTTAAGAAGTGGTTTTGAATACTGTGTCAGGAACTAGGATAATGGTTCCGTGAGGGAATCCCTACCTATTCGCTGTTGGAAACTCCTGGGTTCTGTCTAGTGTGATTCTCAAACAATCTGGAAATATATCGCTGATTGATAAGTATATTTCTTGGCATTTTAACCTTTCAGAATTCTGCATTGTCTTAATTTTTCCTGACTGAATTGTTTTATGTATTTTCTGGCATTGTTTTCTGTTCTCATCTGTCGTGAAACTGCTTGACCCCTATTTCTGAGGTGGAGTTTATAAAACTGGTCTAACAGCTTCTGTGTTATCTGATTGCTTCAAGGCTTGCTAATTTAAAAATAGTTTCTGTTTGTAAATTCTTGCATTCACTGCTGGAAACTCCTGGGTTCTGGCTAGTGTGATTCTCAATCAAACAATCTGGAAATATATCGCTGATTGATACGTATATTTCTTGACATTTTAACCTTTCAAAGTTCTGCACTATCTTAATTTTGCCTGACTGAATTGTTTTATATATTTTCTGGCATTGTTTTCTGTTCTCATCTGTCCTGAAACTATTTTTCCCCTCCCCACACCCTATTCTTGTGGTGTTGTTATAATTGGTGGCTTTGCAGTTGCCCACCCCTACTGTAAATTTGATCTGGGACACCCCTCCCAGTCTGGTGTTCACTCTACTTAATACAGAGAAAACATTTGAGAAGGCCAACCCACTTAGGTTCTTAACCTCTGCCCCTCCTTCCTCTCTTCCTCTCTCCTTGCACTTTACTAAAGAAAATTGCACTTTATTTTGCTTTGCCTCTTCTTAAAAGTACTCAGTTGTATTTATTCTGCTGCATTTATTACTGCTTGGTAGTAACCTGATTAAATTGTAACTGTTATTCTAAGCCTTTTGGTTTAAGCACTTGGGCTTCAGAACAGTTATTTTACATTAAGAAGATTTGTGGTCTGCATTCTTGTGGAAGGAGAGGTTAGATTCTGCCCTTCTGAGCTGGGAATTTCTGGTTAAAGGATTATTGTGGCTGCTTATTTGAACTGTTTCTTTCTGAAATTGGTGCACCTTGTTTGTTGTAGCACGCTGAATCTAGCTTTGTTTGTATAACTTGAGCACTAATCCAGGCCATCTTTTTTGGAGAAGGTTCCCCTGCACCCTAGTAGCAGGAGTGTGCAGTTAGAACTTGTCTGATTGAAGACTGCTGGAGCAGGGCTCAGTTTTGAGCTTTTTTACTGGTTAATTGGGTAATTTGTTTAACTCAGTTTGCTTGTTTTCTATTGTTATATAAAAATATTGCACTTTATTCATCTGCTTTTACTGTATTTGTGTTTCTTCTCACTTTATTGCATTTATTCTGCTGCATTTATTACTGCTTGTTAGTAGCCTGATTAAATTGTAACTGTTATTCTAAGCCTTTGGTTGAAGCACTTGGGCTTCAGACCAGTTGTTTTACATTAAGAAGGTTTGTGGTCTGCACTGTTGTGGCAGGACGGGTAGCTTACATCCTTCTAAGTTGGGAGTTGCTGATTGAAGGCTTAGTGTCTGTTATTCTAAGAGTGTATTAGTTCTGGTTTAAGCACTTGGGCTTCAGGTCACTTATTTTACATTAAGAAGGTGTGGTCTGTACTCTTGTGGGAGGAGAGGGTAGATTCTGTCCTTCTGAGCTGGGAGTTTCTGGTTAAAGACTTATTGTGCCTGTTTATTTGGACTGTTTCTTTCTGAAATTGGTACTCCTTGTTTGCTGTAGCATAGACTAAATTCAGACCTGCTGAATCTAGCTTTGTTTGTATAACTTGAGCACTAATCCAGACCATCTTTTTTTGGAGAAGGTTCCCCTGCACCCTAGTGGGAGGAGTGTGCAGTTAGAACTTGTCTGATCGAAGACTGTTGGAATGAGGCTCAGTTTTTAGCTTTTTATTGGTTAATTTGTTTAAATCAGTTTGCTCATTTGCTACTGTTATATAAAAAAATACACTTTATGCATCACCGATTAGCTAGGGTTAAACTATTCCTGGCGGCATAAAGTCTGCTCTTCAAATTTTCCCTTAGAACTAGCCAGTTTTTTTTTTATTTTTAGCACTCAAATCTGTTTCTTTGAGCTCAGCAGTTGTTCAGAACTCATTGTAAGCACTAAATAAGCTACAAATTACTACAGCACTCAACTTTCCTCACATGTCTAGAGGAAAACAGTTTTTAGTACTTAATAAATAAGCACCTATCCAGGCATGTCTAAGGGTCGGCTCCCGGTGTTTTCTCCTGTCTACCTGATGAATCCGGGCATCTTGGGGCAATGCAGCAATTGCCTCATGTAAACAGGCAACCTTCTCCTCCTACCACCCAACACTACAACCTGTGAGAGATGCACTTATATAGCCAAACTGGAAGCAAAGCTCTCTTCACCCAAGACTGGACTAGACAGTCAGGAGGAGAAGGTAAACACATGCACCACACCACACTCATCACATAGTCCCTCAAAACCTACATAGGTTCATAGGTTTATAGGTAGGTACTAGGCTATCTGCCTGAGGGCATTTATAAGCCTAGCCAGAGTGTGTCAGCTTTCACCGCCCCATTGATTAATTAACTGAGCCTCTGTCAAGAAGAGCCAATGAAGTGATTCCAGGGGTGTATTTTCTGTTACCCATCCACTCGTCAAGGTTTCTCTTGAAGAGTGTTTGTGAGGGGCTCTGCCTAATGCAGTTAGGAATTTTGTTCCAAAGCATGGGGAGTCTCTGTGACAGGAATCTATCCCTCCAGCATGTTCTATTTATTGTTGTTGCGAGGTTTAGCTCACTAGAGTGAGTGGCTCACAGCGACTTGGATTTCTTTAGGTGGAGCATGTCCATCAATTCTGAGTTGGACATGGCTTTGTAAGTCAGGCAGAGATCACCTCTGAGTAAGCGATATGTCACTGAGTACAGCTGGAGTTTTTCCAGTCGGGCTGCATAGGACATATGTTTGAGACCAGTAATCCTCTTGGTGAGGTACTTTTGTGGTCTTTCCATCTGTTGGAAGTGTCTTGTGAGCTACATCCCAAATGGGGCATTGTACTCTATGATGGGTCTGATGAGTGATGAGTAGAGGGGCACTATAACCTCTTTATTTCTAGATGCAAACCCTTTAGTAATTAGATGGGCTACGTAGAAAGATTTCTTAACTACTTTGGCAATATGATTGTCAAAGGAGAGATTACTATCTACCTGGGTCCCCAGATCTCTTATTACCTTTTTTGTATTAAGGGGGCTGCCACCTATGTGGTAATTCATGGGTGTTTTGTTTTTCCCAAACGGGATGACTATGCATTTTTTTGGCATTTAGCTTGAGACCATGACTTTTGACACCAGGTGTCTGTCTCAGTAAGGCCCTTTTGGAGAATGTCTGTGTCAGCCGAAGAGTCAGTTATGGCTCCCAGTTTGCAGTCATCGGCGAACTTGGTTAGCCATAGTCCTCCTGTGTTTGCCTGTACTTCTGAGAAGTATATGTCGAACAGTAGGGGTCCCAGGACCGAGCCTTGTGGGACGCCACTTGTGACTGGTTTAGAGTCGGACCTGGAGCCCGCTATTCTTACCGTGTGAGTTTTGTCTGTAAGCCAGTTGGCAACCCATCTTGTGACATAGGGGTTTATGTTCAGGCTGGGGAGTTTTTCTATAATTCCCAAGTGGGGAATGGTGTCAAAAGCCTTGGCGAGGTCAAGGTAGGCTGTGTGAACTACCTTCCCCTCATCTATGGCCTTGGTGACTGTCTCGAAGAAGTCAACCAGGTTTAGTAGGCACGATCTGCCCTTAACAAAGCCAAACTGGGTCGGGTCAAGTGTTTGGAGGTTCCCAATGTCTTTGTTAATGAGTTCCATGATGATGTGCTCCTTAGCCTTGCAGACCAGGCTAGTCAGGCTTATGGGGTGATAGTTACCAGGGTCAGTTGTGGCCCCTCCTTTGTGGAGCGGAATAATTGTTGCTGTGCACCATTCTATGGGCATGTAGCCTGTGGAGAGGCTGAGGTTGAACAGTGTGTTTAGGTTGGGGGTTAGTTCATTCTGTAGTTCATGCAAGACACAGCTTGGGACACCATCTGGCCCCATTGACGCTACGCTTTTGGCTTTTGAAAGGGCTGTTTTCACCTGTGCGTCTGTGATTCCTGGGACCCTACACTTTTCCGGTATTGTTGTGGACCCTTTTGGGGGCGAGAGGGGGGTGAAGTTTGCACTGAATCTATCTGCCAGGATGTTGGCAATATCAGTAGGTTCAGTATATTTTGTGCTAGTTTGCACTAGCTCAGAGCATATCTGCGAGTTGCCACTTAGATTCTTGACATAGCTAAAGAAGGCTTTGTGGTTATCTTTCAAATTCTTGGCTATTTTTCTTTCAAAGTTAGCCTTGGAGGATTTTATGAGGGACCTTAGTTTCTTACTGATATTGATCAGGGATGTCTTTCCTTCTTGGGATTTGCTTTTTTTCTGAACTAGTTTCCTCCTTCTATTGTGTAGCCTGTTTATGGCAAGGGTCCACCAGACTAGTTTCCTTCTCTTAGGGGAGTAAGTCTTGGTTTTGCTAGGGATGGCATAATCCATGCATCCTTGTAGGTGCTCACAGAGTGCATTTGTAAAGGTTTCTGCATCTTGGGCAGCATTATCCTTTAGCATGGGGGCTGTGAAACTTACCACCTCTGTCTTAAGTAAGGTGAAGTTTGCTTTAGAAAAGTTTTTTTACTGTGGTTTCCTTAGTTGGGGGTGGTGGTGGGGTGTGGACATCCAGAGTGGTTAGTTTATGTTCTGATCTAATCAGTGATGGGTTGACTTCTGGTGTAGAACACCTGTCGCCCATGTTGGTGATGACCAGGTCCAATATGTTTTCACCTCTGGTAGGGGAGTTTACCAGCTAATCCAGGGCATTTGAGTTGATAAATTCCAGGAAGCGCTGTACCTGGAAGTTTGTACTTGAGTAGTTTTCCCAGTTAACGGTAGGATAATTGAAATCACCCAATATCAGGTTGTTCAGTGGGAACTTCATGCTTTCCAGTGTCTCCAGAAAGGCGGAGTGGTGGTCCTGGGTCATGCAGGGTGATCTGTAGCAGGCCACAGTTTGCATTGCAGATTTGCCTGATGTTAGTTGCACATGGATGATCTCAGAGGTATCATGCTGCGCCACTAACCTGGAGGTGTAGGTATCCTTGATGAATATGGATACACCCCCTCCTTTTGTGTTTCGGTCCATGTTCTGTGGCCGAAATGTGTGGTATGAGTTGTAGCCCAGTAGTGCTGGGGTGCTCTGTGGAGCCTTGAACCAGGTTTCAGTTACTGCACAGATGTCGACGTTCTCCATACTGAGGAGTGCTTCGAGTGCATGCATTTTGAGATTTAAACTCCTGGCATTGAGTAGCATAACTCTCATTTTTTTATTTATGCTGTTTATGGAGGTGGGTTTGACTATTGAGCCTTGCCTAAAAAAGGCACTATGGGGGCAGCAAGAGTCTTGGCCAGTATTCAAAAGCCTAGGGGTGACAGGTGCAAGCCATCTCTTGCGAGGCAATGAGGCCTGTCGAGCATGTTGTCCCAGGCTGACAGACACTGGATCCCCTTTGAATGACACCAGAAGCTTAGCCAATTGTTGAAATTGATAATTTTTTCTTTATACTGCGGTGTCATTCTTGGTGAGGGCAGGGTGCTACTCAGAGTCAGGGTCATACCTGCCTGGGCTACATGATCAGAGAGCTCTTCCATGTCTCTTTTCATGTAGTCCAGGGAGGTACGTCTCAGGTCATTCACACCAATATGAACAATGACAGAGTCATATTTGTACTTGTTCTGGAGTGACCTGAGTGCTTGTGTTATGTGGCAGATTCTGGCTCCTGACAGGCAGCTAACAGTAACCTTCTCCTTGTTTAGCCTGGTGATTGGAACATACATTGTCTTGAAGTACAGTAAAGAATGTGAGCCAGCAGACTGTAGCTTAAATCAATGTATTTATTAGACCAAAGGCATGAAAAGGAGACAAAACAGACCGGTTTCAGCTGTAAAAATACAAAGCCTTCTTCAGTGCAGTGGAAACATGTTCACTTCATCTCCCTTTTATAGTTTACCAATGAATGAAGCTTCCAACATAATTCATTAATTATTCAATTGAACAAACCATTTAAAGATATTCATTAAGACCTGGTGAAAATAGTGACCCCAGTTTGATGATCCATTTTTTTCTCTTTGTTATTTAATATTTGATGCCAACCTGATTTATTGGTTCTCTGACCAATAATTCTGTCAATCACAGTAAAAATAATATATGCATTTTTATTTATCTCAGTATGTTTGTATAAGGCATTTGTAAGCTTCTTGTGCCTAATGTCACTCAGATGTTCAGATATTCTGAATTTTAAAGGCCTGGATGTTTGTCCCGCATAAAATGCAGAGCAGCTACATGTAGCCAAATATATCATTCAGTCAGTCTGACAGTTAGCAAAAAAGAAAATGTCATATACTTGCCCAGTGTTTTTGCTGCTGAACTGGCATGTCTTCCTCATCCTTCTGCAGTGAGTGCAATGGCCACAGGGAAAGCAGTCCTTGAGCTGATCCCCCACCAAAATTGTTTGTACAGAGTCACCTTTACTTCCCAACCATATTTGTAATGATTTAAGAATGTGCCCAAGTTCCTGCCTCTCCTGAAGGAAAATTGACATCTGTCATCCAGAAACTCACATAATTTATTGTCTGCCAAAAGTATGTTCCAGTGTCTGTGGACACTGTTGAGTAGGACATCAGTATTTCTACCATATGTGGTGACTTATCGGATAGTTGAATTCTTGTTCTTAGTCTTATCCCTATATGTTAAGAGGTCTTACCTATTGCGATAAGCCACCGGATGCCTGGCCTGAAAGATATTCCCTGTTTTGTATCCTCTATTCCTGAATCCAGTAGTAAGAGCTTCTTAATATACCTGATAAGTAGCATCATCTGAACATATGCATTTCATTCTCAAAAATTGTGATTTTGGGATGTTTCTGCATATATGTGGAGGATGAAATTTGGTAGAATGGAGACGTGAATTATACTGGGGTATTTACGATATACTTCTGATGTTAGAGTATGGTCATCATTCCTGCTGACTGTGACATCTAGAAAAGTGATCTTATTGATGTCATAGGTGACAGTAAATTGAATACCCCATCTGTTGCCATTCAGATATTCGACAAACTCCATAAGGTAATCCGGGTCTGATCTGCATACTAACCAGCAGTCATCCAAGTATCTCCAAATATCGATCTCATCTAGGTAGATGTTGTGTGAGTTATCACAGATGACCTGCTCCTCAATGTGGGCCATAAATAAATCAGTATATATTGGAGCAAATGAAGCTCCCATGGCAGTGGCAGTTCCTTCTATTTGTAGGTAGCACTTATTCTGCTAATTGAACACGTTTTTCGTAAGAACGTGTTCAGCCAGGCATAGTAAAAAGGTGTTAAAACCCGGTTGATACAGCTCTGATTTGTATAGCCAGTATTCCAATGCTTCAAGCCCCGCCCAGTGAGGAGTGTTGGTATACAATGCAGAAACATCAAGGGTGCAGAGTAACCACCCAGGCTCAAGTTGCATGTCTAAGATAATTTTTAAGGAATTCCATTGTGTCTTGAATGCGGGCCCTCACCCATTTAAGAAGTGGTTTTAAATACTGTGTCAGGAACTAGGATAATGGTTCCATGAGGGAACCCCTACCTGAAACTATAGGTTTACCAGGTGGAGTCTCCAGATTCTTGTGTATTTTATGTAAGAAATATCTGTATGGACTGGATGGGTCGGGCACCGTGCAGTGGTGTAGTGTGTTGTCCGTAATGATTCCCTCGTTTTTGGCTGATGTCAGAAACTGGTCAATTTGTTTCTTGAAACCAGGAGTTGGGTCCAATGTTATATGAGTATAATGGTGATTATCAGCTAACTGTCTCATAGCTTCCATATTATATTGGGTCCAATCCTGTATCACCACTGCACCACCCTTATCTGCAGACAATATTGCCAAATCATGGTTAGTTTCAAGTTCATGGATAGCATCCATTTCAATATTTGAGAGATTGTTTGATTTGGCACAGAATTCCCTAAAATTGAAATGCAGGTCATGTTTCCACTGCACTGAAGAAGGCTTTATATTTTTACAGCCGAAACCGGTCTGTTTTTTCTCCTTTTCATGCCTTTGGTCTAATAAATATATTGATTTAAGCTACAGTCTGCTGGCTCACATTCTTTACTGCTATAAGGACTTTTGGAGCTGTGCAGTTGCCGTACTTGCAGGGGCTGATTTATCTATTAACAGTGAAAAAGGCACAAAAGCCTCTAGGGAAATCACCTTTCTGCCATTAACTGAAATCTTGGATTTTTCCTTTACTTGTTTATCTCTTTTTAGTTCATACAGATTTCTCTCTCAGTGCATAAAAAAGGAGATGAAAGAAATTTGAAAGAAACAGCTTATATAATGAAGATGCAGAAGTTATGTTTGCTATACAGAATCCAAATAGTTATGCAAACATGCTGCAGCAATACAGATAATAAGAAATTGCTAATTGAAAGTCCTGTAGATGCAATAAGGATCAGCTCTTATCAGAGAGTTCCACTTTCTTCTTATTTTAATCCAGGGAACATTCTGTTTAGCTCAGTGTTTATACATGCTGTTTCTTCTAGCAGCTGTGTTTCTCACAGCTTCGGTAGACTCATAAAAAATGGAAGAGTTGAATGCGTAGTTGCCTAGGTGATATTCCAGATAAATTAAAGCAACGGTAATGCTTTCCTCTGTTTTTATTTAAATTAAAAACAGAATAGGACATATTCTGAAACAAAGAAGTGCACCCTAGGTATTAAGAGTGGAAAAGCAAACATTTGCTGGGATTTATAGACAACTGTTGCACACCTGAACACCTGACAAATGTCTTGAAGCACAAGTGAAAAACGGAACACAAAAACCAGGAAATAAACACAGAAAGGATCCAAATAGGTGCAAAACCAACGTCAAATAAAACAAAACGTGCTGGAACACAGGACAAATTTATTGCAGTAAAGCGCTTTTCGTCTGTGTGGTACACAGACTTCCTCAGACAAAATACATTAGTTAATCACAGCTTATATACATCCCTAAATTGCCTAATTGACTAGGAACAAGAACAATTAGGTTAAACTGAATTAGTGAAGACAATGTTACCTACACATTACCTGCTAAATTCAAAACATTATAAGGAAATGTGTGTTTAAAAAATTGCCTTAATAAAGATGGCTACACTTAAAGGTAAAATATAAAAATATAAAAATGTAAAAAATAAGTATATATATCAAAAGTATATAGAATGAAAACTGCTTCCTAAAATAAACAACAATAAATTACTAAGACAATCCCACAAGCAAACATTGCATATTACATAAGGTAATATGATCAGTTAACCCCACAAACTATTTCTTTAAGGTCTTAATCTTATATTTACCCTTTGGCAAATGTCGATGTGTATACAAATATAGGAGCATGGATTTCCAAATGTGTGTCAGTTTATATAAAGGTACATCAATTCAAGTAAAAAATAAAAAATAATAAAAAATAATATAAGAAATAATAAATGTACTTAAATACATGTAAATACATTTAAATTTAAATTTGCATTAAGGAAAATACAAGCATAGTTATACTTATATAAATCATACAATCGTATTCGTACCCTCTCTAATGTTGTGCCTATATAGAGATCTTTGAACCAGCTTATCTTAATAAGTTCCTCAATTTAAGCAAAGAACTGATGGAACAACCCTCATTTAGACCAGGGAAAGCATAGGCATTCAGTCTAATCTGCCATCTCAGTTCTAGTGCTTCTAAGAGTAACTGGGATGGGGCCCCTCTTTTGTTCTCAACTAGCTGATCGATGGCCATAAATTTAAAGAAATGGTCTTTACACAAGGAAATGTGTTTGGCCAACGCGTTTTCTTGCTTGTCCTTACTTATAGCATATTGGTGCTCATAAACCCTTTCTCGTAATCAGTTTAACCTAATTGTTCTTGTTCCTAGTCAATTAGGCAATTTAGGGATGTATATAAGCTGTGATTAACTAATGTATTTTGTCTGAGGAAGTCTGTGTACCACACAGACGAAAAGCGCTTTACTGCAATAAATTTGTCCTGTGTTCCAGCATGTTTTGTTTTATTTGGCATTGGTTTTGCACCTATTTGGATCCTTTCTGTGAAATGTCTTGAAGCAGATAGCAGGATGCGGCCCAAAGCTATACAGATATGTATTTTGGCAAGCATAGCACTAACATACTGAGAAAAGGACTACATGGTAAAACAGAGCTGTTGCATTGTGGGGAAGACCAGCAATAAGTTGTCACAGTGGATGATTGGCACTACATACATGTATTTGTCCAGCAAGCTAGTAAGGCACAGTCCATGCATGCCCATGTGTACAGTGAAGTTCTGCATAGCTGACACTCCAGGTAAACTAAAGAGGAACAGCACAGCAAAATATCAGCTAAGTTAGTTATTTAAATGAGAAAGAAAGTGAAACCATTAGGTATGACAAATGAGGGGGTAAAAGCAAGAAGATGGGTAGGTGGGGTAGGTAGAGAGGAATGGTTTGGGATGGGGTAGAGTGCCCCATTTTTAGTATATAAAGAAGATTGGTAGGTGGGATAGGTAGAGAGGAATGGTTTTGGATGGGATAAGGGAAAGTAATAGGGCAGACAAAAATAAAACAGACTGAGAATGGGGCTATGCATTAAAAAGGGGGAGACAAAAGTGGATGGACACAGACTTACGAGACGGTGCTGAAAAATTCTAAGCCCAACCAGGAAGGGAATGACGTAGAGCCATGAAACTTACAAGTTATTCAACATATTCTTCCTGAAGTTCAACACACTTGGCACATCATGTCTGAAGTTTCTGTAACCCTTCCAAAAAAAGTCTGAAGTCTGGTCACTGCTGCAATCACCTCTGAATCACTCAAAAATTGCCACCCTTTCAAACTCTTTTTAATGTTTGGAAACAGGAAATATTCAGATGAAGCAAGTTCTGGTGAGTAGGGTGGATGGTCTAAGCACTCATACCCCAATTTCGTCAAAATATCCATTGTTTTACCACCCTTGTGAACAGGTGCATTATCTTGCAAAAATAGAACTCCTTTCTGCAGCTTCCCTCTCCTTTTTTCTTTCAATGCCTCCTTTAATCAGCACCTTCAGATAGTCAGTCATTACAACACCTTCATGATCACAGAACACTGTGGCCTTGACCTTTCCTGCTGACTTTTGGGTCTTAAACTTCTTTAGCCTTGGTTAATCTGAGTCCTGCCATTGCATGGACTGTTGTTTTGTCTTATGATCATAGTGGTGTAACCATGTTTCATCAACAGTAACTAGTCATTCCAAAAAATTGGCACCAGCTCAATGAAAATGCCACAAAATCAGCTTGGAAGTGTCCACTCGACTTCTTTTCTCATCGGCATTCAAACATTTGGGCACCCACTTGGCTGACAGCTTCTGCATACCCAGCCGCTCATGGATTATAAACCCAACGCATTCCCTGCATATCTGTAGTGTCTCAGCAATTGCTTTAACTGATATTCGCTGATCTGCCAAAGGCAGGTCATGGACAGGGTCAACAATTTCAGGAGGTGACACCGTTTGAGGCCTCCCAAACCTTGCTGCATCTTTGGTCTCGAAATTTCCATGTTGAAAGATTGCACACCACTTCTTGACAGTTGAGTAAGAAGGGCATTTATCACAAAATGTTTGCATCATACATTCATGGATTTCCTTTGGAATTTTCTTCTGCAGGAATAGCAACTTCATGACATCTCAGAGTTCCACACTTTTCATTGATATGTTTCAATCAATGACCTGAAACAATGTCAAAACATAGTGTTATAATTCTGCAAAATGGCACTTTACAATATGAAATAACCCCCTTTTCAGCTACAGAGGCAAAATAATGCTCACAATTTAGAAAGTTGGTCAGGCTTAGAACTTTTCAGCACCTCCTTGTACAGAGAGTCGACAGCTTGTGATGGAGATGGTTAGACAATGAACAGGGTATGGGACATGACAGAGTAGGGAGGAGAATGCCTGGATGGGAAAAGGCAAGACTATGTCTGGATGTTACTCTAATCCAGAGGGTCCTAACCAGCTGTCAGTTACCTCCATGACTGTTAGCATGAGCAAGCAGCACCTCTGGTGGCTGGATGGTCAGGGAATTAATGTCATGTGATTCAAAAAGCCATGCCAGGAAGTGCTCCACAATGCTGAGGTGGAAATGCACACCTTGAATGATACCAGGATCTCCAACTGATACTAAGAGATGATGGAAGACCCCTCAGCGCCACTGCCAGAAGAAGATCTTCTGCCCCTTACTGAGATGTGGCCACACAGATCATCTCTGATCCATGAAGATCACCTTCTGCAGAGTGATCTCCATCATCCTGCTTAGTGGCAGAAATTGTGAACACTAACAACCCAGAACCAGAAGCATTGACCTGCACACAACCTCTACCACATTAGAAACTGCAGAAGGAGAAAAAAAAGAGAGCACATTAGTACACACATATCGCACACATAGAATGGTAGTTACCCAGATGAATACCACATGTGGCATAAGCACTTTACTACCAGAAAAAGGCACTTCTGCTTCCTTTAACATCCTTTCATGCTCATATCTTCCTCTTCAGTCACTGTAAAGGAAAGTATGCACATTTCAGTACACACATTCACCAGGTAATACAATAAGAGGAGGACACAAAAGTGCTTACAATATGTGCCTGACTCTCTCTGTTCTTTATCTCTGTACCCCACAACTGTCATAGATTAGGAAGATATCACACAGATCTTTGTAGAAATCCTGGCACTACTCACCAAAATGGATGAAGCCAGTGACATCACTCACCATCTTGGCAAGCTAAGACCAGGCATCTACTTTGGATAGGAGGCATCAAACCACCCCAGGAGACACTCAGAAAAAATCCTGTGCAGAAATAACAAGGATATCTTGCTTTCTCTGGCATAGTATGCAAGAGCCTGGTAGCTCCCAGTGGATATGGAAGCCGTGGCCACTACACAACTTCACAAAGGAGCAAATGGCAGCCTCATTTACACAGATTCATGTTTGGACATCACATAATGTACAACACAGTACAGCAATGAGGTGCTACTAAAATTCTTTAGCACAATGTTGTGGTGTTATAAGTCCAAACTGGTAGTGTGCATTAACATAGTGGTCGCATTCTTGCTTAGAGTCATATTGTGCATGACTAAAATTGGATGGACTGAATAACACATTGCATTCTGGATGTGATTTTATGTCAGTGGTATTAAAATGCTTAATTTTCATAACCACAGCAATGCAAGTCTGATATTTGTGCAACATAATTTTTGGTCACCATTTTACATGAAACTCTTACAAACAAAGATTTGTGGAATTCAGGACTTTACATAATAACTCTCTGGAAGCAGATAGAAAATATTGAAAGGAGAAAACCCATATGATAATGTACTCCAACAATATAATCAACAACTGTGACAGATGGCAGTAACAGTAACAGTGAATACGATACCAAGATGTTAGTGTGAATGGTAAGTGCACAATGGCATTATATTGTCATGTCCAGCTGTTGTGCTGATGCAGACAATGGGTACCATGCAGCCAGATAAGGACAGGATACTTAGGACATGATGACCCTTGTACTTAGGGGTAGACATGGTTACACATTGTGAGGAGGAGGGGGAGTAGTAGCAGTGTGTGTATACCACTACATGGAACCAATAGACAGATGCAGGGAGGAATATAGGGGGTCCATGCTCACTGCAGCAGAATGTACAGAGGGAGTGTATTGTGTACAGCGGTAGAGGGGCTGGCTAATCTGCTACACAATGGGGAGGAGGGAGTCAGTGACCATAAGTAAATGATTCCTCAGATTGACTGAAGTACCCATTCACTGCCATCTATAATCCACAGGTATATCAGGTTTGCCAAGGGGTACTCAGATAATGGCTGGAAAAAATTGTCAACAAGGAGGCAGCAGTGTTACAGGGTGCCACAGACAAGATGTATTGGGACTATGTGTGGCAGGCAGTAGTGCAAGTCATGAGCCCTGGGATGGCCAAAATAGGTCTCTGTAATAGGTGAAGCAATGTGAAACTGATATGATACTCCATGCAAAGGCATGGGATACTGCCTAGGATATATGTAACACAGGGAGTGGAGCTCCAGCAAAGAAACAACTCACAGAGATGGAAGTGTTTCTGCTGTCCCTGTCTGGGGAGGCGAAACAGACATTCGTTCCCAGAGGTGGCGTGAATACTAATCACCCGAGTGTCAGTAGGAGACACACCAGGTCAATACTGTTCAGTACAAGTTCATATGGCACATTTTGCTACACTTGTGATGAGACTGATTTACCAAGGATCTTTTGCATATCTATCCTTTCAGGAACTGACGATCTACAACTGCAAAAACCCACATGCCAGGGTATGTTATGTGTGAGTGCTGCCAAAGATATCATGTGTTGCTGGTGGATGGACATTCACAAAGGCATATCTGATGTTAGCAGGTCTCCTGTGACTGACAATGATGGCAACATGCACATGATGCAGGCCAGTGGCACACTGGTACTGTCTTAAACACTACAGTGGGAGGCTTCACCCACACCATCAACATCACAGACTGCTATGCGCGATGAATCTGATCCTGCAATGTAATTACTGCAGGACATCCTTTTTGTAACTGTAAACCCCATCTGGGAACCCCACTAGCCTTTAGCCCACACAGCGTCTGACATTCACATTACCTTTGACATGTACGTATTTATATGCTTTTCCCTACTGAGATGTTTCTATTGATATTGTAGCTGCTTCCACAGTACCAGCTTATGCAAAGGGGCATACAATGCATAGATTTTGCTGCAGGTATCCAGTGCATGTTGCATCTTCCAGCCTGATGTATCAAGGTATTGTAAGCATCTCTCCAGTTATCCAGACACATTTATTCATTTATTTACTAGCTTGCTTACGTGCTTATTTATTGCATTTGATTACCAGGAAAGTACAACTGGGCAATAAAATCTATTTTCATTGGAGGCCTTGGGGAAAAAAGCTCCAACTAACATAAACTAGTAGAAATACATACACATAAGATACCATATTCAGAGATGGCAAACATCTCTGGTAAGACAAAAAGAGTACAATATAATCAACATTTACATATAATGTACAGGGTTGTATTTGTTTTGCAATATACAGTATACAGAGTTTCATTCATATTACATTTTACAATTAGCAGTGATGGATGTCTGTGTACAAACTTCACTTTTAGATTCATGAAAGGAATACAATTTAACCAACACTGACAATATATAATGCTCGATTTATGTTTTAATATACAGTTACATTCTCATTGCATTCACAGCCAGATCCAGCACTAAGTGACCTAGGTAGTTGCCTAGGGCCTGTGTTGGCTTGGAGGTATGATAAAAATGAAATTTTTGGTAAATAAAACAAGCCTGAAGGCTTCCATAAAAATAGCATGGCTTTAGGATCCTGGGGCTTTCTGTAAGAATGCAGTGGGCTTTAGAACCTTGTAGGTAGGTAAAGAATATCAAGCCCCAGAAACTGCAGTACATTAGAAACAACAACAGGAGATTGGCTTTAGGACTCGAATTGTGTGTGGGCAGGAGATTTGGTTTAGGACTTCACTTGAACAGAGAGCCGAAACAGTGTGTACAACAGGAGCAGAAACAGAATGTGGATATGTGTAATGGCCCAATTATAGCAATGACTAGTTAACTGACTTATCTCAGACTCAAACCCTGAACCTTGATTATCAGCATGCAAGTGCCTTAAGCCTCTAGACCAACTGCAGTGTCACCTTTATTTTAATTATTTTCATTTTTTTTCTTTTGTAAACCACTAAGGATTACAGTCTTGTCAATGTCAGTCATAAAAGAGTTTTATAGTTTGTTGTTTAGTGTCAGTGCCGCAACAGGCATCATACTTGTCTTTGATGCAGAAGACTGTGAGTTCTCTTCCTGTACTAGATAGATTGATTGATGACACTACCAGTTTGGGTGGCCTTCTATTGTTCTGAAATGGGTAGCCTTGTCATTACTGGTTCACATGGTTTGTTTCACTGCTCACTGGAAAAATGTTCAAAACTACAAATTTAAAACACACTCTAACAGGTGGTGCTGTATTAAACAAAGAATATAATTTAATACAATCAGGAAGGTGAATCAAAGAACACATTCATTTATGCATGGTCCTAAAAAGGTGTGCAGTGGGCCCATGGTTTGAAAACAGCCCAAAGATATACTTAATCAGCAACTGGCCAGATGAAATTTCTATGAATTTGAGACCTGGATGAAGGCAAAACAGTACATACTGCCTATCTCAACTTAGACAAGGCCTTTGACACAATCCCCCACTCAGGCATCATTGAGAAACTCACCCAGCTTGGGATTAACCCATACATCATTAGATGGGTATCCAACTGGCTCACTGACAGAATGAATACAGTCAAAGTTGGGGATTCTACTTCCACCAGCAGACCTGTTACTAGTGGTGTTCCACAAGGATCTGTGCTGGGCCCACTACTGTTTGGAATCTATGTGTTCACAGTGGTAAGGAAGGCCTTCTACGATGCACATCTCATAAGTAAGGGAATAGCATCAAAAGTGAAGGAGGTTATAACTACCCTGTGCTCATCCTTCATCAGACCAATAATAGTATCATAGTTAGGTACTAGGCTATTGGCCCTAGGGCCTATATAAGCCTAGCCAAATGGTACCCTGGCTTTTGCCACCCAAGAAAATTATTTTCCTGTGCCCCTGTCAAGCAGAGCCACAGAAGTGATCCCTGGGGTGAATTTCTTATCTCCCATTCAATCATCAAGATTTTTCTTGAAGAGAGTTAATGAGGAGCTTTGTTTGATATAGATAGGTAGTTTGTTCCAGAGTATGGGAAGTCTCTGGGACAGGAATCTATCCCTCCAGCATGTTCTGTTTATTGTGGTGACAAGGTTTAGGTCACTAGAGCGTGTAGCTCGGAAGGATTGCGATTTCTCTAAGTGGAGCATGTCCAACAGCTCTGGGTTTGACATAGCTTTATATGTTAGGCAGAGATCGCCTCTGAGTAGGTGATATGTGACAAAGTAAAGCTGGAGTTTTTTTGAGACAGTCTGCGTAGGGCATCTGTTTGAGGTCGGTAATCCCCTTTGTGTGGTATTTCTGCGGCCTTTCCAGTTGTTGTAGATGTCTTGTGAGGTACATACCAAAAGGGGCGTTGTACTCTATAATGGGTCTAATGACTGATGAGTAGAGGGGAACAATGACCTCTTTCTTCCTGGATGAGAAATCTTTTGTGATGAGGTGTGCCACGTAGAAGGATTTCCTGACTACTGTAGCGATGTGATTATCAAAGGAGAGACTACTGTCCACCTGTGTCCCAAGGTCTCTTATCATACTTTCGGTGTTAAATAGACTACTGCCTATGTGGTAGTTCATGGGTACAGAGTTTTTACCAAACGGGATGACAATGCACTTTTTGGCATTGAACTTGAGGTCATGGCTTTGATACCAGGCATCTGTCTCAGTGAGGCCCTTTTGTAGGATGTCCACATCATTAGGAGTTTTGATTATGGTTCCTAGTCTGGAGTCATCTGCGAACTTTGTTAGCCAAAGACCTTCTGTGTTAGCCTGTACTTCAGAGAAGTAGATACCAAACAAGAGAGGACCCAGGAATGAACCCTGTGGTACTCCACTTGTTACTGGTCTGAAGTTGGATTTAGAGTCTGCTACTTTCACAGTGTGGGTTCTGTCAGTGAGCCAGTTGGCAACCCATCTTATGACATAGGGATTTATACCTAGTTTAGTGAGTTTATCTATAATTCCAGAGTGAGGGATGGTGCCGAAAGCCTTGGCGAGATCTAGATAGGCTGTGTGAACCACCTTACCCTCATCTACGGCTTTGGTGACTGCTTCAAAGATGTCTATCAGGTTTAGGAGACATGATCTGCCTTTTACAAACCTGAACTGGGTAGGGTCCAGAGTTTGGAGATTATCAATATCATTGTTTATAAGTTCCATGATGATACATTCCATAGCCTTGCAGACCAGGCTCATCAGGCTAATGGGGTGGTAGTTCCCAGGGTCCATGGTAGCTCCCCCTTTGTGGAGTGGGATAACCATTGCTGTGTGTCATTTGGTGGGCACAAAGCCTGAGGTGAGGCTATGATTGAACATGGTACTTAGGTGGGGTGCCAGTTCGTTCTGTAGTTTGTGTAGAACACAGCCTGGGATGTTGTCAGGTCCCATGGATGCTGTGTCCTTGGCTTTGGAGAGTGTGTTTGTTACCTGTGCAACCATGATTACAGGAACTTTGCATTCTTCTGGTATAGAGATGGGTCCTTTAGGGGGTGAGAGAGGGGTAAAGTTAGCACTGAACCTATCTGCCAGGATGTTTGTTATATCAGTTGGTTCTGTATATTTAGTGCAATTGTGCTGTATCTCAGAGCAGATCTGAGTGTTGCCATTGAGATTCTTGACATAGCTATAGAATGCTTTGTGGTTGTCTTTAGAATCATTGGTGATTTTGTTTTCGTAACTAGCTTTAGAGGATTTTATGAAGGATCTCAGCTTCTTACTGAGGCTGACCACGGAGTTCCTCCAATCATGGTATTTTACTCTTTTTTTGCAACAGTTTCTTTCTTCTGTTGTAGAGTTTGTTTATGGCAGGGGACCACAAGATTGGCTTCCTTTTTTTGGAGGATAGCATCTTGGTTCTGTTAGGGATTGCACGATCCATGCACTCGTGTATGTGCTTATAAAGTACATTTGTATAGGATTTGGCAGACGTACCTCTATTGTACATCAGCATGGGTGTCATGAAGTTTGTCACTTCTGTCTTAAGAAATGTAAAGTTGGCTTTGGAGACATTGTTTACAGTGGTTTCCCTAATGGGGGTGGGAGTGGGATGTGGATGACTAGGGTGATTAGCTTGTGGTCGGATCTGACCAACGAGGACTTGACCTCTGGTGTGGAACACCGGTTGCCCATGTTGGTAATGACCAGGTCTAGGATATTGCTGCCCCTGGTGGGGGTGTGGATAAATTGATCCAAGGCATTGGAATTTATGAATTCCAGAAAACGTTGAGCACAAGAGTTGGTACATGAGTTGTTTTCCCAGTTAATGGTGGGGTAGTTGTAATCGTCCATTATTAGGGTGTTAGGCTTTACCCTAATATTTTTCAGTGTATCAAGAAATGAGGAGTGGGAATCCTGGGGCATGGTGGGGGATCTGTAGCAAGCTACAATTTGGATTGCAGTCTTGCCCAAAGTTAGTTGCACTTGGATAATCTCGGATGCATTATGCTGAGCAACTAGCCTGGAGGTGTGGATATCCTTAATGAATATGGAAACGCCTCCACCTTTAGTGTTTCGATCCAGGTTAGGTGGCCAAAAGGTGTGGTATGAATTATAGCCTGGTAATGCAGGGGTGCTCTCTGGAGCCTTGAACCAGGACTCTGTCACTGCACAGATGTCGATGTTCTCCATTTTAAGGAGTGCATCGAGTGAGTGCATTTTGAGGGTTAGACTTCTAGCATTAAGTAGCATTACCCTCAGATGTTGATTGCTTGCACCTGTTATGGTGGTGAATTTGTCATTTGAACCTTGCCTAAAAAAGGCACTATAGGGGTGGCAAGAGCCTTAGCCAGTATCCTGAATCCTGAGGGTGACAGGTGCAGGCCATCTCTGGTAAAGCACCATGGTTTGTTGATCATGTCATCCCAGGCAGACAGATACTCAATACCCTTAGAATGACACCAGAAGCTTAGCCAATTTTTGAAGTCAATCATTTTGTCCTTGTACTGTGGTATCAGTCTGGGTGATGGCAGAATGCTACTCAGGGATAGGGTCATACCTGCCTGGGTTACAAGATCGGACAGCTCCTCCATGTCTCTTTTCATGTAGTCCAGGGAGGTACATCTCAGGTCATTCACACCAACATGGACAATGACAGAGTAATATTTGTACTTGTTGTGGAGTGACCTGAGTACATGCGTTATGTGGCGGATCCTGGCACCTGACAGACAGATGATAGTAACTTTCTCCTTGTTTAGCCTGGTGAGTGGAACATCAGTGTGCCTGACTATAGTCACCTATGACTAGAGTGTTGGATATGTTGTTATGCCTTATGGGCTGTGATTGAGTGGCACACTGAGTTTGTGGGCTATGTGTCATTTGGGTTGTGTTGGGGGGGGGTGGAGGTTGCTTGTGTTTCTGCTTTGGAGGTCCCTGTTGCTTGGGTAGATTTCTATTGAGAGCCTCCATGAATGTAGGTGTGTGTTTTGTGTTTCTATGTGTGTGTTTTGGTGGTGTAGGTTTTGAGGGACTGTGTGATGAGTGTGGTGTGGTACAAGTGTTTACCTTCTCCTCTTGACTGTCTAGTCCAGTCTTGGGTAAAGAGAGCTTTGCTTCCAGTATGGCTATATAAGTGCATCTCTCACAGGTTGTAGTGCTGGGTGGTAGGAGGAGAGGGCTATCTGTGTACATGAGGCAATTGCTGCATTGCCCCAAGATACCCAGATTCATCAGATAAACAGGAGAAAACATCTGGAGCTGACCCATAGACATGCCTGGATAGGTGCTTATTTATTAAGTACTAAAAACTGTTTTCCTCTAGACATGTGAGGACATTTGAATGCTGTAGTAATTTGTAGCTTAATTAGTGTTTACAATGAGTTCTGAACAAGTGCTGAGCTCAAAGAAACAGATTTGAGTGCTGAAACTAGAAAAGTGGCTAGTTCTAAGAAACAAAATTAAGCTAGAAGGCTTCCCTCCAACACAGAAGGCTTGGGGGCTCAGAAGCTTACAAACAGTCCTGGATACAGCAAATCTGTATCTGGACTAGACGACTTACAGGAAAGGCAGGAAACAAGCTTAGAAAAATTTTTTTTTGTTTTTGTTTTTGTAAAGTGGAAAGGGGGAATGGAGGAGCAGAAACTAAGTGGGTTGGCCTTCTCAAATGTTCTCCCTGGATTAGGTAGAATGAGATAATGACACTAGACTGGGAGGCTTAATTGTAGAAAATTTCTAGTTAATATCTCACACACAGTGAAACTAGCTAGAAAAGTATATGCAGACAATAAAAGTGCTAAATATAACTTGTAAAAATAAGCAAAAAACAGGATACTTAATGTTGTATATCACAGATCACTTGGCTCAGTGCCCTTCTTCAGATTAGCTAAGTGTGAAATGGCAGAAACACTCACAAGTTAACTTCTTAAGTAACAAAGCTGAAACCTAAAACAAGTTTAAAAAAAAGCTTGAAAGAACCAATGCGGTGCTTACTCCAAGCCGTAGTCCAGGTAACCCCAATCAGCCAATGACCATAAACAATTCACTCTCACTGAAATGCTATACTGGCTTTGGCTAAACTACGATGGCCTGGAACATGTGCTCAGACACACAGCCTCTACTAACAAATAACTAGGCCCAAAACACAAGCCTGAATATGGACAATGCTACACTACCCACACTACTTAGGTAGAAAAAACTGCAGAAATGTTTAAACAGATAAAGGAGCAAGGAGACTCTAGAGAATGCTTTTAAGTGCAAACAAGTTATATGATACACTTCTTAGCAGGAAATCAGAACAAACAAACCCAACCAGATGTTTAACAATTGTAGAAAATTTCTAGTTAATACCTCACACACAGTGAAACTAGCTAGAAAAGTATATGCAGACAATAAAAGTGCTATAAATAACTTGTAAAAATAAGCAAAAAACAGGATACTTAATGTTATATCACAGATCACTTGGCTCAGTGCCCTTCCTCCGATTAGCTCAGTGTGATAGAGTACAATTCTCCCTTCTGTACATACCTCACCAGACACCCGCAGCAGCTGATGAGACCTCGGAGGTTTCTCACCAAGAAAATTCAGGGCCTTCATCACATGACCTACATGGGAAGACTGAAGGCACTGTCACTGTACTCTGCATTGTGTAGACTGCTTACAGGTGACTTATGCATGGCCTACAGAGCAGTCTCAAACCCTGCCTTAATTGAAATCCTGCACATCTGCAAACCAAATGGCTAAAGAGTCACTGGTTCTCGGGACCTGAAGCTAGCGCGCAACATTAACAGGACTTGCTAGAGAGACAGATATGTCTCCCATATGATGCCACTCCTCTGGAAGAAACTCCCAATTCACATAAAACACAGCTCCTCAATGACCCTATGTAAGCATATCTTGGACAACTGGTGGGAAACTGTAAATTTACCCCACAGGTTTCACCTATGCCCTCTTGGATGGGGGCAGTTAGTGCTGATCATAGATTTGCATACTAATATAGACTGGTCTAAAAGTGAACAAGGGTATAGCATGGCTAGGCTTGTAAAGGCCCTAGGGCCAACAGCCTAGTAACCTCCTATGATCCTGTGATACTGTGATTAAGTGCTGAGAAGTTTACTGTTGCTAATGCAAAGTCTGCTCTCATGAGATTGTATTGTTTTTTTTAGCAAATGGTTGTCAGTGTTTGTGCTATAAAATTTGAAATAAAAAATTTAAATTAAATCTAAATACCTGTAATTATTGTAGAAATAAAGAAGGAAATTGTATATACATGGACAAGTTTGAGCAATGTTTTATGGTAATGGGGAAAGAGAGACAGGCAAGTAATGGGACAGTGGAATGGATGCTTGGTGGGAATGATGGGGGGTTGGGGGTGTAGGAGGGCAGGGACATGAAGGGGGACCTGATCCACCGTGCTTAGGACCCCAGTTGGCCATGATCTGGCTCTGACTACACTATACAATTAACAGTGATGGGTATTTCTATTCAAACTTCACTTTTATATTCATGAAATTAGCTGTGTGAATCAATTCTGTAATACAGCAAGAGATACTGGTAATTGTAATAATACATTTGTATAAGCAAGAACTGGTTTACAATTATTTTGATTTTTAACGAGAGAAGGAAAGAGTGGGCAACAGATTTTGGTCCATAGGAAAGAAATAGGAGGAAGTATGGGAGATGTTACCTGTATTAATGAGGTGTATGGTGGGTTTAGCCTGGAGAAGTGCAAGAACACAGACGTTTGCTCAGTGTTTTTTTTTTTAATTGTGGTTTAAAGTATTTTATATTGTCAGTTTATCTGAGCAGGAAACTGACAAGATTTCCACAGTTTAGAGATGTAGTTGGAGTACAGGAAGTCTCATGTGAAGTTGTTTGATCTGAGGACTACTTCTTGCTATTTCTCTTTGGAGCACAGAATTCTGTTAGTGGAGTAAAATGTGATAATGCCAATTTAGAGGTGGACAGTGTTCTGGCTTGCTAATGAGATAGTGAGTAGTCAGTACCTGAGAGAAGGTTAGGTAGAGTGGTAGTTTTGTTTAGTTTAACTGTTTCAGGACCAGGCAGTGTTGTGATCTGAGATAAGTTAGCCATGAATCTAGCAACTTTATTATGCCACTGTTCTAGCTGACCTTTCTGCATAGATTCTAAGTTTGGGAAAATGGGTGCAACATAAAGGTGTGTTGGAAGAAAGTGTGTTGCAGCAATGTATTTTCTAGCATTGTCAGTCAGATATTGTTTGATCATATAGTGGGAACTGAGCTTGTGGTGTTTTTTTTAACTGCATGCTTTATGTGAAAGTTGAATTTAACCTTAAGGCAACTTCAATTGTATGTTTTGTATTCACTTTAATTAGTAACCCTTCTATAACTTTTAATGTACCACATACCTCTGTCAGCTCATTGATATTGTATTCTATTTTATGTATTCACTCTATTTAGGAACATTTGCATGAGTTTCAATGTAACAAAAACTTTTATCAACTTTCATGTGATTATATTACATGGAGCTTTTCTCCCCTCGCCTTCACTGAAAATGGGTTCTACCTATTCTGACTTTTCCAGTCAAGAAAGACATACAATAAATAACAGAGTGTTTGTTAGCCATATTTCTAGTGATGCAAAGAAATATTGTGTTATTTCTTGTATTTTTTTCAGTGTTTGGGGACAGCAGATCAAGCAAGAATCATCTGCAGTCTGGACCATGTAAGTATGCTTATTTGCAGTGTGCAGGTCATTTATGAATATATATTAAAAAGTAGTGGGTGAAGGCTGGACCCTTGGGGAACACCAACAGATAAAGGGAGAAAGGATGGGAATTCATTTTAACATTTAACTGCCTGACATCTATTGGATAGGTAACTTTGAAAGCATATGAGTGATAGGCTAATGAGTAGACTGTGGAATATTTTTGGTAGGATACTAAATCAAATGGCTTTGACAGGTCTAGTAAGAGTGCAGATACCAGACAGGCAACATTTCTATGTAGGTTTACAGTGTAGATATACCTGAGAAGGGCAGTAGTGTACTGTGGTAGGGATGAAAGCTGTGTTGAGATCATGACAGGAGGTTATTTTTAGTTATGCAATCAAATAGCTGGGGTTGCATACATTTCTCAAGGATTTTGGACAGAGGGGCTAGACTAGCTTTTGGTATATAGTATGATATGTCTGTGAAGTGCTTCCTTTGTGCAGAGGTAGCATTTAAGTTTTTTTCTACATTATCATCATGGACCTTATAAATAAAGATATTGGGGACCTACAGACACTGGATCCTACCCAGTTCGGCTTTGTTAAGGGCAGATCCTGCCTCTTAAACCTGGTTGATTTCTTTGAAACAGTCACCAAGGCCATTGACAAGAGGAAGGTGGTCCACACAGCCTACCTGGACCTCGCAAAAGCCTTCGATACAATACCCCACTCGGGCATTATAGATAAGCTCACCAGCTTAAATATAAACCCCTATGTCACTAGATGGGTTGCAAACTGGCTCAAGGACAGAACCCACATGGTTAGAATAGCTGGAGCCATGTCAGACTCCAAACCAGTTACAAGTGGCATCCCACAAGGCTCAGTCCTGGGACCTCTCTTGTTCGGTATATATTTCTCTGAGGTACAGGCCAACATGGAAGGACTGTGGCTGACCAAGTTCGCAGATGACTGCAAACTGGGCGCCATAATTGACTCTCCAGCCGACACAAGCATCCTCCAAAAGGGCCTCATAGAAACAGACAACTGGTGCCAGAGCCATGGCCTCAAGCTAAACACCAAAAAGTGTATAGTCATCCCCTTTGGCAAAAACAAAGTGCCCACAAATTACCACATAGGTGGTAATCCATTAAGTACAGAAGAAGTAATTAGGGACCTGGGGACCCAAGTTGATAACAATCTCTCATTTGACAACCACGTGGCCAAAGTAGTTAGAAAAACATTTTATGTAGCCCACCTAATCATGAAGGGATTCACATCTAGATCAGGGAGGTCATCGTGCCTCTTTACTCATCCCTCATCAGGCCCATAATTGAGTACAATGCCCTTTTGGGATGTACCTTACCAGACACCTGCAGCAACTGGAAAGACCCCAAAAGTACCTCACCAAGAGGATCAAGGGGCTCAAACAGATGCCGTATGCTGCCCGGTTAAAGAAACTCCAGCTCTACTCAGTGGCATACCGCCTGCTCAGAGGTGATCTGTGCCTGGCGTATAAAGCCATGTCCAACCCGGAATTAATGGACATGCTGCACCTCAGAAAATCCAAATCCCATCGAGCTATGCGCTCGAGGGACTTGAACCTCAGCACTGAAATAAATAGGACATGCTGGAGGGACAGATTCATAACCCAGAGGCTCCCTTCACTCTGGAATAAAATCCCAGTCCAGGTTAGGCAGAGTCCCTCATTGACTCTCTTCAAGAGGAATCTTGATGAGTGGATGGGAGATCATAGGTTTACCCTGGGTATCACTTCTGTGTCACTGTTAGACAGAGGCACAGTGTACTAACCTCGAAAAAGGGCGGTTTACCCTGGGTATCACTTCTGTGTCACTGTTAGACAGAGGCACAGTATACTAACCTCGCAAAAGGGCATTGCAAAATTAATTTAAAATGGGTGGCGAAAGCCATACACACTCTGGCTAGGCTTATAAATGCCCTAGGGCAGATAGCCTATTATGAACTTATGAACCTATGAACCTATAGGGACATTGCATTCCATAATGGATCTATTTAATAAGATGGAAATTGTATATTCTAGGGTGTCAGCTACAAATCTCCATATATTCAGCTGGTTTATTGCCTGGGGTAGAGTGGTTGGTTTTAGCTTAAGAAGATCCCTCTTAATGTAGGATGTAGACACAGATTTGAATGTCAGTTTGTCATTGCTGTTGTATGTTTGAGGAGTGGTGGAGCTGGGAGTATTGTGATTGATTAGAGATGCTACAGTTTCTATGATCTGAGTATTGAATTAATTTGCTATGCTGTGTGATTGGATATCTATGCATGGAACAGGTTGTGTGAATTGTCCAGGTTTTAGGAGCTAATTTATAGCTGATGGAAATTGTATATTCTAGGGTGTCAGCTACAAATCTCCATATATTCAGCTGGTTTATTGCCTGGAGTAGAGTGGTTGGTTTTAGCTTAAGAAGATCCCTCTTAATGTAGGATGTAGACACAGATTTGAATGTCAGTTTGTCATTGCTGTTGTACGTTTGAGGAGTGGTGGAGCTGGGAGTATTGTGATTGATTAGAGATGCTACAGTTTCTATGATCTGAGTATTGAATTAATTTGCTATGCTGTGTGATTGGATATCTATGCATGGAACAGGTTGTGTGAATTGTCCAGGTTTTAGGAGCTAATTTATAGCTGACCAGAATATTTGGAAGTTGCTTTGATTTGATTTTTGAGCTAATAATCTTTTCTATCTGCTTTAATCTAATGCTTTCATTTGTTCTTGAGCTGCCTATACCACTGTAGGTTCGTTTAAGTTTTTTCTTGTAACCATTTTTCCAGACCTTGTCTCTTCAGTTCTGTGTTGTTTTGTTTCTTTGGACAGCCAAGGTGCTGGATTGGCTTTGACTCTTTCGGTTCTGAGAGGCTCGGGTTTATATAGAATAGCTAAAAATATTGTGTTGAGTTCAGATACAGCCTCATCTAGGTGGTTCCAATTACATGACTTGAAGTTATTAATAAATGTTTTCACTTTGGAAGACTTTAAGATTTCTTACTGATGTTGTTTGCCTAAGTTATTACAGTTTCTTATAATGAGTATAGGGAAGCTGTCATTAAGGGAATCTGATAAAGTGCTTGAGGAAACAATATTGTTGAGAGAGGTAGTAAGGATCAAGTCAAAAAGAGATTGTTCAGTACTAGTTTTGTTATGGTAAGTAGGTATAACGATGAATTGTGTGAGGCCATATCAATTCATAGTGGTTCTTTTGGGCGATGGGTGCAAAGACAGTCAATATTAAATTTGCCTAGTATTATTGCTTCTTAAGTGATGTTCATAGATCGATCCATCCATCCATCCTCAAACCCTTTTCCCATTTTGCACATGGGGTCGGGGTGTCACTTCAGCAGTGACAAACATCTAGAACCAAAGTTTGCACCACTGGGTGGCTAGCCCTGCTGTGGTAGTTCATTCATGCCACTTACTCACACACACTTTCTCACATATGACCAGTTTAGAGTATCCAGTCCACCTACTACATGTCTTTGGAAAACAACAGAAATGCTCTTCATCAGTACTGACATTGTTGTCAGGAGTGATATAGTTTTCAATAACCCATATAGATTTGTAACTGTTGAGTTTAAGGAAGGAAATCAGAACTTCAAACTTGTTAACTTGAGGGCATTGATTGAAGAAGGCAGTATTACTAGATTATTTTTGAACAGTATTGCTATACTTTTTTTTTCCTTTTCCTGTCTTATTATATCCTGGGAGTGTGATTTCTTCATCTGTTATGTTTTATGTTATCCATGTCTCAGTTACAGTTACTATATCTGGAGAGTGGAAGGCTAATCAGGCATGGAATGTTGGTGTTATATTACATTTGCTTCTGAAGTTTATGTTAAGGAGAAGGCCTGTAGGCTTTGTGGAGTATGATATAGTGGAAGAGGTGGAAATTTTGGGGAGTTAGGGAGCTGTCTAGAAGATTTATTGAGCCTGGGTTGGGGTGGATATTTCTGCTTTTTGTGTGTGGCACTTAACTATTGGTATTTGTTTCTAAAAAGGTGGATATAAGAGCTGATCTAATGTTGTCACTATCATTCTTTCCTCAACGAATGGGTCTCATATCTGACCCTCGGATCTGACTCGGTTGCTCTTCTCTACATTCTAATATCTGACTCTTGAGCTCTTCCCTTTACCCACAATGCCCCTCAATACTGCATTTCCTCAGATTTTGTTTGCCACTCCAATAATTTGGTTGAGGTAGCATTCTCTTGAGTTCTATCTTCATTTTATTGGGATTGTGAGTAAAAAAAACTTTCTTTCTTAATTATATCTTTTATAGTATCCTCTCTTTACCTGCTAGGCTAGTTTATCCCTTTCACCATCCTTTGGTATTCTTTTATTACCATGGTTGGTATTTTCCATTTCTTTATTTTCCCTTCTTTCCCTTCTCTGTAAGGTATTATTAGTATTATCATTGTTGGTAAAACATTTCCTTTAGTATATATATATATATATATAAAAAAAATATTTCTTGTTATAACTTTATTTTTCTCTTGGTAACTTTGCAGTTGGGCTTGGTTCTCAACTATGGCCAACAACCCTACTGGATTTAAAAAGTGCACTTCCTGTAGGCACAAAATACCCAACTTATATGCCCAGAGGGAGTGATTCTATTGCTTAGACCCTTCCCACCCTGAGACTTCTTGTTCTATTTGTGCTGGCTTCAACACCTGTGCCATTAGCAAGCATCAAAATAAGCTAGTGCTTAAAGGCCTATTCCTGCTTCTGCATCTTCTTCTGCCATTTCTACATTAGGGGCTCAAATCCCTTTTCAGAAATCAAAGTCTTTGTAGCCCAGGGAGCATACAATATGCTCTCCTGTAGCGTTTCCTAAGTTTGCTCCAACATTGGAGCCACCAGCTAAAGTTCCCAAGCACTCAGATCCTAAATCATTGGATCCAAAGAATGTTACTTCTAAATCTCATTGGCTGTGAAGCACCCACTTCTCTTCAGAGCCAGTGTCTCCTAGGCTGAGATCCCCTTTTTTACAGCAAACTCCAAAAAAAGTCTTCTTGACCTCCATCCACTTCCTCTTCAATAAGATCCTTGCAAAGTCTTTCTGAAGCAGAACCGGATAGGATGATAAGAAAATTCCTCAGAACACAGATCCAGATGGGGGTCTTACTGTATCTGTCTCCCATTGTTTCCACGATCCCCCGCATATAGACATCACCCCTTCTCCAATCCAACCCTCTGTTTTGGAGCCCTCGGATATGAGATCCTCAAGAGTCAAACCATCAGATCTGAAAATACTTTTATCATCAACTCCAACTACTGCCCTGATCTATTTGGCTCTGACTACCCTTTAACAGGACATATCATGGAGCTGTAGCATTGGTGTTGGATCTGAGGAAATGACTTTGACATAGAAGCTTTTGGAGCCATCACTTCCCCTCGTGGCTGGACAGCTCAGCTCTGACTCCTCCCTCAGAGCAGAGGGTTGGAAGGCACCTGGTTTATTTGATCTGAGAGTCTTGGCTGCACTCAGATTGGCCTTGGCTTCTTCTAGTTCCTCTGCCTTTGAGGTGGTAGAGAGGGTATTCTGCCACAGGGACAGCCTGCCCTTAGCTTCCAGGCAGTTCCAGTTAGGGAATTCCCCATCTCTTCCAATGCTTCTCCAGAGCACCCCACTGAAGAGGTCCCCCCAAAAGAGGTTGTGCAAAAGGAGGTACTTAGATTCCCCTTAGGAATCTTTAACAGAAGACACTTATTTTGATGAAGGGGAAGGGTCCCCAGATCTCTACTGGAAGATGTCTCCTTCAGAGACATTTTAGAGATCCTATGCCAGAAATGTCATTGCTCTTCCCAAACCTGTTCCCAGGAGGAGTCTATGTTCCTAGAAGCCTTCGGTTCTGGCCCATCTAAATTTTGGGTTACTCCCCCCGGTAGATGAGCTTATAGATCTTATCTCCCATAGGGCGTGGAAGGAACCAGACAGCATAGAACCAATCCCCAGGCATCTAGACAAGATTTGTGGAGCATATACAGATAGACAGTATTGGAGTAAGGGAATTCCCATTGATACCGTGGCTGTTGTGGTAGCCACTAAAAGGAACTGGTTCACAGAACTCCTCTGTCCATCTCCCTAATAGAGAATCTAGGGCATTGGATAGATATGGAAAGCGAGTTTATGGGTCCACCTTTGCCTTATGGTCACTGAACTACCTGGCACATTTCGCTAGGCTATAGAGGGAGTTGATTAAGGAACTCTCTAACTCTACCCCTGGGCCCATGTTGGTGGAGGAAGTGAAAACATATTCTTCATGACTGGTGACCCTACAATCTATATCTAACGTGTCCATGAAGTTAATCTGTCATGCAGCTGAAGGTTCCTGAAGGGCTTCAGGTTCAGGCATAGCCATTAGGAGACTTGCCAGTATGCAATTGTATGACTTTGTGGAGCCCTTTAAAGAATCATTCATCAATGCTCCTTTTGATGGATCTTCTTTGTTTGGGCCTACTGTTAAACAGACACTTTCCTGCAGTGAGCATAATGGAAAGACCTTGCCTGCCATAGGAATCTTTTCTACCCTGCTGAGACATTTCTCTAAGAATCAACATGGTACTAAGATCTGGTTCCAGAAATCTCAAGGACCTTTTCAAGAATCATGTGGAGATTATTCTCCCAGAGGCAGAGGGGGGAAATAATAACAATGGAAGACACCACCCACGTGGCAGAGGGGGTCCACAAAATTATGGGTTCTGAGATTTCTTCTTGGACAGATACTTTCAGTGCTCCTGAAAGGTTGCCCAACTGCTTTTCTCTGGAGACAGTCAGGGGCACTTGTCTTTGCATCCAAAAGCCTGAGCAGCCATCGCAAAAGACACATCGGTGCAAAGAATCATATCCAGAGGATATTTCATTCAATTTTTGCAAGATTCCTCATTGAAAAGAAAATGTCTGCCTGATGTTCCACTCAATGAGTAGGAGTGAGCAGCTCAGGAAATTCAATAGAAAAAAGAGTCATTAAAGAGGTCCCATCAGACCAAAGAGGATCTGGATTTAACTCCAGGTTCTTTTTTAGTGCCAAAGAAAACAGGGGGCCTGAGACCTATCCTAGATCTCAGCTATCTGAACCAGTTTGTAAAAACTCAAATTTCTGGATGGTCACAGTTCAGTCCATTCTGCCTCTGTTACAGTAGGGTGACTGGATGTGCTCTTTAGATCTTCAAGATGCATACTATCACATAAAAATGAACAGCCAGTCTCAAAGATATCTGCATTTCTGACTCTGAGTTAGCCATTATCAGTTCAGAACCCTGGCTTTTGGTCTGACCACAGTCTCCAGGGCATTCACTAAATGCATGGCAGTGGTAGCAGCTCATTTAAGGCTGCATGGATTTAGAGTGTTTCCTTATTTAGATGACAGACTCCTCACTGCATCAACCAACCATCTGCTAGAAAAAGCCAGGGATTATTTACTCCAGTTATCCCAATCTCTAGGAATCACCATCAGTCTCTCAAAGTCCCATCTTCAACCAGTTCAAGTCTTGGAGTTTATAGGGGGTCATCTAGATACAGTCACTTGTCTTGTGCTCTTACCACAAAACAGAATTCTTACTTTGAGACTGCATGTCAGACAGGTTCTTTCTCACCCCTCTCCCCCAGCAAAACTAGTTCTCAAATCCCTAGGATCAATGGCTGCTGCAATTACCTTGATGCCTACTGCTCGCCTTCACATGTGAATCCTGCGGTGGCCTTTAGAAGTACAATGGTCCTTTCTTCAACTGCACTTGCAACACCCTATGAAACTATCTTACGTTTGAAGGGACTCCCTTCTGTGGTGGGTTCAGTCCAATGAGATTTGTCTAGGATGTCCCTTTGTTCTTCCTCTCCCAAACACAACATTGACCACAAACACCTCTCAATTGGGGTGGGGGGGGGGCATTGCTTGAGATGGACTATTCAAGGCACATGGTCCCCACTAGAGACCAATTTGCATATAAATGTCTTGGAAATGAGAGAGGTCCTTTTAGCATTGCAGGTGTTTCAGAACTCTCTTCCTGTAGGGACAATTGTTATACAAACAGACAATATCTCAGTAGTTTGGTACATCAACAAACAAGGGAGAACCAGATCTTACCCCCTTTGCCGAGAAGCAATGAGCATTTGGCAGTGAGCAATCCCAACTGATTTCTTGTAGTGATGCACGTACTGGGGAAATCCAGTGTTCTTGCTGACAAGCTCAGTAGAGCTGTTCTGATGCCTCGTGAGTGGTCTGTCAGTCAATCAGTGGCAGACACAATCTTACACAAATGGGGGTCAACCTTGCTACAACTTATTCGCCTCTCCCCTCAACTATTGCAGCAGGTTCTTTGCTCTAATTCCCCACAGGGACAGTCAGCGAGAGATGTTCTAGTCCATGTTTCGCCATTTGGTTTTCTTTATGCTTATCCTCCCCACCTCTAATTCATAAGGTTCTTTCAGAAGGCACTCCAGTGGAAGAGCAAGGTAAGCCTCATTGCCCCCTTTTGGCCTCAGCAGATTTGGTTCCCCTTCCTATGGTCTCATCTAGTTTGTTCTCCTTGGACACTAGATCCCAGTCCAGACATCCTTTCATATCTGTCAGGGATGACTCATCTGGACATAGCAGGTCTCAGGTTGATCACACGGTTTCTCCAATTCCAATGATGGCTAGATATCCCATGCTTTCCTCTCTTGTAGTCCAAATTTTATTTTCATCTGAGAAGCCCTCTACAAGAAATATTTATAAAAGTAAATGGAAAAGGTTCCCTTTTTGGGCTCAGCAGACATTCACTGATCCAATCCCTGCTGTTTTAGATTTTCTTGCCTCTATTATTCAAGGTGGTGTGAGTTTCTCCACCATCAAAGTTCAGCTGGTAGCCATCTCTAACTTCCAACTTGTAGATAATGCCTTCCCTTTAGCTTCATCTATGTTAAGTAAGGCATTTCTTAAAGTCATCTTTTTACTCAGACCTATAATAAAGGATCCTGCACCTTCATGGGATCTTACTGTTGTATTACAAAGTTTAGTACAATCACCTTTTCAGCTCTCAGCTAAAACAAATTTCAGATTTCTTTCTTGGAAAACAATCTTTCTTGTGGCTGTTACTTTTGTGAGGTGAGTCTCAACTCCAAATAGTCTTCAAATCTGCCTCATTTGATTTTCCATAAAGGCAGTTACCTTATGCACTAATCCATCCTTTTTACCCAAAGGTGCCTCAGAAACAAGCATCAATCAAGTCATCAGCTTGCCAGTTTTCTTTCCTATATTTGACAATAAAGGATAATATATGTTTCACCATTTATATGTACATAGGCAACTTTGTTTCTATCTTCATAGAATGAAGGATTTTAGAAAAGCAGATCAGTTGTTTGTTTCATTTGCCAATAATAAATTGGGAAAACCAGTATCAGAAACTATGCTAGCCAAATGGATAACATATTGTATTTCCCAAGTTTAGTCTTTGAGAGTTTTAACCTTGCCAAGACAACAAAAAACACATTCTACTTGATCAATGGCTATGTCAGCTGCTTTTTGAGCAAGAGCTTCCATTGATGATATTTGTGCAGCTGGCACTTGGTCCAGTGCTCATATTTTTGTTGCTCATTACAAGTTGGATATCATCTCCAGGTCTCCGATTCACCAGAACATCCTTCCATGAGGGTCACCCAAAGTTATTGTAGCTGGGAACTTTGTCCCATTCATTGAGGAACAAATGAAAATTACAATATCAGATATAAACATTATTTATTCACCATAAGCATACATCTGTGTTGTCTATTTTCATTCTTCCTCAACTTCCCCTCACCTTCCCCCTTACATGTCTTTGGGAGTGACCTTATGAAGTTGTTGCTTAGGAACCACAGTTCCTGTTTGAGCCCCTGCTCTGTTGCTATTTCACTTTTTCTACTGTACCATGATAATGTTTTATATTTATAAAATAGTATAGTAGGAGCAAACTCGATCTGAGGAAATGGAGTGGTCAGGGGCATTGTGGTTAAAGGGATGGAGCTGGAGAGTTGGATCCTAGAATCTAGAGAAGAGTGGCCGAGTTGGATCTGAGGGTCAGATCCGAAGCACATCCATTTAGGAAGAATGAAAATGGAAAACACAGATGTATAGTTATGGTGAGTGCATAATTTTTATTTATATATGTTGGAGGCAGTGAGTCCATTGTTTACGGTCGTGTTTAGGGCTTGAGTGTGAAGGCTGGTTGTCAATATGGAAGGGGTGGTGGTAGGATGCAGCATATGTCAGTAGTATAAGAGCTAAGGCAGTAAGTGTGTATAGTAGCAGCACTCTGGCAGGACTAAGAAAGATATTAGGCTGGTAACCTTGTGCTGATGGAGTGCAGAGGAGAAAGATGGGGTGGAATGAGTAAGTTATAATTGATATTGGAGAGTTTACAAGTAGTGTCTTCCTCTGTAATGGTTAGTAGAGAGAAAGAGAGAGACATAATAGCAGAATATAATGGTTAGTAGTCAGGACTAGAGTAGTAGAGTGAGACAGAGTAGGGGAATGAGAGAGAAAATGTATGTAGTAAATGTGTGGAAGGATAGGAATGGAAAGGGTAAGAGAGAGGGCAGTTGGATAATGGGAGTAGATGGTGGGTGTGACAAAAGGGAATGAGACAAGAGATTAGATATATGGGAAAACAGGAAATGGAAATAAGATTGTGGAAGGAGGGAGACAGCTTGATGGGAAGTGAAGTTAGTTGACTGGATGTAAAATACGTAAGGTCAAGATAAGTATCTAGATTGTCTGAGTTATGTTGTGGTTTTGGTTGAGAGGTATTATTTGGTTGTATTTTTTATGGGTCAGGGATAAGGAGTAGGAGCCTGGTTTAGATGAAGCTGGGGGTGGGTGGGAACTGGGGGATAGGTTAGAAGAGTAAAATGAGCATAAGCATAGTTAAGTGTAAATGAAACAGTGGCTTCTGTTAGGGTCTATGTTTAATGATCGAATGTTCAATTCAGTGAACATCCAATCATCAAACACACCCCAACAAATGTACCCTTTTATTGGCCCCTTTCCATTACAATTTTTAACATAGGGACACTCTTCCATTCATTTCTATTACATATCATTTTAGTTCCCCAAAAGGATATACTTCCTTGAACCTCAGATACCTTTTCCTTTATCCAAACCACATTCAAGTATGGTTCCATGGACCCCATCAAATGGAATGTCCTTTTTCCAAACCACTGTGGTGCCAGAATATCCAATCTTTTCTTCTCTAAACCATCAAAATGAACTCTAAGACTTTTTTCTTCTTGCATGGATATTTCGGCCTAGCTTACATTTTTTAGAGACTACTGTGTTCTGAGGATAGCAAAACCTTAAACCATTTCATGAAAAGCAGGCTATTGTTTCCCATATCCTATAGCAAGCATCCTGGTAGGTCAGCAGGTGCTTGTCCCTTTCCTATTTACCATTTTATTTTGTTTTTATTAGGAGTGGCAGGGTGGGCTTCTGATATATCAAAATGTCTTTAAATTTTGCACAACCCTCACTGCTGTATAGTGGCTTCATCAGGGCCCAGCTCCCCTGGAGTCATAAGCCACACCACTAAACCCCTTAAGGAGATAATCAGAGGCAAAGTCCTTGAAAAGTGGGGACATCCAGCTAAAAAAGGACACCTAAGTATAATAAATTATGCATATTCATGGACACATTAGAGGTGCAGAGACAAGTATGACACAGTTAAGTTTTACTTTTATTATAGTGTCTCATGCATCCATTTACAGTAGTATAAATGTTACTGCCTAAATCAAAACCTTTCCCTTTACATTACAGAGAGCGAAATCACAATGCACTCTCAGGATTCTTTACATCCAGGAATGCTTTATATAAAAAGTGTTTTCTTTCTATCAAAAATGGACCTTGTAATTAATCATACTGACAAGGGATCTGACACTTTGTTAGCTTGTCACAACATTTCAGGTCAAATAGAAATGGGTCAACTGTTGCTTAATTACTGTTCATGTGGCAATTTGAACAAAAGCTCCACCTTGAAACTACAAAACTTGTTTTCATTGCATCTTCGTTCATTTGCAAAACAGCAGGCAATAATCACACTGTACTCTCAGGGAATGCTTTATGCCAAAAATGTTCCATATAGAAAACTGCTGTTTATCAAAAAAATTGTTTTCACATGCTCTTCACATATTTCTTTTTAGACAGGATTATATTTGAATAGAGAAACAATACCCCTGAGGGGAAAGATCAAACACTTATTTCCTGAAAAAGTAGGAAAAGCTATGATCAAATTCCCAATATATATATATAAAAAAAACTTTAGCCTGGGCCCTACAAACACAGATGGATAGCCAGACACAAGAGGCTAATAGATAATAAAGAGATAATTTTGGTAATAGTTTGTTTGATTGTACTTGCTTCAAACTTAAATGTCTGTACTGGTAAAGACCTCATCAAATACTTTTGTACACCCTCTACTGAGATTTGCAAGTATTGCCACAAATCCTGTTGACTTCAGCACTTACATATTTATACACTCATGAAACCCAAAATTATCAAAGATGAAACAGTGACAAAATGCAAATCAATATTGTAAAAGAAATTGCAAAAAGTTCTGTAGACAGGAGAGATATCTGTCTTTATCTCTGTGTTTGCACTTCCAAATGTATTTGCATTGCTCACAGATTTGCTTTTTGTCTCATGTTTCAATGTCTAAGCCACTAAGACGAGATGAACACACTCTGTTCTCTCCCTTGATTTGGTAACTTGTCAGTATCATTACTGTTCCTGCTTCATAACATGCAGAACTTATGGAGACTTGGTGTCCTGAACCTTACCTGCTGATGGCAGTGGAAGCCTGGTAGACAGTAATATTACAGGGCAGCAGCACTGAGCAGCCAAATGGTGGCAGACACTCCACTCAGCTGAGCTCAGTCTGTCAGTGTGACAGACAGAGCAGTGGCTGAAACAAAGCACAGAGACTGAATGAGCCCAACAAAATATAATAAATGTATTTATAAGTGAAATAGTCCAAGAAAGTTGCAAATGGCAAATTTAGTCTAAGCGGTAAAGTGACTGGAATGTAACAATAAAGGCTAAAAAATCACTTTTATACTTCATACAATGAACTAGCACTCCTAGATGCAATATAAATACAAACATTCCTCTTTCCCCTTCTCAAACCAGAAAACCATGCCAAATGGAAAGTACATGCATCAGTTAAGAGAACCAGCTTTGAGGAATCTATCAATGAAAACTTGTGGGTGGACCAGAGAGTCTGAAATTGAATTGAGATTGGCAGAGAACAAATGGGGAGGGCAGGACATCATGTCAATTTGCCCAAACTGGGACACTTAAGAACTATGTCCTAAGCTCTTCTATGCTCTTACTTCTTACTTGTCCTTTCTGATGCTGCCCCATACATTTTTTATACCACCAGTTGCTGCCCTTGTCTTTCCCTCTCATACTTTTTGCTCCAGCAAGTTGTTGTAAATGGAAAACTATGTAAAAAATGTAAACCAGGACATCCCCAGCACTTGCCCCCATCCTCACATCACCAGGGAGGCATTATTAATGCCGTTTCAAAGGCAAAAAATACAGCCTCCATGGGACCTAACAACATCCCTGGCTGTGTCCTACATGAACTCACACAAGAGATCTCAGCACCAGTAGGCACCCTCCCTATTCAACCAAACTGTGTGCACTAGCTTCGCGTCTCAGCAGAATGGAAGACAGACACTGTTATCCCGCTGCACAAAGGTGGAGCATCCACAGACCCAGGCAATTATAGACCCATCAGCCTAACTAGCCTGGTCTGCAAGGCCATGGAATGCATTATCATGGACCTTATAAACAAGGACATTGGCAATCGCCAAACGCTTGATCCCACACAGTTTGGTTTTGTCAAAGGGCGATAATGCCTGTTAAACTTGGTTGCCTTCTTCAAAACAGTCACCAAAGCCATGCATGAGGCCAGGATAGTGCACACTGCCTACCTTGACCTAGCCAAAGCCTTTGACACTATTCCCTACTCAGGCATAATAGATAAACTCTCCCAGCTAGGCATGAACCCAAATGTTACCAGATGGGTAGCTAACTGGCTCACTGATAGAACCCACTCAGTCAAAGTAGGGGAAGCCACCTCTAGTAGTAGACCCGTAACGAGCAGTATACCCCAAGGATCAGTCTTGGGGCCTCTACTGTTTGGGATATACTTTTCTGAGGTGCAAGCCAAAACCAGTGGTCTGTGGCTGACCAAGTTGGCAGATGACTGCAAGCTGGAAACTGTCAGCAATTCCCCTAGTGATGTGAACATCCTCCAAGAGGGCCTTAACCAAGTTATTGACTGGTGCCAGAAGCATGGCCTCAAACTAAATGGCAAGAAATGCATCATTATCCCCTTTGCGGAAAATGGTGCCCCCACTAATTATCACATTAATAACAATGTACTAAGCACCCAGTCAGTCATGAGGGACTTGGGCAGTCAGGTTGATAGCAACCTGACTTTTGACCACCATGTTACCTTCATTGTATGGAAGGCTTCCTACATGGCCCACCTCATAAGTAAGGGTATTACATCTAGAAGCAAGGAGGTCATAACATCCCTGTATTCCTCTCTTATCAGACCCATTATTGAGTATAATGCCCCCTTTGACATGTACCTTGCCAAACACATGCAGCTGTTGGAGAGACGACAGAGGTTTCTAACCAGGAAAATCCATGGTCTCAAACACCTATCCTGTACAGATAGGCTAAAAGCAATGTCCCTCTACTCAGTTTCATACAGACTGCTCAGAGGTGACCTGTGTCTGGCATACAATACCATTTCAGACTTGATGGAGTTGCTACATATCTGTAAGTGAAACTCCACTCATGCAACCTGTATGCAAGGTCTCACCCTGGTCTGTGACATTAATAGAACTTGTTGGCGCAATAGATTTGTGTCCCAGTGACTCCCCCATCTGTGGAATAGACTTCCTCTCCATGTCAAGCAGAGTACCTCAATAGCCCTCTTCAAGAGGAACCTGGATGACTGGATAGGAAACAGAAAATATACCCCTGGGATCCCACCTGTGTCCTTGCTGGACAGGGAAAACAGTTGCTGACTTTGTGAGAACATGGGTGAAATTCTTGGCTAGGCTTATAAGGGCATCTGGGCCAGTAGCCTAGTATTGTGCTATGAACCTATGAAATGAAAAACACTTCTTATTTTTAACAAAAGAATTTGACAAGATTGCCTAGAAGAAATGGCTATATAAATGCATTTATTAACCAGTTATGATAAATACTTTCATAGCAATAAGACTAAACTGAAATCAGTTTCCATTGAAAAAATGTGTGCCAAATACAGACTTGGAAGGCATAAGGCATACTACAATATGTACTCTCCCACAAGAGACACTCATCGATGAATCAATTTTTAGTATAAGTTTAACAAGAAGGATACTTCTCCAAGGGTGTTTAGAAGATACCATTCCATCAACTCCATTAAGTACAATTTCTTTTGTGCAATCCAAATTCCCCTTAGTAGGAGCATACTCATCATCCCATTGGAAGGCCAAACTGTCTAAGTTTTACCCTTACAAGTCATCCTAATATTTTTCTTTCAAGACAGCTTCCACCATGAGACAGTAACATTTCACCCTTCCTAGCTGTTCTAAGCTTAACCTAAATTTAATAAATATATACCATTCTTGATCTCTAAGGTATGCATTGCCCCCTTTTATAGAGGTGCATTTGTGATATTCAAGAGTGCGTACTTCATTCTGAAACCTTTTTGGTTTATAATCAGCTTTCTCACAAATATATTCAGTAATTTCCTCTCTCCCTTGTCATTGTGTTACTAGCATGGTGTCACTGCTATTAATAAATTGCCTCCAACCTTCCTAGCATGACCTGAGGTGACCAAACCATGACTTAGTATAATCTCCTGAATAATGTTTGTAGAGTCCTTTTACCCAACATGAAACACAGTTACACCATGCGCTTTCAAAAGTCTTTAAAACATTGACAGTTACTGTTAGCCTGTGATTCTGAACCATTGTATTCAGGTCTCCTGCTGTGAGAAACGTGTGTTCTCATGTCTTTCTTCTGTCATCAAAAGATTGTTTATGTGACATGTGTAGAAGTTTTTTGTCACAGTCAGTGTTTCTGTTTTGTAGTATGTGGCAGGCCAGGAACATGCCAGGAATGCATTGCAGTTTACTGTTAGGGCTGTATAGACAATAGAAGCATATATGTAGCATATCTAACACACAAAGATGCTATGTTTCCTTGTGTACCTGTTGTTGCAGAAAATCTTGAATTGCATCTGGAGCCAGCCTAACATCCATGAGTAACCAGGACTGGAGGCATTCAGTAACACATACTTCTGCCACATTAAGCAGCTATAGTTCCTGACATGTTTTCATCCTGCCTGGATTTAATTTATATTTATATGTAATAAAATGCATTTAGTGCCACAGGCATCCCTTACTAATGCTTATGACTGTGAATATATATAAATGTTAAACTAAAATGTCTGTTAAAGGTTGAATCAGTCTTCCTTGTAAGGTCAAAACATTGCATCCAGTTATGTCTGACAAATGTGTTATTCTTTAAGACTTTATATTTTATGAGCTAATTATTTTCTGCTTTGTTGGAAGAAAAACAATTTTTCAAATGTTAGGTAATAATAGTAATACATTTAAAGTTTGCTGGAACAGAACAGTGCTTTAAGTGAAATCTAATCATGGGTTATACTGCTGATGCTTGTACTTTCTGACAGTATCTCTTTATAATACTGAAACTGATAAAGCAATTAAAGATTACAGCTGGAGTGTGTGCCAGACCCCAGATACACATCAGTCATTTTGCAGTTGCTGCAAAGATACTGCAGAAATAAATGTTTGTTATTTAAGATATCGATTTTTTTTCCACTGGATTAAAAAAAAAGGTTTTATGTGTTGTGTTCTGTCATAAAACAAATAAAATACACCCCCTACACACACACACACACACATATCTGTAGGTTACAGACATTACAGATATTATGATGAAACAGTTCACTGAATTAAGAAATAACAGTACATTTGATTTAAAATCACTAATTGAACTGCACTGGCTTTTCCTTAGCAAGATCGTGGTATAATAGGGAATGGGAAATGTGCCCTTTCCCCACTGCATTGTGATCTTGTTGGTATGTATATTTAGCATGGGGTGTGGGTAGTCCCTACTGAAAAAATATATTTTCTGTTTTTTTTTTAAGTCTATACAGGAGCAACCATTTGTGTGGAAGCCTTTGTGGTTCAGTGTTATGACGTTTTGTTGTAATGTGATACACACACATATTTTATATATATATATATATATATATATATATATATATATACACACACACATATATATATATATATATATATATATATATATATATATATATATATATATATATATATACACATATATATATATATATATATATAAAAATATGGGTCTACTTTACATGGCCGACATTCCAAAATATCGAAGACCATATGATCGACATTTGAAATGTTGAACATGTAAAAAACAAAAAAAAAAACAACAAACACTTACCTTAACACTGATAGCAGGGGGACAAGCCCCCCGCACTCCCGTAACTTAAATATACCAACTCCGAGATTGCACTACAGTACAGAAGATGAAAATCTTTCCATTTCACACTGTACGGAAATGCCGGTTCCGCATAGTCGGCATTTCAAATGCTGATTATATGGTCTCGGCCATATAGTCTTCAACATTTTGGAATGACGACCATGTCAAGGGGACCCATATATATATATATATATATATATATATATATATATACACATATATATATATATATATATATATATATATATATATATATATACACTAGACAATCTCGAAGTACTGAAATATCGAATTTCAGTAATTTGAGACTGGATAGTCAAAAGTGCAGTTACGCGAAACTGCACTATGTCAAATGTGGAAATGTCCAATCCACTATCGTGGTGTCGTGTTCATGAAGTGCGGTGCAGTTTGTGGATTTATCTGGGGTTTCAGGTAAGCGGTGTTTGTGTAAGTGTATTGGGTAGGGATTTTAGTGTGTGTGAGTGTCTGTTTTGTGTGTTTGTGAGTTTAGTGTGACCTCGTAGTTAGTATATATAAGTAGGGGGGTGTGGGGGGTGCAGGGGGGCTTGCCCCCCCCGCTTATAGGTATGGTAGGTGTGTGTGTGTGTGTGTGTTATGTTGTGTTTGTGTGTGTTGTTTTGTTTGTACTGGGGATGCACAAGCCAGTGCTTTTTTTGTGCCGGTCCCAAGCCCGGATAAATGGGGAGGGTTGCGTCAGGAAGGGCATCCGGTGTAAAACTTCACCAAATCATTCATGCAGACAGCAGTAAATATTTACATACCAGATTGGTCTAGGCCCAGGTTAACAGTGACCGCCACCAGTACTGTTAGCCAACAGGGTACTGGCAGAAATTAGGCTATTGTTGGCAGAAGGAGGAGTAGAGGGGGAAGGCATGGTTGAATGCAGGAAGAGAGGAGAAAGGCTAGGACTGTGGTAGTGAGGGTCGGAACTTTGAATGTTGGCAGTATGGCTATTATAGGGAGATAGCTAGCCGTTATGATGGACAGAAGGAAGGTTGGTATATTTTGTGTGCAAGAGACCAAATGGAAGGGGAGTAAGGCTAGGTGTATCTGAGGTGGGTTTAAATTGTTTTATCATGGTGTGGATGGGAGGAGAAATGGCGTAGGAGTTATCCTGAAGGAACAGTATGCTAAGAGTGTTTTGGAGGTGAAAAGAGTGCCGGATAGGGTGATGTTTATGAAGCTGGAAACTGATGGTGTCATGATGAATGTTGTTAGTGCATATGCTCCATAAGTTGAGTGTGTGATGAATGAGAAAGAAACATTTTGGAGTGAGTTGCATAAAGTGGTGATGACTGTACCCAAGGGTGAAAGAGTGGTGATTGGAACAAATTTCAATGGGCATGTTGGTGAAGGGAACGGAGGGGATGAGGAAGTGATGGGTAGGTATGGTGTTAAGCAAAGGAATGCAGAATGTCAGATGGTAGTGGATTTTGCGAAAAGGATGGACATGGCTATGGTGAATACGTATTTTAACAAGAGGGAGGACATACAAGAGTGGAGAAAGATGCACACAGGTGGATTATATCTTATGTAGGAGGGCCAGATTGAAGGAGATTGGAGACTGTAAAGTGGTGACCGGGGAAAGTGTAGTTAGGCAGCATAGGATGGTGGTTTGTAGGATGATGTTGGTGATTAAGAAGAGGAGTAGGAGTGGTGTAAGGGCAGCACCAAGGATCAAATGGTGGAAATTTAAAAAGGGTAATTGTGAGGTGGAGTTCAGGGAAGAGTTAAGACAGGCACTGGGTGGAAGTGAAGAGTTACCAAATAGCTGGGTAACTACAGCAGAGCTAGTAAGGGAGACAGCTAGAAAGGTTCTTAGTATGACATCTGGACAGGTGAAAGATGACAAGGAGACATGGTGGTGGAATGAAGTACAGGAGAGTATACAGAGAAAGAGGTTGGCAAAGAAGAAGTGGGATTGTCAGAGAGATGAAGAAAGTAGACAGGAGTATAAGGAGATGAGTTGCATGGCAAAGAGAGAGGTGGCGAAGGCTAAGGATAAGGCATATAAAGAGTTGTATGAAAGGCTGGACACTAAGCAGGGAGAAAAGGACCTGTACCGATTGGCTAGACAGAGGGACCGAGCTAGGAAAGATGTGCAGCAGGTAAAGGTGATAAAGGATAATGAGGGAAACTACTCACAAGTGAGGAGAGTGTGTTGAGCAGATGGAAAGAGTACTTTGAGGGGTTGATGAACGAAAAGAATGAGAGGGAGAGAAGGTTGGATGATGTGGGAAGAGTGAATCATGAAGTGCAATGGATTAATAAGGAGGAAGTAAGGATAGCTATGAAGAGGATGAAGAATGGAAAGGCTGTTGGTCCAGATGACATACCTGTGAAAGCATGGAGGTGTTTAGGTGAAAGGGCAGTGGAGTATCTAACCAGATTGTTTAATGAAATCTTGAAAAGTGAGAGGATGCCTGAGGAATGGAGAAAAAGTGTTTTGGTACCGATTTTTAAGAATAAGGGTGATGTGCAGAGCTGTAGTAACTGCAGAGGGATTAAATTGATCAGTCACAGCATGAAGTTATGTGAAAGAGTAATGGAAGCTAGGTTAAGAAGGGATGTGATGATTAGTGATCAGCAGTATGGTTTCATGCCGGGCAAGAGCACTACAGATGCGATGTTTGCTCTGAGACTGTTGATGGAGAAGTACAGAGAAGGTCAGAGAAGGTCAGAAGGAGTTGCATTGTGTTTTTGTAGACTTAGAGAAAGCATATGACAGGGTGCCTAGAGAGGAGTTGTGGTATTGTATGAGGGAGTTGGGAGTGTCAGAAATGCATGCAAGAGTGGTACAGGATATGTACGAGGGTAGTGTAACAGCAGTGAGGTCTATGGTGGGAGTGACAGATGTATTTAAGGTGGAGGTGGGATTACATCAAGGATCAGCTCTGAGCCCTTTCTTATTTGCAATGGTGATGGACAGGTTGGCAGATGAGATCAGACAGGAGTCCCTGTGGCCTATGATGTTTGCAGATGACATTGTGATCTGTAGTGAGAGTAGGGAACAGGTGGAGGAGACCCTGGAGAGATGGAGATATTCTCTAGAAAGAAGAGGAAGGAAGGTCAGCAGGACTAAGACATAATATAGGTGTGTGAATGAGAGGGAGGATAGAGGAATGGTGAGGATGCAAGGGGTAGAGGTGGTGAAGGTGAGTTTAAATACTTGGGATCAGTAGCTCAGAGTAGTGGTGAGTGTGGAAGAGAGGTGAAGAAGAGAGTATAGGCAGGATGGAGTGAGTGGAGAAGAGTGTCAGGAGTGATTTGTGACAGACGAGTACCAGTAAGAGTGAAAGGGAAGGTCTACAAGAGTGTAGTGAGACCAACTATGTTATATGGGTTGGAGACAGTGGCATTGACAAAAAGGCAGGAGTTAGAGTTGGATGAGTTAAAGATGTTAAGATTTGCACTGGGTGTGACAAGGGTGGACAGGATTAGGAATAAGTATATTAGAGGGTCAGCCCAGGTTGGAAGGTTTGGAGACAAAGCCAGAGAGGCAAGATTACGTTGGTTTGGACATGTGCTGAGGAGGGATGCTGAGTATATTGGGAGAAAGATGCTAAGGATGAAGCTACCAGGTAACAGGAAAAGAGGAGGGCCTAAGATGTAGTGAGAGAGGACATGCAGGTGGTTGGTGTGACAGAGCAAGTAAGAAATGGAAACAGATGATCCACTGTGGTGACCCCTAATGGGAACAGCCGAAAGAAGATGAGTGTAGTTAGGTAGGGGTGTGTGTGTGTGTGTGTGTGTGTGTGTGTGTGTATGTGTGTGTGTGTGTGTGTGTGTGTGTGTGTGTGTGTGTGTGTGTGTGTGTGTGTGTGTGTGTGTGTATGGTTGTGATTGTGCTATTCATGGTTTTGGGTGTTCGGGTATGTGGGTGTTCGACTATTCAGTCTCGAAATATTGAAATTTGACATTTCAGTATTTTGAGATTGTCTAATGAATCTCTCTCTCTCTCTCTATATATATATATATATATCTATATCTATATATATATATATATATATATATATATATATATATATAGGTGAACTTTAATTTAATTGAAATCCCAAATATCAATTTAGCTAAAGTTGACAACAAAAGGTCGACAATGTTAATATTGACGCAAATGTATGCATGCATAAGGATAATTTTTTTTGTTTGTGTTAAATTGGAAGCCTACTAGGCATGCAGGTACTAGCTCCCAGCACACAGCCTGATAACCACCTTCTCCACTGCATTGTGTTGTAATCTACTAGACACTGGAGAGCCACTACATCAACTGCTCCTACTCTAAGATCAGCACTGAGCCTTGGGATTAACACACTACCAGTCCTCTAGCCATAGTAATTAATGTATCTTGTACAACTCAGCAGGAACTGTTTAACTCCAAAACAGCTCACTGCACACCACCAGAACCTGTAAATGAATCCAACCAAAACATTCCTTCTCTCTTCCAGCTCTACACCCCTAGAGTAATTGCCTATCAAGCCTGCTTGTTGTTTCAGAGTAAGCTCTGTGTTGCTACCTGTCCTTAATTATAACAGATTTATTCATAACTCTTCACTGTTCATACTCTCTGTCATTTATTCATACTTACTTTAAACTGTCATCTCCCCATGCTGTATCCTGCAATCTCTATATTGGTACTACCATACCTTTCTGGACTTTCCTTCCCCCACTCAAGCTTTCTTTTTACTTCTCTGCCTCAACTAACCTCACTCCTACATACTCTCCTTTTCCAACTTCCCTACACTTGGTACCTCTTCGCACTCCTTGGTTTTTACCTTTTGTCTCTTAGACTTTAACTGTACAATCTTTTGCCTATATTGCTTTCCTTCCACTGTTTTTTTTCTATTTTTTTGAGCTACCCCAGCTGGGTGTAATCCCACTCCATTCAGCCTCTCTACGATCATCTCACTCTGCTCTTCTACCTTACCCCCATTCCCACCCACCCCCTCTTTCATTGCATTTATACTGTCCTAGACATTCCCCCCTCATTTCTCATCCAATCATTATCCACCACTTCCTCCACCTCACTTCCTCTCCAGTACTCTATCTTTTCTCCCTTCTCTTACATCTCTCTATGAAAATGTCTCCTCACCTTCAACAAATAATACATCCATTCCTTCTTCCCCCATTTCTCCTACTTCTAACTCACAACATACTCTTAAACTGGTCGTACTCGTTCCACTCATTATTCATATTCCAACATTAGCCCTAGCCTATATTATAAACTCCTCTCCTCTGTGCCAAACTTCAAATTCTCTCCAACTACTCCTTATATTTTATGCCCAACACTCAACACCACCTTCATCTCTATATAATCACTAAGCTCTCACATATCATACTCCATCCCTATCATACTTTTTCTTCACTCATCTGTTCTGGTGACATCCACCCCAACCCCGGACCAGCAACCCTTTCCTTCTCTTCAAAACCTAACTCCCCTAACAGTTTAAAAACACTCCACATAACTACTATAAATTTTCAAAGTATCTGTAATAAAACCTCCGAGTTGCATGCCTGGTTATTCCAAAACAAAACCAATATTCTTGCCGCAATAAACAGAAACCAGGTTAAAACCAACTATGCAATATTCTGAGTTTCTCCCTCCTAATTTTAGTGTAATCACGGCAGATAGACATAATAAAAAAGGAGATGGTATTGCTATCATCTACCCCTGTACCCTTAACATTTCACTCTTTACTGACACTATTCCTCAATTCCAAAATGATGAGATTCTGATCTCCTTTCTGAAAATCAGCTGCTCTAAAAACTCTGTATTATTGCCCTTTACATCCTCCTGGAAATAATATACCAGTATTAGAAAATATCCTTTCTTGGATTTCCCATACAATAAAAAATGAGACAATTATCCTAGGCAACATGAATATTGATTGGGCTTCCACCTCCTCCAAACAATCACCCATCAGGATAAATCTGTATCACTTCACCCAGCTAATCTCAACCACTACTAGGTATCACAATAAAACCAATGAAGGTTCCATCTTAGACTGGATTCTTGTCTCAGACCCATCCAAGTACATAAATTCCGGCACCATGTCCATCTCCATTAGTGACCACCTCCCTGCCTATGCTATCCGAACATGTTCATCCTTCCCTAAAACCCACATTATCAAACTTGTCCAAAACCTGTCAAAATTTACCCCCCAGATATTTAATAGTATACTGAATAGCTTCAACTGGAAGAGTATCAAAACTCTTCCACTGGATGACGCTCTGCTCTACTTCAACAATTCCTTTCTAAAAATCTTAGCTAGCCTAGCTACTACCAGATCCAAAAGAATAAAGAACAACTATGCCCACTGGCTAACAAAGGCTGCTAGAGAAACCATGACTAATAGGGACAAAGTATGGAAACTCTGGCTTAAATCTAAAAAGCCTTTAGACTTCATCCATTATAAACAGCTCCAAAACCAACCTAAAAAAATCATCTCTAAAGACAAACAGCAATATTTCTGGAATCAGCAAACAAATAGAAGAAATAACCCCAAATTGTTTTAGTCTTCCATCAATAATCTCCTAAACCCTGGCACCAAACTTAATCCCTGTCCACATTCTGACATGTCTCCCTAACAGATAGCTAGTATCTTTGACAACTACTTTATTGATACTATTGCTAGCATTACTGCTACTTTCTCTTTACCCCTTCCAAATAAATCTATTCCTACACCCTTCTCTCCTCCTCCCTTACAACATACTGTATCTCAAAATCCCCCAAAACACTACTTTCTTTCATCCCTCTCCAATCTCCAGTGCCTCCCTTCCAGTCTGCACACATCAATCTTCCCAGCGAGAATTTTATCTCTCACCCATCTCTACCTCCTACATCAAAAAAACTCCTCCTGAATTTAAAGCCATACTCAAATTTAGCTGACAGAATTCTTGCCAGATCTCTTAAAATTGCTGCTGACTCTGTAGCCTATCCCATTAATGTTCTTATTAATAGATCTATACAAGAATCATACATCCCTTGCCTCTGGAAAAAAGCAGTCATCCTACCACTTCATAAAGGAGGCCCATCAACCGATATCTCTAATTTCTGACCCATTGCTATACATCCCCCATTTCTAAAATCCTTGAAAAATGTGTGCAAAGACAACTTTTAGACTACCTCTTAACCAACAAAATCCTCACCCGACACAACATGGGTTCCACCCAGGTCACAGCACATCCACTGCACTAATATCCTTCATAGACACAGTCAACAAAACCCGAGACTTAGGACCCACTGCCTCAGCCCTTTTCTTTTACTGTCAAAAGCATTCTACACTCTCTCTCACTCTGTCCTCCTCTCACAGCTCTCCAGTATAGGACTCTCCCCTCAGTCACTTAATTGGTTCAAAAGCTATCTCTCCAACAGAGAACATTCTGTTAAATGGCAGAATTCTATTTTACCCTACCTTCACAGCCCTACAAGTGTACCCCAAGGCTCAATTTTAGGTCCTCTTCTGTTTAACATTTTTATCAACAATCTCCACCAAGCTATCCCACATGGCTCCGTAATCCAATACGCAGATGACTCCACCATAGTCTGCACTGCTCCTAACACAAATATTTTTCAGCAAATTACCCAAGCTGCATTTTCCACTGTGGAAACTTGGCTCACAAAAATCACCTTTCTTTAAATGCCAAAAAAACTAAACTTATAGGTTCATAGGTTCATAGGTTCATACTAGGCTATCTGCCCTAGGGCATTTATAAGCCTAGCCAAAGTATGTTTGGCTTTCGCCACCCATTTTAAATTAATTTTGCTATGCCCTTTTTTGAGGTTAATATACTGTGCCTCTGTCTAACAGTGACACAGAAGTGATACCCAGGGTAAACCTACGATCTCCCATCCACTCACCAAGATTCCTCTTGAAGAGAGTCAATGAGGGACTCTGCCTAACCTGGACTGGGATTTTATTCCAGAGTGAAGGGAGCCTCTGGGTTATGAATCTGTCCCTCCAGCATGTCCTATTTATTTCAGTGCTGAGGTTCAAGTCTCTCGAGCGTGTAGCTCGATGGGATTTGGATTTTTTGAGGTGCAGCATGTCCCTTAATTCCGGGTTGGACATGGCCTTATACATCAGGCACAGGTCACCTCTGAGCAGGCGGTATGCCACTGAGTAGAGCTGGAGTTTCTTTAACCGGGCAGCATATGGCATCTGTTTGAGCCCTTTGATCCTCTTGGTGAGGTACTTTTGGGGTCTTTCCAGTTGCTGCAGGTGTTTGGTAAGGTACATCCCAAAAGGGGCATTGTACTCGATTATGGGCCTGATGAGGGATGAGTAAAGAGGCACGATGACCTCCCCTAATCTAGATGTGAATCCCTTCATGATAAGGTGGGCTATATAAAATGTTTTTCTAACCACTTTGGCCACGTGGTTGTCAAATGAGAGATTGCTATCAACTTGGGTCCCCAGGTCCGTAATTACTTCTTCTGTACTTAATGGATTACCACCTATGTGGTAATTTGTGGGCACTTTGTTTTTGCCAAAGGGGATGACTATACACTTTTTGGCGTTTAGCTTGAGGCCATGGCTCTGGCACCAGTTGTCTGTTTCTATGAGGCCCTTTTGGAGGATGCTTGTGTCGGCTGGAGAGTCGATTATGGCACCCAGTTTGCAGTCATCTGCGAACTTGGTCAGCCACAGTCCTTCCGTGTTGGCCTGTACCTCCGAGAAATATATACCAAACAAGAGAGGTCCCAGGACTGAGCCTTGTGGGACGCCACTTGTAACTGGTTTGGAGTCTGACATGGCTCCAGCAATTCTAACCATGTGGGTTCTGTCCTTGAGCCAGTTTGCAACCCATCTAGTGACATAGGGGTTTATATTTAAGCTGGTGAGCTTATCTATAATGCCAGTGGGGTATTGTATCGAAGGCTTTTGCGAGGTCCAGATAGGCTGTGTGGACCACCTTCCCTTCGTCAATGGCCTTGGTGACTGTTTCAAAGAAGTCAACCAGGTTTAAGAGGCAGGATCTGCCCTTAACAAAGCCAAACTGGGTAGGATCCAGTGTCTGTAGGTCCCCAATATCTTTATTTATGAGGTCCATGATGATCCTTTCCATAGCTTTGCAGACCAAGCTAGTCAGGCTTATGGGGCGATAGTTTCCAGGGTCTGTTGAGACACCACCTTTGTGGAGAGGGACCACTGTTGCTGTACGCCACTCTTTGGGTACATATCCTGTAGTAAGGCTGAGATTGAACAGTAGTTTTATGTTTGGGTTTAGCTCTTCTTGGAGTTCATGTAGGACACAGCCTGGGACACCGTCTGGTCCCATTGATGCTGTGTTTTTTGCTTTGGAGAGGGCGGCTCCCACCTGAGCATCTGAGATGTCAGGGGGCAGCACTCTGCTGGGATAGATATTTGCCCTTTTGGTGGGGAGGGAGAAGTTTGCTGAACCTGTCAGATAGGATGTTGGCAATGACTGTGGGATCAGTGTATTTTTGTCATTTTGGACTAATTCTGAGCATATCTGGGAATTCCCACCCAGGTTCCTAACATAACTAAAGAAAGCCTTGTGATTATCCTTAGTGTCCTGTGCAATTTTTCTCTCGAAGCTGGCCTTTGACGATTTTATGAGTGCCCTTAGTTTTTTGCTAATACTGATCAGAGATGCCTTCCCTTTTTGGGATTTTGCTCTATCATGTAGTAGCTTCCTCCTTCTATTGTATAGTTTGTTTATGGCTGGGGTCCACCAGACAGGTCCTCTGCCTTTGGAGGATTGGGTCTTGGTTTTATTTGGGATTGCATGATCCATGCATTCCTGAAGGTGTTCATAGAATGCATTTATAAAGGATTCTGCGGTCTGGGCCGTATTTTCCACAGGCCCGGGGGGCTTTGAAGGATTCCACCTCGGTTTTGAGGAGTGTGAAATTTGCTTTAGAGAAGTTTTTCACTGTGGTTTTCTGGACAGGGGGTGGGGTCGGGATGTGAATATCCAGTGAGATCAGTTTATGGTCTGATCTTACCAGTGAGGGATACACTTCTGGTCTGGAGCATAGAGTCCCCATGTTGGTGATGATCAGGTCCAGTATGTTTTCCCCTCTTGTGGGAGTGGTAACAAGTTGTTCCATAGCATTTGAGTTTATGAATTCTAGGAAGTTTTGGGCAAGGGTGTTGGAGCTAGAGTAATGCTCCCAATCTATGTTTGGGTAGTTGAAGTCGCCCAATATAATGGTGTTTGGAGAGACCTTCATATTTTCCAGTGTTCTCAGGAAGGCTGAGTGGGGTTCCTGGGTTTGGGAGGGTGGTCTGTAGCAGGCTATAAACTGGAAGGCAGTTTTACCCACTGTTAGTTGGACATGGATAGTCTCTGATGCTTCGTGCTTTGCCACCAACCTGGAGGTGTGGGTATCCTTGATGAATATCGATACTCCCCCTCCTTTTGTGGTTCGGTCCAAGTTTTGGGGCCGAAAAGCATGGTATGAGGTATAACCTGGTAGTGCTGGGGTGCTCTCGGGGGTCCTGAACCAGGTTTCTGTTACTGCACAGATATCGATGTTCTCCATGCTAAGGAGAGTTTCGAGTGCGTGCATCTTGAGGTTTAGACTTCTAGCGTTGAGTAGCATTACTCTTAGTTTCTTATCCCTTGTGATACCTATGGAGGTGGGTTTGTCTTTTGAGCCTTGCCTAAAAAAGGCACTATGGGGGTAGCAAGAGCCTTTGCCAATATCCGAAAGCCCAGGGGTGACAGGTGCAAGCCATCCCTAGCAAAGCATCATGGCTTGTTGTGCATATCATCCCAAGCTGACAGGCATTGGATCCCCTTTGAATGACACCAATACTTAAGCCAATTGTTGAAATTGATCATCTTGTCTTCATATTGTGGCATCATTCTTGGTGAGGGTAAGATGCTACTCAAGGTCAGGGTCATACCAGCCTGGGGTACATGCTCAGAGAGCTCCTCTATGTCTCTTTTCATGTAGTCCAGGGAGGTATGTCTCAGGTCATTCACACCAGCATGGACAATGACTGAGTCATATTTGTACTTGCCTTGGAGTGACCTGAGTGCTTGTGTTATGTGGCGGATCCTAGCGCCAGACAGGCTGCTCACCATGATCTTCTCCTTGTTCAGCCTGGTGAGCGGGACGTCAGTGTGCCTGACTATAGAGTCACCTATTACAAGTGTATCAGGTGTGTTGTCTAGCCTTAAGGGCTGTGACTGTTCGGCACACTGGCTTTGTGAGATATGTGTTGCACGTGTTTTGTTTTGGGGTAGCGGTTGCTTGGGTGTCTGCTTTGGAGGTCTCTGCTGCTTAGGCAGATCTTTATTTAGAGCCTCAGTATGTTTTGTGTGATTATGTGTTTGGTTTTGCTGTCGTGGTAGGTCTATGTGAGACTGGAATTGTAGTGAGTGTGGTTTCCTTCTCCTCCTGACTGGTTATGCCAGTACTGAGTTGAGAGAGCTTAGCCTCCAGTTTGGCTATATGGTTGCATCTCTCACATGTGTTGGAATTTGTTGGGAGGAGGAGAGGGTTGTCTGTGTACATGAGGCAGTTGTAACATTGCCTCAAGATTCCCATATTCACCAGCTGGACCGGAGAGGAGATTGACAACTGACCTTTGGACATGCTAGAATAATATTGGGAATTCCTTTATAATTGAAAACAAGGGCCAATGGGGAGCGAGGGTGTAGTGCTTTTAATTTTTAGTGCTGACTTATAATTTCTTTAGTGAGCAAGTGCCAGGTAACAAGTGCAATGTGTTACAGGTAACTTAAATGCAAAAATGACAAACAGTAACTTTCTTTGAAGCGAAGCAAGGAAATAAGTACAGTAAGCAATGCAGATATCACTAGGGATCCACAGAAGTGCTGAGAAGCCGCGTGTTAGGTGAAATTAGCGTTCCAGGGAAATAACAAGCATACAAACAAAGCTAGATTCAGCAGGCCTGGATCTAGTCTATGCTACAGCAAACAAGGTGTACCAATTTCAGTAAGATACAGTTCAAATATTCAGGCACTATAAACCTTTAACCAGAAATTCCCAGCTCAGAAGGGCAGAGTCCAGCCTCTCCTCCCACAAGAGTGCAGACCACGAACCTTCTTAATGTAAAATAACTGGCCTGAAGCCCAAGTGCTTAAACCAGAGCTAATACACTTTAAGAATAACAGACACTGAGCTCTGAATCAGCAGTTCCCAACTTAGAAGGATGAAAGCTACCTGTCCTGCCACCACAGTGCATGCCACAAACCTTCCTAATGTAGAACAACTGGTCTGAAGCCCAAGTGCTTAATCCAAAAGACTTAGAATGATAGCTACACTTTAACCAAGTTACTACCAAGCAGTAATAAATACAACTGAATACTTTAAATAATGCCTGGATTAGTGCTCAAGTTATACAAACAAAGCTAGATTCAGCAGGCCTGGATCTAGTCTATGCTACAGCAAACAAGGTGTACCAATTTCAGTAAGAAGAAATTCAGATATGCATGCACTATAAGCCTTCAACCAGAAATTCCCAGCTCAGAAGGGCTGAGTCCAGCCTCTCCTCCCACAAGAGTGCAGACCACGAAACCCTCTTAATGTAAAATAACTGGCCTGAAAGCCCAAGTGCTTAAACCAGAATTAATATACTTTTAGAATAACAGACACTGAGCCCTCAATCAGCAGTTCCCAACTTAGAAGGATGTAAGCTACCTGTTCTGCCACTACAGTGCAGACCACAAACCCTCTCAATGTAAAACAACTGGTCTGAAGCCCAAGTGTTTAAACTAAAAGGCTTAGAATGAGTTACACCAAGCAGTAATAAATACAATTGAGAACGTTTAAGATAACGCAAAAGCAAAATAAAGTAGGAAGAAACACAAGTACAGTAAAAGCAGAAGAATTTTTTTTTTTTTTTTTTTTTTAGAAAAGTAGCAAAAGCAGTAGTAAATACAATTCTCATGCAGTGCAAGCTGGCACACTTGAATATGTAGCAATATTAGTCCACACACAGTTTGAAAAAATGTAATTAAATTAAAAAGGACTAAAAGCAAGTGCAGAAAGGGTTTATTAGGTAGAATGCGGTAAAGAGATGTCCTGTGGGAGTGTCTTAGATCAAATCTACAGTGGGGCGGGCACTGCAAAAGCCACCAAATTTAAACTACAACCAAGAATAGGGAGGGGGGTGGGGGAACAGTTTCAACACAGATGTAAGGAATGTGCAAATTATAAAAATATATATATACTGTTTTCTATAGATTTGCAGAGCAGTAAGACACAGATATCAAGCAGACAATTTAGCTCTACAATACAGAATAACACAGAAAATATACTCAGCTCTATAAACTTGAAGATAGTTTTGTAAGGCTGTCTCTCAAACTAAGGTTCCAGTTTGAATACAGGTTGTTATGATCTTTACTTCCAAGAGAAGCACTTATAGTTTCATAGTTTCATAGTATAGTACTAGGCTATCTGCCCTGGGGCATTTGTAAGCCTAGCCATAGTGATGTGGCTTTTGCCACCCCATGAAATGATACAAAAAATGTACAGAATAAATTTAGAATACTGTGCTTCTGTCTAGTAGTGACACAATGAAGGTCCCCTTATATAATAGAATTAGTTTACTGTGCCCCTGTCTAGCAGTGACACAGATGTGACCCTTGGGGTAAACTTATGATCTCCCATCCACTCATCAAGATTTCTCTTGAAGAGAGTCAGTGAGGGGCTCTGCCTAATATGAACTGGGATCTTGTTCCAAAGCATGGGAAGCCTCTGGGTTATGAATCTATCCCTCCAACATGTCCTATTCATACTTGTGCCGAGGTTTAAGTCTTTAGCTCTCGTGGTCCTGATGGATTTGGATTTTTTGAGGTGGAGCATGTCCATCAGATTCTGATTGGACATGGCCTTGTACGTCAGGCAGAGATCACCTCTGAGCAGGTGGTATGCTACTGAATAGAGCTGAAGTTTCTTTAGTCTGGCAGAATAAGACATATGTTGGAGACCCTTGATCCTCTTGGTGAGGTACTTTTGAGGTCTCTCCAGCTGTTGCAAATGCCGGGTGAGGTACATACCAAATGGGGCATTGTACTCAATCATGGGTCTGATGAGGGAGGAATATAGGGGTACAATGACATCCTTGGATCTGGATGTGAATCCCTTCATGATGAGGTGTGCAAGATAGAATGTTCTTCTAACCACTTTGGCAACGTGGGTGTCAAATGAGCGGTCGCTGTCAACTTGGGTCCCTAGGTCTCTGATTACTTTTTCCGTACTCAGTGGGTTGCTGTCTATGTGATAATTTGTGTTTACTTTGTTTTTCCCAAAGGGGATGACTATACATTTTTTGGCATTTAGTTTAAGGCCGTGACTCCGGCACCAGTTGTCCGTTTCTGTGAGGCCTTTTTGTAGGATGTGTGTGTCTGCTGGTGTATTGACTATGGCACCTAGTTTGCAGTCATCTGCGAACTTTGTCAGCCACAGCCCTCCCATGTTTGCTTTAACATCTGAGAAATAAATGCCGAACAAGAGGGGTCCCAGGACAGATCCCTGTGGGACACCACTTGTGACTGGCTTTGAGTCTGACATTGCTCCAGCGATTTTAACTTTATGGGTTCTGTCCTTTAGCCAGTTTGCAACCCATCTAGTGACATAAGAGTTTACTTTTAAGCTGTTGAGCTTATCTATGATGCCTGAGTGGGGTATTGTGTCGAAGGCCTTAGCCAAGTCCAGGTATGCTGTATGGACTGCTTTGCCCTCATCAATGGCTCTAGTGACTGTTTGAAAAAGTCAACCAGGTTTAAAAGGCAGGATCTGCCCTTTACAAAGCCGAACTGGGTGGGGTCAAGTGTCTGTAGGTCCCCTATGTCTCTGTTTATGAGTTCCGTAATGATTCTTTCCATAGCTTTGCAGACCAGGCTGGTTAAGCTTATGGGGTAGTTTCCAGGGTCTGTAGAGGCACCCCTTGTGGAGTGGGACCACTGTTGCTGTACGCCAGTGTTCAGGTACATATCCAGTAAGGCTAAGGTTAAATAGCATTTTTATGTGTGGGTTTAGCTCCTCTTGGAGTTCACGTAACACGCAACCCGGGATACCGTCAGGTCCCATTGATGCTGTGCTTTTGCTTTGTTTAGGCGGTTCTCACTTGGACATCTGAGATGACAGGAGATTACATTCAGCTGGGATAAGTATTTCTTCTTTTGGGGGTGAAGGACGGGAGAAATTTGCACTGAACCTGTCAGCCAGAATGTTGGCAATATCTGTGGGTTCAGTGTATTTTTTGTTGTTGTGAACCAACTCTGAGCATATCTGAGGGTTTCAGGTTTCTAACATAGCTGAAGAAGGCTTTGTGGTTATCTTTAGTGTTCTTAGCGATTTTTCTCTCAAAGTTGGCCTTGGATGTTTTTATGAGAGAACGTAGTTTTCTGCTAATGTTGATCAGAGATGTCTTCCCTTCATGGGATTTTGCTCTGACGTGCAGTAGCTTCCTTCTTTTGTTATACAATTTGTTTATGGCTGAGGTCCACCAGACAGGATGCTTACCTTTGGTGGAGAGGGACTTGGATTTGTTTGGGATTGCATGATCCATGCATTCTTGGAGATGTCCATAGAAACCAATAAAGGTGACCTCAGTGTATTCTCTCTTAAATCTACCAAAATTGAGCTAGTAATTCATACCAAATTGTTAGGGGTAATAATCGACAAAAACCTTAAATGTGATATACACATCCGTAATAATATAACTAAGATGCATAAAAAACATGTATTACTCTACAGACACAATAAGTTCCTCTCCCTAACAAGTAAACAAGTATTAACTCTATCTTACCTGCTACCCTCTGTAACCTATGGCGCACCTTTACTAACCAACCTGCAGTCCTCATTGAAAACAAAATTAGAAGCTTGCTATAACAAGATTGCTAAATTTGCCACAAACAGTCGCTACTCTACTCATCACTCTATTGCCCTAAAAATATTATGATGGCTTGAACTCTATCAACTCACAAATACATATAAATTCATTCATAAACCTCAAGACTGCCCTGCTGTTAGCTCCCTAATTACCCTTTACAACCCATCTTGGCCTCTACGATCTGAACACCATCTTATTCAAGTTCATAAACCCAGATTACCTGCAGGTGAGCTTTTATATTCCTGGAATATTGCTAGAATATGGAATAACCTACCTAGCTTTATTCATGCACAGCACAGTCCTTCTAACGTTAAAACTGCACTGTACAATCATCTCCTCTCTAAAGGGACATGTAACTATGCAATTGCTTCCTCTGCCAACCATTACTTAATTCTGCCAAACAAACATAAATCTGTTTTTCTCTAGCTTCCTATTTCAGCTATAGTCTCCGTGATAATTCCTAACAAACTTCCAGCTACTCCTGACTCTCTTACCTCCCTAACCACTGTTTTCCCCTCTTCTCTCCCTTCTTCTACATTCCTTCTTCTTCTGCCCTCTCACCTCTCTCCTACCGTCTTTCCCTTATTTTCTACTTACCTTTCCCTCCCCTTCTCTCTTCTTCCTCGTTTCCTCTTTTCTTTCTACCTTCTTCTTCCCTATATATATATATATATATATATATATATATATATATAATTCATCCTTTTATGTTTTTCTCTCCTTGTTTATGTTTTATTGTTTATTCCATGTAATACCTGCATTTATTTACATTTTCTGGTGCACATAACTGTATAATATTGACATATTTTTTGCCATGCCATGTTATTATTTCTCAGCACAATGAATATGTTTAATCTTTATGTTAGTATAATGTTTTTAACTATTTTCTATAATATTGTGATAATATCTTTTATATAATTTCCTTGATTTTTTGCAATTGTTTGAAACTTTATTGTCTGAAACTTTATTTTTGATACTTTTTGTAAGTTCTTTATGTTACCTGAAGCTTTTCTTCCCAGGCCACCACTGAAAATGGGCTGCTATTGGCTCAGTGCACTTTCCCGGAAAACAAATGCCATTAAATAAATAAAAAAAATCATAAAAACATACTTTTATGCATGGTGCAAGCCTCCCTTCACCCCCAGACCCCATGGTAGTTATTTCTATTAACTCCAAGATTGCATAATACCAGAGAAAGTGCATATTCCCAACAACAGGTGCTGATGTTAATGACAGTTGACTAAATTAGGGGTTCCCATATATCTACATCTATCTAGATATATAGATATATGCATAAGCCATAGCTATCTCAGTATGCACACACACACACACACACACACACACACACACACACACACACACACACACACACACACACACACAAACACACACACACATACATATGTGGGTAATGTCTTTTGGTTGAATGCTTAGAGGGTCAAACTGCTTCCCTATTGCTGTTACTGAGAGAATATCGGTAAGGTGAAATACTAATATTTGGCATTGGGTTTAATTCCAATGTGAAATTTAAATATAGAATGTTTTTTGTTGGCATTTACTGTGTTTGTGATTAGGGTGTGGACTGGACGTTTGGTTTTATAGATGGCAATTTCTTTTTGGTAATGTTTTCTGGTGCTGTTTTGTTTGTGTGCCAGAAGCAGTTATTCCACTTTTTAGGTAGAATTCTCCCTTCTACTAGTTGCTGCAATTGCATAGTTGGTATGTTTAAGTCAGTGAAGTGTGGGAGTGCATGGTGGGCTTTCTTCCTGCGAAAACTGAAAACTTTTTGTGGCATATTTACGTGTTTAGTATTTTCTGTTTCATTATTTTTAGTTTAATGTCTTTAGTTTCCTTTTTTGTGTTTTTGACATTTGATGATAATCATATACAGGACTGGTGTTAGCATTTTGGGGCCCCAAGCAAATGTCAGGTTGGGGGCCCCTCTAGACACTTCTAGTCTAAGTATCACTCTGACACTGCCAGCCCTCCTAAGCAACATGTTAGTTCAGGCTGCAAACTTTTAGGAGTGGTATACAGTGACTGAGCTGTAGCTACAATGCTGTTATATTACAACAGGCCTATATACCACATTATGTTGCCCCATTGCCACTGCACAAAGGGACATTTACAGTTACTAGCATTTAGTTGCAACAATAATACATTACAACAATTCTATATACAGGTCTTAACTTAGGTGAAATAGTGCCCTAGGCCAACTGTCCCTGACACACACATACATCGTCCAGTCCTCCCCTCTTTTTCCCTCCCATGTTGAGCTCCCCATACCATGCACATTACTTTTTCATTCCTTTTCTCACATTTTTCCTTACTCTTCAGCTTTTTTAAAAAGCCACAACTTTCTATGTGTTCTGAAGTGCATGTAAAAGTTTTTTTTTTTTTGCACACAACCTTTTCATCCAGTGATGGCTTGAACAGAAATTATAATTAAGGAAAGAAATTCAGTGTTGTTCAACTTTAGGTTTCCTTGTATCTTTTCAACGTACTATTCCTGACCAAGATAGGACAGTAATAACCATTTAGGAAATAATTCAAATAATTCAGGGTCCAAGACGCCGTAAGGTTATGGGTGCATTTTAGAGCATTTTCCCAACATTTTAATCCAGTGGTGGCCTAAACAAAAATTATGAGTGAGAAGAGAATTTCAGTCTTATATTTTTTCTTTCAAAGACATAAGTTGTTCCCAAGGCTTAATGTTCAAAGCTGACAAAATAGTAGCTCACAATAAACTAATGAGACAATTGTTTTGAGGATATACTGGGAATACTGCCTGCTTCCCTAAACCCCCCCAAAAAAAAAAAAAGATAATGACTACCTATACATCCTTCTAGTGTTAGATTGGGATGAAAGCAGGGAATAAAATAGCTACAGTCATGGATTTCAAGTGACTGCTGTCATACATATACATACCATGCCTCCTCTCTCTTCAATTCAACCCCCCCCAGAAAATACATCTGTATACGTGCCTGATTTGTGATTGTGAGGAAAGTGAAAAAAATAATTATTCCAGTAAGGTATTCTATTTTGCTACTCCTAGACAGTACACTTCCCCTACACAAGCTATAGTAACCTTCTTTATATGCCTCTGAGTTCTGTGAGAAAAGTAAAAGTATCAACGACCACACTGTCCTCAGCTCAAACACAAGCTGTAATGACCTCCTGTGCACACCTCTAAGGTAAGACTGTGATGAAAATTAGAAAAGTTAGAAAAGTAATAACCAGGGGGCGTGGCTAGCATGAGTACTGTCTAGCAGCAGAATTCAGCAGCTCCACTGAAGATAATTTTCTTTACTGGATTTTTGTCCTTTAAACAAGAAAACTTGGATTTTTTTTCTACACAGTATCTTAGATCTATACTTCTTTTACAAGAAAATTAAAAAAAAACGAAAGTGGACAAATTTTCCAGTCAAAAATCTACTTGGAAAAAATCACAATTCATCTGAAGAGAATTCCAACATGAGTCACTCTAAGACAGGCAGTCAGGACTCCAGTATGAAAAGAGACTTACAAACCCTAATATCCAACATTCAGGACTTAACTGCAAAAATTGACAAAATTGACTCAAAAATAGAGAGCTTTAAAGAAAAAGCCACTAAACAAATGGAACTACTACATGATGATTTGAAGCTACAGAAAATCCAAATATCTAATACAGAGGAATCCTTAAATGACATGGATGGCAGAATTCTGGAGAATGAAAACAATACCGAATTTCTACTTAAACAAAATACTATGTTACAAAGCAAGTTGGATGATCTTCAAAATAGATCCCGTCGAAACAATCTAAAGATTTTTGGACTTCTGAAAATATTGAGGGCAATAACATGGCTACTTTCCTTAACACCTGGATGCCTAAAGCACGTGACTTACCAGAAGCTTTGTCTTTTGGAATAGAAAGAACACATCGAGCACTAACTGCAGTAAACAGCACTAACAGAAAGCAACACAGATCAGTTATTGTTAAATTCTTGTCTTCAGCGGATAAAGAGTTGGTATTAAAGACAGCTTGGTCTAAGTCTCCAATAAAATACAATGATTCAGTAATCCGTTTTGACAATGACTACTCTACACAGGTCATTACCAAGAGGAAAGTATTTTTACCATTGATTAAAGAACTAAAGAAAATATAAATAAAGACTCACCTTTTGTTCCCTGCGAGGTTGAAAGTCTTCCTTCCAGAGGGTCCCAAAATGTTTGATGATCTGGATTCTGCACTGTCCTTTGTTAAAAATCATAAAATATTGGAAAAATTAGAAGAAATGGAATGGGCTAATTCATCTCTTAAAAGATTGGCATTTAATTCCACATGGAAAACTAATGAAAAACAAAAGAGATTGAAAAGTAAATGAACATAAGACATTTTTTTTCTAATACAATGTCTTGTTGTTTTGGACTGTTATCAAATCTATACAGTTATAATCTATTTACAAGGTAAGCTCATCTTTCCATCTGTTATGTTAAGCATATATAAGGTTTACATCTATTTCAAAATTTTAATATTAATCATTATATTACTGCATATAACTTCTCTTTCTCACTGATAAACATTATTATTCATCTGTTATTAGCAATCACTACTACCCTTATAGTATATAATAGTATGGTATTTTCCCAAAATATAGTAATAACTTAATTATTATGGGTCTTAATATATGATTTAACTTGATATAGCCAAAATACAGTTAAATATTCATATAACAGCTTTTATAAGACACCTCTAATACATTAATATCATCAAGACAAAACATGTTATGTATAATTAACTAATCCCTTATGTATAGTGTCTTTTACAGATATAAATCTAAGATAGGACATTTGTTATGGCTTTTAATAGACAAGCATATATTTGGAAAATGCTATCTGTATGTGTTTGGGAAGTGTTATCTGTATGTGTTTTTATTTTTTTGGTCTAAAGATTTAAAAAGAAATGTTATGACTATGGTTCAGATCTGTGTAGATTATTCTTAATATCATTTCAAATGCATTGGTTAACTTTTTCTATGGAATTGGTCATACATGCTTTACACAATGTAATCTGCTTGGTTTGGGCTCTCGAGGCTCACACTGTTATTTTTCCTGTAAAGAGAAGAGCAGAGGAAGAAAAAAAGGCTCGTTAACATTTTAAACTGATTTTCCTGCGGATTACATATAAGAAGCTATTTCACTCAATAATTACCTCGCGACGATCATCCGCGAGCTTCAGCCGTTCCTGGTCCCTGTTACCAGCTAAGAAATCTTCTTAACTTTTTTCTCACATTCTTGGATGTGCGAAGCACCCAGATGATGTCAACGCTAGTGGACAAGCACATACAGGAAGTGGAAAGCTCGGCAGAAGCCGAGAAGTGACTGATTTGTGTATTCCTTGTCATCGTACATAATATCATTCTTGCGAGGGCAACAATCAACTGCAATGTAGTACGGTAATTAGCTGCTGCTGTTTTATGAGTAATTTATAAGCCTGCAACTTTTATGCTATGAGCACAAAGTGTGTTTACAACGTATATGGTAGAAAATTAGTAATGCAATATTTTGTACAGAAAAGAGACACACCTTAACTTCACAGTCTGTATGTGTTTGAGTCCAAATGTCTATGGGTTTACAAGAGTATGTGATTGTGTGAGTGTGGGTGAGTGTGAGCAAGTGTGCATATCAGTTACTGCTTTTGCAGAACAGACTTTCTTATTTTATAATGTTCTACTTAAAATTTATAAAGTACTATTATATAAATCACATAAATGAACAATTTTTCCACTTCTGCTCCAGTTTATTTTATCAGTTTTTTCCCCACTGCCTGAACCACATTCTCTCACAAAAATGTTTGCTTGTGGATTAAATTCCTGACTTTCATACCTTCTTTTACTGAATCCTGGCTTTTTCTCAGTTTTCCCCATCCCTTGTAATGTTTTTTGATTTATTGGTAAATCACTGAGGATCTTGGAGAAGTCTGTGAAGCTGAACATTAGTGTTTCATACTTCTTACAGCTTAGAAACTGTATGCTGATGCAAAACATGGTGCTTTATTAACTTGTGTAACTTAATTAGAGTTATATTTAAATATTTTCCCTAATTTTATTCCCATTGTTTTTGCTATGACTAGATTTCATGAGCAAAGATGCTGAGGTATACAGATAAGTGAAGATTTATACAGAAAACAATACCTATCGACTGCACCTGATTTTGCAAAATGTATCTAAATTTTGTCTTACATCTTTACCCTGTCCCTGATTTTTCTTATAAATCACAGACAAAACAAATCAATAATGTTAGACAGTACAGTTTTGCACTTATTGCCAAACAAATCTGTGATGACTCAAACCTGTGGCTCTATTAACGTTTAAGTGAAGTATAGTAATAGCTATGCATTGATCCTGACTTGCCACTTCCCATTATTTTCAGCTATATCCAGAATTCCTGAGGAAAGAAGTAAGAGCTATGGGAAATAATACCATTATGTTGGGAATAGCTGAAATAATACTTTTGCATACATGACACTGGGGTGTGAGCTCTCCCGGGGCATAGCCCATGATGTATAGGAAAGCAAAGTAAAGAAGATCAATAACTGGAGAAAGTGTTTTCATTTTCTTTCTGTTAGACTCTTAAAACTGCTTAAACTACATTGTTCCATTTTTAAGTAATTGTGATATTGCTTGTCAATTCATCCAAAGCAGCTGTGCGATTTCTTTGCCTATGTGAATATTTTGATTGGAGGGATTTGTGTACAGTGTTTGCAGATGCCTGAAAAGAACAGATATAAATTCTGAAGCAGAGAGTAAAACAATATTAAACACAGAGGCCCAGGGGGAATGCTGAGTGCTAGGCTGTACTTCATTAGGATTTTCATGTAAAGCTACATTCAGGTGTGATCAGCCAACTGAAGTTTGATATTGACACTTGAAAAAACTTTATTAAAGTAGAACAGTGGATTTGGTAATCCATGTTTATCTTATGAATGCCTATTGTTTTCTGGTGAATCATACATTTCTGAGACAATAACCATACCTGCTTATAATACCTTTATGGTTTTACACAGCCTTTAGAGAAATTGTGAATTGTAAATCAATGCAGGGAAGACTAGACAACATTCCAAACTATCCATTAGGGTCAGTGAGACTTGGGCTATTTTACTGTTACTAGATAAAATAAAATGCTAATGTCCAGCAAGAAGCCAACTGTACATCTTCAAAGCAGAGATAATAGATGCTGGTAGTAAGGTTCCTCAATGCATGCTTCATTTATATATAACATTCACAAATCTAAATATTTTCTATTTTTTTAAGATTTTTTTTTTTATCTGCAACAATACCTAGAGGTTTTTGCCTACATCCACTCATCAATCCATTCGTCTGTTAAGCATATGTGTTTTTGGAAAATGCAGTTACGTAAGTGTGCTTTTTATCTCTAAGGGCAAAGTATACTGGTCACCCGGATCCTATTTTAAAGGTTTATTTTAGATATATTAGACTTATTGTACATAAAAATTACTATTAGTTAATGAGAGCTGACTTCTTGATGCTTGTGTTATGGTATACATGGACAGATGAACAGAAAGTGATTTGTAGGACTCACTGTTGTGTTACTTAAAACTTGAATATATGTGGACAGTATTATACTTATTAATACATTTTTCCAAGATTTGTAAGACTAGTTTGTCTACTTCTCTCAAAAGATGAAATGTGAATCTGTATTCTTTATTGGATTACTATGGTGAGAATACTGGGACAGGGCAATTTTGGACTGCTTAGTGCTATATTTTCACTTGTTTATTGTTTTTAGTAGAATATTACATTTCTATATAAGACAGTATGGGCAGGATTCACAATGGCTTGCACAGAGTCTAAGAGTCGTGTAAGACTCCATGCAGCCACAGCAATCCAGGAACAGCCCGAAATACCGTGTAAGAGACCAGCTAAAACGTCTCTTACACGGGCAGGGCGTGGATATGCTAATTACCTCACTTGCAGCCGAAAGGCATGCAAATGAGGTAGATTAGCAATCCACAAAGCTGAAACCAGCCCGTGTAAGAGTCGTGTTAGGTGCAGAAATGTACTCAGTTGACAACTGAGTACGTTTCTGCAAATAACACAATGGAGCCATGTCAGCTCCAAATAAAGTGTGCATATGTATCAGGCAGCATGCCAATGGCCAAATATGTGGCCATTGGCATGGTAACCCGATGCAAACATGAAATAAAATAATTTTTTTTTTCGGCGATCGGCGAGGTTTAAACGCAGCACAGCCCCATGCAAACGGGCTGCGCTATATAAGACATAAAAATAAAGGTTTGAAACCCACAAATGTGGGTTTTATGCAATGCATGGATTTACAATGCAGGGACTAGCAGACCGAAAACAACATGACCACCGTTTAGTGGTTGCTAAGGGGGGAAGCTGAGTGTAAGACACGTAACTAAGCATTAGTAGGTAATCCTATGTAAATGAGTAGTAGGATAGTGAATCGCACTGTCACATAGCAAATGAGCACATCCTGTGTAGTGCAAGAGTTAGATAAGGGGGAGTAACAGAGTAGGAAATAGGTGACATCACAGGGGGGAATGTTAGAAAGAAATCAAGCTCATTGGAGCAAAGTGGTATGTGAAAGATGTCAGTCACACAGCATAGAAAGAGGAGTGTCAACAGATAAGCATGGGAAAGTCAAGAAATGGAAGGTGTACACTGTGGCCAACACCAAAGTTTCATGTTGTGCATGCATGCGCATGTGCATGCTGGGAGGCGTGAGTAAGACAGAGTGTGCGCGTGTAAGGCAGAGTAAGCATGTAGGAGCCTGTTTAAAGATCTGTAAACCTGTTAGCGCTGGTGTGCACGCGTTTTAACCCGAATAAGCAGATTCTAGTCCGTGTAAGCATGTGTGCGTGCATGGTAGCCACTGTGAGCGTGTTTTCGCTGGTATGCGCGCTGCTCCCCCCTGAGGAAACAGAGAGGGAAAAGGAAGCAGAAGAAATAGTAGGAAGCTAGCAGGGAATACTGGTAGAGCTAGCAGGTGAAAACAATTAGAAGCAGGCAATTACACAGGCAGAATACTAGCCCAGCCCAGCACTTAAAACACTGCAAACAGCATTGCAGTATGTTTCTCTCAAGAGACACTGCAAGACAGGAGTAAGCTATTAGAAGTGAAAACTGAAAAAGCTGCACTCAGACCAAACATGCTAGGGGCTGCCATAGCTGTTATAAGGAGACATAGGAGACTTGCTGAGGGTGGTGACAATGCAAATGCTGCCAGACAACCCACAGTGAGGAGACAGAGAAGAGTGTACAGGCCCAGGGTCACCTACCAGGGGTTACATGAGCTGGAGATAGTGGAGCGCTATAGAGTGGACAGAGACCTCCTGCAGCAAATTGTTGAGCTGTGCAGGCCACGCCTCACACACAGAACCAACAGAGGGGAACCCATCCCAGTGGAAACCAAGGTATGTGTTGGCCTAAGAATACTAGCAACAGGTACCTTCCAGAGACCAACTGGTGATATGATGGGGATATCACAGGCATCAGCTTCCAGGGTACTGCACCAGTTCCTGGATGCCATGTCAGCACATGTCGGTGAGCATGTATATTTCCCCAATTCCTGTGAGGTATTGGCCAGCAATATGCGTCTCTTCCAGCAAATAGCAGAATACCCTGAGGTAGTGGGTGCAATAGACTGCACGCACATATGCATCAAAGCACCAGCCGGTGAGCGGGGTAGGGCCTACATTAACCGCAAGGGCTTCCCCTCCATCAACTGCCAGGTCGTGTGTGATGCCCAGGGCATAATAATGAATGTGTGTGCTGGCTGCCCTGGAAGCTACCATGATTCCCATATCTGGCATTTGACGCAGCTGTACCAGACATTTGCCAATGGGGACATCCCACATGGTCACTTAGTGGGGGATGCTGGATATGCACTGGAGCCGTGGCTGATGACACCCATCAGAAATGCACACACACCTGAACAAGAATGCCATAATGAGGCACACGCACAAACACGAAATGTAATAGAGCATGTGTTTGGGCTGCTCAAGTCACGGTTCCGGTGCCTGGACACATCTGGTGGAGCCTTGCAGTACTCACCAACTACATGTACCCAAATTGTCATGGTATGTGCTATGCTACATAATATGATTCTGCGAAAACAGCTGCAGCAGGACCAGCATAGGGCCGGGACAAACAGCCCCCCACCATTGCCAAGGCCATCACAGGCAGAGCGTGACTCAGAGGAGGAACAACCTGAGCCTGCCCCAGTAGGCAGAAGGAGGCATGCCCAGTATGCCCTGGCCTTGGCAAAGAGGCAACGCATAGCACATACACTGGCTCAGTAGGAACCCTGGGAATGATACCCCTCTCTGACTCACTCATATAGTAACAGGGACGCCTAACATGACACAACCTGCTTTCAAACATGTACAGGGAGTGTAGTATGTGCATCCGACATAGGCAGCCCTGCAGCACCACCTGAGGCATGATTGCCATGTGTTAAGCAATGTAACACCATCTAGTATATGCAAACATGAAGACCCTGCCTAACATCTCACCCTCACCAAGCATGATGCCACACTATGAAGACAACAAGATCAAGTACAATAATTGGCTGAAGTATTGCTGTTAGCAAAGGGAACAAATGGCTGACAGCCTGGGATGACATGCCGAGCAAGACATGATGCTCCACCTGCTAGGGATGGCACGCACCCAGCACACCTGGCTGTGTGGATACTGGCAAAGGCTGTTGTCACCCCACTGTGCCTTGAATAGGTAAGGCTGGAAACACAAACCCACCACCATAGGTAACACAAGGGATAACAACCTGGACGTAATGCTACCCAATGCCAGAAGTCTAAACTGCAAGGTGCATGCAGACCAAACCCACCTCAGCATGGAGAATGTTAATATCTGTTCTGTAACAGAAACCTGGGTCATGGCCCAGAAGAGCACCCTAATACTACCAGGTTATGCCTTATACCATGCTCTACAGCCCCAAAACATGGAACAAACTACAGTAGGAGTGTGGCTATCAGTAATTGTCAAGGATAACCACACCCCCAGGTTGGTACCACAGCAAGAAGCAGCATGGACTATCCACGGGCATGTAACAGTGGCTCAAACTGTGTCCCTGTTTGCAGCCTGCTACAGACCACCCTCACAAACCCAGGAACCCCAGCCAGCCTTCCTGAAGACACTGCAGAGTATGAATGTCTCAACAAATACCAAACAAGGCACACACAAAGTATGACATAGGTGGCAATCCATTATGTACGGAAGAAGTAATCAGGGACCTAGGGACACAAGTGGATGGTAACCCGTCATGTGACACTCACATTGCCAAGGTGGCCAGGAAGACCTGCTATATTGCCCACCTTAATATGAAAGGATGCACATGTAGATCAAGAGAGGTCACTGTGCCCCCATACTCTTCCCTTATCAGGCCCATACTTGAGAACAATGCCCCAGTTCGGATGTACCTTACCCGACACCTGCAGCAGTTAGAAAGACCCCAAATGTACCTCACCAAGAGGATAAAGGGTCCAAACATTTGTCATCTGCTGCCTGGCTGAAGAAACCACAGCCCAATTCACATGCATACTGCCCAGTCAGAGGCGATGTATGCCTGATGTACAAGGCCATGTCCAATCCAGAATGAATGGACATGCTCCACTGCAGAAACTCCAAATCCAGCAGAGACACCACAGTGAGATATCTGAACCTCCACACATAGATAAATAGGATGTGCTGGAGGGACAGATCCATAACCCAGAGGCTCCTTACACTCTGGAACAGAATCCCAGTCCATGATAGGCTGAGCTCCACACTCATACACAACAAGAGAAATCCGGTCATGTGCATGGGAGATAGTAGGTGTACACTGGGGGCCATCCCTGTGTCACATCTAGTAAAGTAAACCCAAATGGGCATAATATGCACATTGCAAGGGGTGTCGAAAGACACACACAGTCTGTCTATGCTCCAACATGGCCAGGGCAGATAGCCTAGTATGAACCTATGAACCTATGATGATACAAATTGTGCAGGACACAAAGGATAATCACACAGCTGTCCTAACTGATGGTAGGAACCATGGTGATAATCCACACATATGCTCTGCAGTACTCAAATATCACAAACAATACACCAAACCCACACACATTGCCAACATCCAACCTAACAGATTCTTTGCAAACTCCCCACCAGCACCAAACTGCCAAATATCTATCCCAGCAGAGTGCTGGCCCCCTGACATTGCAGATGCTGAGGTAACAGCCAGCATCTACAAAGCAAACCACACAGCATCAATGGTACCAGATGGTGTCCTGGGTTGTGTCCAACAAGTACTGTAAGAAGAATGGAACACCAAATAGCACTACTGCGCACTCACAGTCTTACCACAGGATATGTACCCAAAGAGCAGTGTACAGCAACAGTGGTCCCTCACCACAAAGGTGGTGCCTGAATGGATACTGCAAACTATCACCCCTCAACCCTGACTATCTTGGTTGGCAAAGTAATGGAGAGGATGATCATGGATCCCAGGAATAACGAGATTGGGTACCTACAGACATTGGACCCTACCCAGTGTGGCTTTCATAGGGCAGATCCTGCCCCTTAAACATGTCTGACTCATGTGAAACATGCACCAAGGCCATTGATGAGGGGAATGTGGTTCACACAGCCTATCTGGACCTTGCTAAACCCTTCCATACAATACCCCAGTTGTTCAGTACAGATAAGCTCACCAGCCTAACTATAAACCCCTATCCAAGTAGATGGGTTGCAAACCAGCTCAAGGACAGAACTGACCTGGTCAGACATGCTGCAGCCATGTCAGACTACAAACCAGGTACAACTGGCATCCCACAAGGCACGGTCCTGGGACCTCTCTTGTATGCTATATATGTCACATAGGTACAGGCCAACATGGAAGGACTCTGTCTGAACAGGTTCGCAGATGACTACAAACTGCCCACCATATCGGACCCTCCAGCTGACACAAGCATCCTACAAAAGGCACACATAGAAACAGACAAGTGGTGCCACAGCCATGTCAACAAGCTAAATGCAGAATAGTGTATAGTCATCCCCTGTGGAAACACAGTACGTGGCCACAAATTACCACATAGGTGTTAACCCATTAAGTACATCAGGAGCAATAAGAGACCTGGGGACACAAGGTGATAGATATCCTGCATGTGACAACCATGTGTCTGTAGTGGTTACAGAAACATACCATATACCCACCTAATCATGAAGGTAAGCACAGCTAGGTCAGGGTAGGTCATCGTGCCTCTCCAGTCATCCATCAGCAGCCTCACAATTGCATACAATGGCCCTTGTGGGATGTACCTTAGCAGACACCTGCATCAACTGGAAAGACCCCACAAATACCCCACCAGGAGGATCTCAGAGCTGTAACAGATGCCATGTGTTGCCTGATTAAACAAACTGCAGCTCCACACAGTGCCATACCGCCTGGCTGGAGGTGATCTGTGCCTGATGTATAAAGCCATGACCAAGCTGGAATCAATGGACATCTGGCACCATGTAAAATCTGAATGCTGGTGACCTATGCAGATGACAGGCCTGAACCCCAGCACAGACATAAACAGGACATGCTGTACCGATTGGTCCATAACCCAGAAGCTCACTCCACTCATGACTAAACCCCAGTACAGGTTATCCAGGAGTCCCTCATTGACTGTCATCCAGAGGAATCATGATGACTGGATGGGAGATGGTAGGTGTACCCTGGATATCACCTGTATGTCACGGGTAGACAGAGGCACAGCACACTAACCTTGACATATGTCATGGCAAACACCAGTAAATATGTGTGTTGAAGGACAAACACTCTCTGACTAGCATTACAAATGGCCTAGGGCACATGGCCATTGTTTGTCACTGTCCACACAAGTTGTGGAATACATTAACAATGTCGGACAATCCTGTTCTATGTTGTCCATATCTGAACAAAATGCAACATGGTCATATCTGCACAACTGGCCCTCAACCAGTCTGGTGTGCTCACTATAAATATTACAAGCAGTGATAGGACTGAAACCGATGATACTGTCCACCACAGTGAAAGTACTGAACCAGTACACTATACAACAATACACTGTTTGGTCAGTATGAAAGGATGTTGACAACTGTATGCAAACTATCCCATGGCAACCCTGCAGGCACAGCATAATGCCTGTTAGGTTCAGACACAAAGCAGTTGGGCAGTAAGAACACAACCTGATGTCCAACACTCAACTGTACATGTGAAATATAGATGAAGTCCACACACAAACACAAATGTGGTGGACCACAGATCCCAACATATGGAAAGTTCACACTGGGCATGCTCGCACACTTAGATAAATGAGACGTGTCAGTCAAGAAGCCATAGAAACTGTGAACTGGGCATGCTCACACACTTAGGCCATGTCACAGTTCAGCAGTTGCACACACATATCTGGCATTTGTATGTGTTAACACAGGAACCTCCCACAATACAGAAATCTGCCCAGTGCACACAGTGAAATTACAACAGAGACATAAGTAAAGTACTGGATCCCACTCATATGCAAACATCTGCCACAGTACACAAGTTGTTCATAGAGATAGGGAAAGCTATGGCAATAAAGACCCACAAACAGTATATGAGCAACAGATACTTGCATCTGACAGGTAAACATATGTCCATAGAGTGCAATACTAGGCTGTTGTCCCTAGGGAATACAGAAGGCTATCCACAGTGTATTTGGCATCTGCCTCCGCAGTACAGTAGGCCACTGTGCCTCAGCAAAGTTAATGCATATATATGCTCTCCCCCTTACTGATGGATAGTAACAGATGTACATACCTCTTCATAAATAATGATGTCAGCACACTATACATATGTCAGGAGCACAAATGATACCCAGTAATTTGAATAGCGCGCTCAGCTACTGCGTCTCTCACAAGTGTCATAATATAGTTAGGTAGGGGTTTGAATCCTGCAAGTGCTCAGTGTGTGTGTATGTGTGACTGTGGGGGGGGGAGTAGTGTGTGTGCAATTCTGTGTGTAAGAGAAATGTCCCTTTTGGCAACTAGTACAACACACCACATGCTGCATATTCCACTGTCTAAACACTGATGATGTCAGCACCCTATAAGTACAGCAGGAGAAAGCAAGCCTCCCAGTAATGCAAATAGCATGCTCTGCTACTGCGTCTCTCTCACAAGTGTCATAACATAGTTAGGTAGGGGTTTGAATCCTGCAAGTGCTCAGTGTGTGTGTATATGTGGGGGGGGGTAGTGTGTGTGCAATTCTATGTGTAAGAGAAATGTCCCTTTTGGCAACTAGTACAACACACCACATGCTGCATATTCCACTGTCTAAACACTGATGATGTCAGCACCCTATAAGTACAGCAGGAGAAAGCAAGCCTCCCAGTAATGCAAATAGCGTGCTCTGCTACTGCGTCTCTCACAAGTGTCATAACACAGTTAGGTAGGGGTTTGTATCCTACAAACGCCATGTGTGTTTTTGTCACACAGTTTGTCCATGTGTGTGGGGTGTTGTTCCCAATATTGCATGACATAGATCATATCAGTAATGTCAATGCACACATGATGTATGTGTGTGCCACATACACATATGTACCTGTGACCTTCAATAGTTCCCATGTCTGAAGCCTGCCTCATGTGAATACATGGAATCTGCATTAGACAACTGTATGACTGTGGTGTTCTGTGCAGGGGCTGCATGTGGTATGTGAATATACAGTGTGAGTTGTATATGGTGTCATCCTACCAGCGAGGGATACACGACTGGTCTGGAGCATATAGTCCACATGTTGTTGATGAACAGGTGCAGCATGTTTCCACCTCTTGTGGGAGTGGTAACAAGTTGTTCCATAGCAATTCAGTGAATGAATGCTAGGAACCTTTCAGCTAGGGTCTTGGAGCTAGAGTAATGCTCACACTCTATGTTTGGGTAGTTGCAGTCCACCCATATAATGGTGTTTGTAGAGACCGTCATATTCCCAGTGTTGTCAGGAAGGCCAAGTGGGTTTCCTGGGTATGGGAGGGTGGTGTGTGCCAGGCTATGAACCTGAAGGCAGTCTAACCCACTGTTAGTTGCACATGGATAGGCTCTGATGCTTTGTGCTGTGCCACCAACCTGGAGGTGTGTGTATCTGTGGTGCCTTTGGATACATCCCCCCTGTTCTGGTTTGGTGCATGTTTAGGGGACGACAAGCATGGTATGAGGTATGACCTGGCAGTGCTGGGGTGCACCTGGGAGCCTTGTACCAGGAGTCTGTTACTGCATGGATATTGCTGTTCTCCATGCTAAGGACAGTGTCCACTGCATGCATCCTGAGGTTTACACTGCTGGCGTTGAGTAGCATTACTATTAGTGTCCTATCCCGTGTGATACCTGTGTAGGTGGCTATGTAATTTGAGCCTTGCATAAAAAGGCACTATGTGTGTAGCAAGAGCCTCTGCCAATATACAATGGCCCATGGGTGACAGGTGCAAGCTGTCCCTAGCAAAGCAACGTGGCTTGTCTAGCATGTAATCCCATGCTGACAGGCATTGGATCCCCTTTGAATGTCACCGAAACATACGGCAATTGTAGAAATTGATCATCCTGTCTACATATTGTGGCAGCATTCTTGGTGAGGGTAAGATGCTACTCAAGGTCAGGGTCATACCAGCCTGTGCCACATGCTCAGAGAGCCCCTCTATGTCCCCTATCATGTAGTCCAGGGAGGTACATCACAGGTCATTCACACTGGCATGGACAATGACTGAGTCATATTTGTACATGCCTTGGAGTGACCTGTATGCTTGTGTTATGTGGTGGATCATAGTGCCCGACGGGCATCTCACCATGACCTTCTCCTTGTTCAGCCTGGTGAGCAGGACCTCAGTGTACCTGATGATAGAGGTACCTATTACAACTGTAGCAGGTGTGTTGTTAAGCCGTATGGGCTGTGACTGTTTGGCACACAGGCTTTGTGAGCTATGTGTTGCACGTGCTCTGTTCTGGCGTAACGTTTGCTTGTGTGTCTGCTTCGCAGGTGTCTGCTGCTCAGGCAGGATGCTATTCTGAGACTCCAAGAATGTTCCTGTGTGTTTCTGTGTTTGGATTGCTGTCGTGGCAGGTCTATGTGAGACTGGTATTGTATTCACTGTAGTATCCCACTCCACCTGACAGGGTATGCCAGTACTGAGTTAAGAGAGCTTAGTCCCCAGTTTGGCTATGTGGTTGCATCTCTCACATGTGTTGTATGTTTATGGGAAGGGGAGAGGGTTGTCTGTGTACATGAGGCAGCTGTAACATTGCCACATGACTCACAGATTCACCAACTGGACCAGAGAGGAGATTGACAAGTGACCTTTGCACATGCTACCATAGTATTGTGAATCCCATAATAATTAACAACACATAGGGCCAATGGGGAACAAGGTACTCAAGGTGAGTATGTGAGGGTGTAGTGCTCTTGATTTGTTAGTGCTGGCATATATAAATGCTTTCGTGAGCAAATGCCAGGTAAGTCATATGCAATGTGTTACAGGCAACTTACATGCAAACAGGACAAACAGTGACGTTCTGTCAAGTGAGACATGGACATCAGTACAGTAAGCAATACAGATGTCACTAGGGATCCACAGAGGCACTGTAAATCTGCATTGCAGGTGGAATCAGTGTTTCAGGGACATATCAAGCAAACATGCATACCAACAAAGCTACAGTCAGCAGGCCTGGATCTAGACTATGCTACAACAAACAAGGTGTACGACTTCCAGTAGGTAACAGTGCATATATGCAGGCACTATAAGCCTGTACCCAGAAAGTCACAGGTCAGACGGGCTGTGTCCAGCCCCACCTCCCACAAGTGTACAGACCATGTACCTTCGTAATGTAGAATAACTGGCCTGAAACCCAAGTGCTCATACCTGAACTAATACACATTTTGAATAACAGACACTGAGCCCTCACTCAGCAGTTCCAAACTTTGTAGGATGTATGCTACCTGTCCTGGCACCACAGTATCCTTGACATGTATGGAGACTCTCCCTCCAGTCATAGTTAGTTCTGTGTTTTGGGGCTGTCATGCATGGTATGAGGTGTGACCTTGTAGTGCTAGGGTGCTCTTGTGAGTCTTGAACCTGTTGTGTATTACTGCACAGATATCAACATCCTCAAACATCCTCATTGCAGAGTCGAGTGTGGACAGCATGCAACTTGCAGTTGACATGTCCATCATTGAGTATCAATACTTACATTTTCTTATCCCCTGTGCTACCTATGTAGGTGGCCTTCTGTTGACAGCCTCACCACCAGTATGCAAAGATGTGCAGACATTACACTATGGTAATTACTATGGGTGTACAAAACAATACAATGACATTCATACTGTAACTGCATCAGGCATGCTGGGATATACCCACAATGATATCATTACACTGTACTGTTGACAACATGATACTATTACTACACTTCTATGTAGTCACCCTGTGCATCAGCACCATGTTAACCTGTTCCTGCACCGATGTTACAGAATGCAGGAGGTGGCACAGTTTCATCATATGCACAGGGTGTGTACTTGGTATGCCTGAGTCTGCCACTGATACAACCAATTGACATGTCTGTGTGTGTGTGTTGGTGAGGGACAGCAGTACAAGATGGGGCAATGTTGATGCAGTGTGTGCATGTATGAGGTAGCCCTAGGTGTTATCAATTTGCATGTGTGTATGCATGCACACAGTTCCACCTCATGGCTGCCATATACAGGTGTTTGTGGACAGCCACAGACTGTACCTGCCAGGTCATACAGATCACTGTCTCTGGCCACGGACACGGTACCTGTGCCTGGCAGGGGTGCTACGGACCATATCAGGTACTAAGCCAGACTGGGTACTGTCATCAGAAGCAGGTGGTTGGTGACTGGAGACAGGTCCCTGTTGGGACTGTCCAGAGCCACGTGCACGTGGTCTCCTGGGGTGGTCTGATGACAGCACAGACCCAGCATTGCTGGGGCTGCTGCTGGCACTATGGGAGCAGCTGCAGGCCTGTTGTCGTCCGCGATGGCTGCCAGCTGCTGCTGTTGCTGGCATACGCCCACATCGATGCCTCAACTGTCCACCATTGCCCTGGCTCATGGACATGTAGTTGTGGAACAGATCTAATGTGTCCCCCCAATGTCTGTCAATGACCTCGGTGAAATTATGGATGGCAGCCGCAACATCACGCATACTGTCACTCATAGCTGTGCGGCATTCTCTCAGCTCCCTCAGACCCTGTCTGGTGTACCGTTCCATACGTGACTGTGCCTGCATTACAGCCTGAAACATAGCTGAGGTTGAAAGACCTCTGTGGGCATGTCTGACAGGGGCAGTACGCCCACGGATGCTCCCACGAGAACCCCTGGACATCTGCCTGTGTGGTACCATGTCAGGACCCTGGCCATGGCTGCTGTGTGGGGATGCATGTGCCACTGATACCACATTACCCTGGTCAATGCCCACTGTATCCTGTCCATCACCTAGGGACATTGGTGACAAAGGATGTATTGGCAGGATGACTGTGCGCATTGATGGGGTCGACAGCTGTGTACTGTCAATTGGCTGACCAACGACGGACCCTGGCACACCTTCCTGTGCCATTACACAGGTATCATCATTATCACTATCCACGGCAGCTGATTCAGGTTCCCTGCTGCACAACACCAGAGCAGCACCAGAACCTGTGGGAGTAAGACAGGAAACACAGTTTACAATGTGTACACAATGTCACCACTGATACACACATGCACACATGCACACAGGGCACATGCACACATGCACACATGCACACAGGGCACATGCACACATGCACACAGGGCACATGCACACATGCACACATGCACACAGGGCACATGCACACATGCACACTCCTCAGTATATGAGATATCAACACACAGACACAAACACACCTGCAATCAAACACATAGCACTACTGCTTCAGCCTATTATTACTATTAGTATCAAGAGTATTGAAGGTATTGTTATTACACACTCACCAGCATGGATAGGCTGCCTTGCTGTTACACCAGAGGGACCTGCAGAAATGAGACATTTATTGTCAGTGGGCACAACTGTGCCATTGATACTGTGAGTATGATACAGTTCAGTAGTGCAACAGTTGGCTTCCACAGGTCTACTGCTGATATTGAGAATATCACTCTTGCACAATAATTACCAAGATAACAGCTACAAACCGAGGACACACCTCACACATGCATAAACTAACAGTGTACAGAACAGTCAACTATACACATGGCATGTTACCTGCATGCTCCGTGTCCTGCTGCTGGGTGGCTCCAGCCTCCATCATTATGCATGTATGCTGCTGCTGTTGTTGCTGTTGGGCTGGAGCCACAACACTTAGGAGTAGTCCCTCCAGTCTGGTGAGGGGGGGATGTCTAGCCACCCCACCACCTGTGGCAAGCTGTTGCCTGTGGATATCCGACGCTGATGGACATTTCTAATTAAATCACTGCAGTGATGGCGTACCTGCTCATATGTCCGGTTATGTGTGCCTATGTCATTTACCCGACGGACCAGGTCTTGCCACAGTGCAGCCCTCTCCTGCTGGTTCTGGCTGGTGTGGGAAAAGAGTATTGCAAAATCCTGCACCAGGCTCTGGTGTATCTCTTCCTCCTCCGCAGCGGAGTACACAGGGTTTCGCTGGTGAACCATAGCCCTGAAAAGGAGAAGAAAAATATGTCAGCAATATATGTCAGCAAAATATGGCACACATAATACACATAATACTCGACTGTAGTGATATAACTTAACCCCCATATATAGCATCTGTCTGTCTATTGGGGGATACACATGTAAATGACCAGATATCAGTGCTCAGCCGACAACTGTGCAACAGTACCTGGCACACTCCATACGACAGACTAGTATACTCCAGCAGTCAGCACACTGGTTCAGGTCCAATGCACAACCTCACACTGGGGTTTGTATCAAGGTACTGTATGGGGAACATTATCAACCCATGCACTGCATGCAATGCACGTTACATATTTCACTGGTAATGCACACTACTCTTACTTGCCATAACCCTACCTACACCACAGTCACATACAGGGTAACACAGCACAACATATGGCAATGTAGTATGTTTTGATCGCAATACCTCACACATCTGTCTCTGGCCTCACACCAAGGACACACACTACCATGACAGACAGACAGTCATGGTGAGCAATCACACCAGTACATAACATGCACCCAGTCACTGGCACACTCATTCCACCTCACATATTTGGTTTGCAATGGGTTCGTGGGTGTGCATTGTGTCTTAGGTAGGTAGTATGCTATTGGCCCTGGGCCTACAGCAGCATACTGTTATGCTACCCTGCCCCTTGTGACACATGTGATGTGATCGTACCTGCTCCTGTCAAACAGTTACACAGGGTGACTCATATGGCATATTACCTATCTGCATAACATTCAGCAGGGGTATGTCTGACATCTACTCATGGGGAGCCTTGCTTCTTAATGCTGTGTGGTTTACTCCAGGGTATGTCTTATCTGTGGGTAGGGACCTGTACCTCCACCATGTGCTCTTTACTGCGGTGACAAGGACGACAGACATAGGTAATTTGGGTTGTGGATGTTGGAGGTGTTACCATGGTTGTTGGACAACTGTCATGGGTGTGACCTAACTATGTATATCCAGCAGTGGTAACCTCTATGTAGGTAGTCTGGGTGCGCTCTGTGGTCTTGTCAGTCACTCTGCATAGGTAATGTGTTTGAGTGCATTGACACAGTTACTTACGTATGTCTGTGTCCTTCTCCATATCTGTAGCTGTCATGGGAGGTACATACCGTGTAGGACATTGTGGGGTGTAGAGGGGTACAGTGACCTACATGTCCATAGCTGACACACCATGTCTGCTGACACATTCCATGTACAGGTATTACAGGACTAGTGTGCCACTGTGTATATCAATGGGGAGCCTATTGTACACTTGTTGCCCCTGTTCCCCTGACACATGCAGTGGTGGGCAGGCATGCACATATGTGGTGGTTACTGGTGTCAGTGTTTTGGAATGGGGTATGGTACTCCAGTATCCACACTGGTGTTCACTCCATGCCTTTGTCACCAGGCACCTGTTGCAATACATCTGCACACATGTGCCTCACTCAGTATAAATATATATATATATATATATATATATATATATATATATATATATATATATGTATATATATATATATATATATATATATATATATATATATATATATATATATATATATATATATATATATATATATATATATATATATATATATACATATAGATATGGAGAGAGAGAGAGAGAGAGACAGAGGGAGAGAGAGAGAGAGAGTGAGAGGGGGTGGGACAGAGAGAGAGAGATAGTCATATACAGACATATCTGTTGACAGTCAGATCTGTCTGTATATGTATATGTATCTACATATATCTATATATGTATGTGTGTATTACATATATCTGTACGTACATATTCTATCAATCTCGATGTCTGTGCAGTAACTGAAACCTGGTTCAAGGCTCCTGAGAGCACCCCAGCGCTACCAGGCTATACCTCGTATCATGCATTTTGGCCCCAAAACTCGGGCCAAAACAAAAAGGAAGGGGGAGTGTCCATATTCATCAAGGACACCCACACCTCCAGGTTAGTGGCAACACATGAAGCATCAGAGACCATCCAGGTGCAACTAACCATAGGCAAAACTGCTATACAACTGGTAGCATGTTACAGACCACCCTCCCAATCTCAGGAACCCCATTCAGCCTTCCTGAAGACATTGGAGGATATGAATGTCTCACCAAACACCATCATATTGGGAGACTTCAACTACCCTAACATAGACTGGGTGCATTATTCTAGCCCAAACACCCTAGCCCAAAGGTTCCTGGAATTCATAAATTCAAATGCAATGGAACAGCTAGTCACCTCTCCCACAAGGGGAGATAATATACTAGACCTGATCATCACAAACATGGGGACAATGTGCTCCACACCGCAAGTATACCCCTCACTAGTGACATCTGACCACAAACTAATCACCCTGGATATACATATCCCACCTCCACCCCCAACACAAAAGACTACAGTGAAAAACTTCTCAAAAGCCGACTTTACACTTCTTAAAACTGAGATGGTATCCTTTAAGCCCACTGGGCCAGTGGAAACCACATCCCACAATGCAGAATCCTTCACAAATGCTTTCTACGGACATCTCCAAGAATGCATGGATCATGCAATCCCAAATAAAACCAAGACCCTCTCCACCAAGGGCAGGCGTCCTGTCTGGTGGACCCCAGCCATGAACAAATTGTATAACAAATGAAGGAAGCTACTGCACGACAGAGCAAAATCCCATAAAGAGAAGGCATCTCTGATCAGCACTAGTAGAAAGCTACATTCTCTCATAAAAACATCCAAGGCCAACTTTGAGAGAAAAATCGCTATGGACACTAAAGATAACCACAAGGCCTTCTTCTGCTATGTTAGAAACCTGGGCGGAAACCCTCAGATATGTTCAGAGTTAGTTCACAATGACAAAAAATACACTGAACACACAGATATTGCCAACATTCTGGCAGACAGGTTCAGTGCAAATTTCTCCCCTCCCTCACCCCCAAAAGAAGAAATACTTATCCCAGCTGAATGTAACCTCCCTGTCATCTCAGATGTCCAGCTGAGAACTGCCCTCAGCAAAGCTATAAACACAGCATCAATGGGACCTGACGGTATCCCGGGTTGCGTGCTACGTGAACTCTGAGAGGAGCTAAACCCGCACATAAAATGCTATTTAACCATAGCCTTACTACAGGATATGTACCTGAACACTGGCATACAGCAACAGTAGTCCCACTCCACAAAGGAGGCACCTCTACAGACCCTGGTAACTACCACCCCATAAGCTTAACCAGCCTGGTCTGCAAAGCTATGGAAAGACTCATTATGGAACTCATAAACAGAGACATTGGGGACTTACAGACACTTGATCCCACCCAGTTCGGCTTTGTAAAGGGCAGATCCTGCCTTTTGAACCTGGTTGACTTTTTCAAAACAGTCACTAGAGCCATTGACGAGGGCAAAGCAGTCCATACAGCCTACCTGGACTTGGCTAAAGCTTTCGACACAATACCCCACTCTGGCATCATAGACAAGCTCAACAGCTGAAATGTAAATCCATATGTCACAAGATGGGTTGCAAACTGGCTAAAGGATAGAACCCATAAAGTCAAAATCGCTGGAGCCATGTCAGACTCAAAGCCAGTCACAAGTGGTGTCCCACAGGGCTCTGTCCTGGGACCCCTCATGTTCGGCATTTATTTCTCAGATGTGGAAGCAAACATGGGAGGGTAGTGGCTGACAAAGTTCGCAGATGACTGCATACTAGGTGCCATAGTCGATACACCAGCTGACACATACATCCTACAGAAAGGCCTCACTGAAACGGACAACTGGTGCCGGAGTCATGGCCTTAAACTGAATGCCAAATAATGTATAGTCATCCCCTTTGGGAAAAACAAAGTACCCACATATTATCACATAGACAGTAACCCACTGAGTACGGAAAAAGTAATCAGAGACCTGGGAACACAAGTCGATAGTGACCTCTCATTTGACACCCACATTGCCAAAGTGGTTAGAGAGACTTCCTACCTTGCCCACCTTATCATGAAGGGATTCACATCCAGATCAAAGGAGGTCATTGTACCCCTATACTCCTCCCTTATCAGGCCCATGAATGAGTACTATGCCCCATTTGGTATGTACCTCACCTGGCACTTGCAACAGCTAGGGAGACCCCAAAAGTACCTCACCAAGAGGATCAAGGGTCTCCAACATATGTCATATGCTGCCAGACTAAAGAAACTCCAGCTCTATTCAGTAGCATACCGCCTACTTAGAGGTGATCTGTGCCTGACGTACAAGGCCATGTCCAATCAGGAATTGATGGACATGCTCCACCTCATAAAATCCAAATCCATCAGAACCACAAGAGCTAAAGATTTAAACCTCAGCACAAATATGAATAGGACATGCTGGAGGGACAGATTCATAACTCAGAGGCTTCCCATACTCTGGAACAGAATCCCAGTTCATGTTAGGCAGAGCCCTCACTGACTCTCTTCATGTGAAATCTTGACGAGTGGATGGGAGATCATAGGTTTACCCCAGGGGTCATCTCTGTGTCACTACTAGACAGAGGCACAGTAAACTAATTCTATTATGTAAGGGGGTCTTCACTGTGTCACTACTAGACAGAGGCACAGTATTCTAAATCTATTCTGTACACTTTTGTACCATTACATGGGGTGGCGAAAGCCACATCACTATGGCTAGGCTTATAAATGCCCCAGGGCAGATAGCCTAGTACTAAACTATGACACTGTGAAACTATATATGTCTATGTATTTCTACATCCCTCTCTATCTATGTATACATATATGCATATTATATATATATATATATATATATATATATATATATATATATATATATACACATACATATCTCGATATACATACGTATACACATGATAGATATATATATAATCCTTTTTAGTTCCACATATGTATACACACAGTAATGTACTGATGAACATCCATTACTGTACAACCTACATTGTACATTGCACTACAACCTACATTGCTATGTGCACATAGCTACCTTCACATACATATGTATGTACAGCCTTCAGTGACAGTTGCAGTATGTCCCCGGCCCTATGCACATCTTCATATACATAGATACAGACCAATAACACATATGGAGGGTTCACAGTATGTAGACTATTATATTAGTACTTTACATTACCTGTGTTTGTTGCAGCTGTTTGCATAGGCTTTCAGATACTTGGCCTGCTGTCAACTTGTTTGTTTTGTTGTTACTTTTTATTTTTATTTCTTTCTTTTTCTCTTTCTCTTTCTCTTTCTTTCTCTCTCTCTCTCTCTCTGTCTCTACCTCCAGAGGGTGCAATGAAAGTATTGCATGTGTGGACTGGGAGTACAGGATGCTTTTGTAGGTATCTGCACATGTCCATGTGATGGCCTCTGCACCAATTGTTAGCCAGCATTTACTAATTGCATGCAGCCTGTTGTGTAGTGATTGCAGTTCTCACTGTGATTTCAGGACAGTGCTATAAAAAGTTTGTTAGGTAGGCATAGCCCTTTCAGATTATCAGGGTGGGGACCATGCTGGTTTGCTGTGGACACTGTTCTGTGAGTGTAAGGGTTGGTATGTCTCTCATATTTCAGGCTGTGTTGTAGACACTGCAATGCATGTTGTACTGTAACCTGAGTATTCCTTCCTCCAGTTTCCTCTTCTCCGTGTGTATGTAAACTGACACCTACGACTAGTAATACTGTGTATATGGGTGTGTGTGCTTTCCTGTGGGAATTGTGGTGTAACTGGTATATAGCAGTGGCTCTTGCAATCTGTTGCTATGGCTTCAATATTTGCCCTTTACATTCACTCCTTGTATGCCTGCTAGGTGTCTTTCCTGTAATGTGTTGCTATGGCTTTCCTATTTTCCATTTACATTCACAGCTTGTAATGCTTGCTATATCTGTTTGGGCAGCAATTCCCTATGTGTTTGTTGTGGTAGGGTGGTACTGCATGCAGTGTGGTCTGGCCATGGTGTGGGCCTTGACACTTACAAGGGTATTTGATCATGCTGCTGAGCAGGCCTCAGATACTCTCAGGTGCATCTTTTATCAGCCTCATGGAATGGTACATATCAGTGGGATACACCCATGAAATATTCTGATATTCTGCAGTTGTGACTGTGGGTTATTTTGAGCATATGTATTACTACACCATTTGTGACGTGCAAGTGGTGCATACTTTCAGTAATTCATAGTTACCATTGCATGTGTTGTAACACCTTTCTGCCTACTGTTAGTACATTTCACAGGGAGTCAGTGGGGCACAGTTGACATTTGTTTTCACATCAGGGACATCCCTGTAACTCAGTCACAGTTGCTATGTCTGGGCTCTTAACTATTCAACTATGGCAGTGTTTATCCTGCTCTGAGTATGTGTGTGGCTTGCCAGGTGCTACTGTGACATTATTACCTACTAGCTACCAACTAGCATGGCTGTTTCTCTTCACACAGTACTATTTTACAAATCCACTAGATTTGACAGTAAATATACATGACATGCTTTGTGTACTAGACTTGCTATATTCCCTTTACATTAATTCCTACTATTTCATGATATATTTCTTTCAGCACAATGTTCTTGTATAGCAGTCATGGCTTAGTGGTAAGTCATGCAGACTAGTGTTTCCAAGGTCCTGGGTTCGAGACTGACAGAGGTATTTTATTTTGCTGCTGAGCAAACTACAGGCCTTGTCATTCAGAGTGACTAAGGCACTTTTAAGCAGTTGTAAGCGGGTTAGCGCTGATTTGCGTGGAGCTCACGCATGCGCACTGTCATTTAGCTTCGCGCACACACGCTTAGCTAAGCACACAGAAGCGCACTTCTGCTTACTACTGCTTAAAAGTGCTTACTCTCGCGCACACCCGAGCTAATTTCTTTTAAAGAAAAGAAAATGGGGAGATAGGAAAGTGGTGAAAAAGGGGCACAAAGAGGGTAGGGCAGTAGGAAAACAGGCTCGGGTTTTGCAGGAGGGATGTAGGAAAGGCCCATAGCTGCCCATTTCTTCATCAGCAACAGCTGTGCATATGTTTGTAATTTGGTGTGAAATTTGAAACCTTCCACCCCTGAGAGAGGGGTGAGGACAACAATATTAGTTGTACAGCCAGTTGTAATTGCTAGTTTACATGTCCAGCAGACATGTGTGCAAAATGGGCAGCTATGTATGGGGCATAATTTTTTTGTGGGTACAGAGTGCCCTTTTTTTTTTTTTTCAGGTGAGAGTGGTATGTCAGGTACAGGAAGTTGGTATAGCTGGGGAGGTAGGTAGGGGAGGTTAACAGACAAGACAAACAAGACGCATACAGGGGTGGTGTATGACACATGTGGGGGGATACACAATTGACGGGGATGGATGTTTGGATATCTCGAGCCCATGAGCCCACAGATGGCAACAGTGGAACTGAGATCCCCACCCATGGGCAGTTGCCACTGTGCCTTCACTGCCCAGGATGGGGCTGTGCTGGGGGCTGTGTAGGACAGGCAGCAGGCATGCCCATGAGTTGTGCCACCCGTGCCTCAAGCTGGCGTAGGGGCCCAAGCACAGCATGCCTGATCTCCCTACGCACCACAGTCCGGACACTATGGAGGGTGAGTGGATGTTCTCCTCTGGCCACGCTTGCAGAGGGGGGATGAGCCCCATCCCCTGCAGCGCTTCCACCCACAGGTGGCACAGGGCCACCAGAGGAGGGTCCGGCCTGGGCACTACTGCCAGGTGCACTTGCCAGCTGAGGTGGGAGAGGTGGGTCCGCTGGAACCCGCCTTCCCTGTCGTCCTATGTTTTGCATTATTTTATGACAGTTTGGGTTAGTAACGTACAATACCATTCACAATTAGTTGTAACAGCATGCATTAGTATTCCCATTAACCAAACACCCATAAATTCAAGCCATTGAACAGCAAGCATAACACATGCATAATTTGAACAACAATACACAATCCAACAACATGCAGGGTTGATTGATGGCAACAGGCCATCAGGTTTGGATGTATGAACAGGGCACATGCATCAACATACATGCAAATATGTATGAACCAACAGGACAAATGTCCAGGGAGTTAATTGTGAAGACACATACCCATTTCATGTGGAATGGATTATTTGTGGTTATAGGGTAGGGTGAAGAAATATTTCATTAACAACTTCAAATACCTATACATATGCTGTACATTTCTACTAGCTGCAGATATATACACACTACAGGTCTGACTACAGTTTCCTATGTGTAAACTTATGCATGTTGGTGATGGGAATGTTACTGCTACATTAATATACATTGCATTTTTATTCATACACATTCATATCTGGCTCTGTTCAGCTACAGCATCCTGCTACATTTGCTTTATATGGCTCTAGACAACTGTGGATGTTTGGTATTTCATACAACCATACTATCTGCATATTGCAAACGTACAGCAACATATCCAAATTGTGGGACACACATTCCAGCTTCAGTACTTTATTCCACACATTTCACTGTTTGGTTGTGCCTGTCACATTCATTTCATTCTGTACTGACTGCAGTATACTTTATTCAGGAGTTATTACAACTTTATTGGTGGATTCATACCTCTTTCTCACACTCTCACTTGTTTTATTTTTACAATTCAGGATGGTACTTAATTCTAGGCTTTATTGACATGTTTTACTTGGTTACAACAATCCTTTCCAACAGTCTCACTTGTGTCATGTTTCAGATTTTAAACGGGGATATATTTCACACATGTGTTTTACTCAGCTTGTGTAGCTGTAATTTACAGCCTGCTGCAGGTTATGTACTATTACATTACAGGTGGAACATCTTTATTTCCGACTTGTTTCATTTTTATTTTCGGATTACAGGCTGCATCACACTTATGTAATCACACAGTACTAGCAGAATCTCTCTTACACTGTTACTTGCACTTTTTATTAATAAGTGACTACACTGCACTCTTTTGCAAGCTGTCATACTTATATTTTTTTAACAGTTACAGGGAGAGAATTACTAACCTGCCTGGTGGCGCAACCACACAAGCCTATCGGCAAAGGCTCGACGATTCATGGAACGGACACCTGCAGCTGTAATATAAATGAAGTAATATTGGAATACACATCTCCATAATATCAGCTAGGTTAATTTCTTACATAAATAATTGCATGTAACTTACTCAGTAGTGGGGCGTTGGGCATTTGCTGGGCCTCCTGGATCCAACGGTTCAGTTGGTCCTGCTTCCATCTCTTCAGGTCCGCATGGTGGTGACGGACCTGTTCACCAGTCCTTGGTATTCCTGTGGCACTGGTGAGATCATGTGCCAACCGGTCCCATGCCTCAGCCTTGTATGCTCCCCACAGGACCTGGCCCTGCATGAGTTGGGCCTCATGATCATGGGCGAGGAGCCAAACCATATATTTGGACTCCTCAATGCCCCACCTCTGTGCTCGGAAGCAACTACCCTCTCCTACACCTGCCATCCTGACTGCAAATCGATTCCACAATCAGTTATGCTGTGTATTCCCACCTATGGGGCTTATATATGCCGTTTTTCCCCGCACTTATCTGTGATTGGCCATTTTGGAAATGTATCAGCTTCACAAAACCTGCTTTGTCATGCTTCTCTTTCCATTCATTCCTATATATATGCTATTACTGCATTTCTAAGAGCACCTGTCATGGCTTAGTGGTTCAGTACTTTGACTATGGTGCTTGGTATCCTGAGTTCGAGCCTGGCCATTGCTTTTTTTATTTTATGACTGTCTACACAGGCTAGGAGGTGTGTCTGTGTAAAGGCAGTTTTGATACAGCTTGCTCAACGTTGCCCGCCGGTTAGCTTGTTGGCGCGATGCGCAGCTCCTCGCAAATGGGTTACACTGGTTTACGCGTCATTTGGCTGTCAGCACGCATATTACGCTCAGCTCAGCTATGGGCACACAGTTTCAGCATGTTAAAATGCTGCTCAACCCCGGGCACTCATTTTACACCTGTTAAACCACTGCTCACCTACGGGCAGATATACTCAGCTTGTTAGAGTGTAGCTCAGCTATAGGCACTTCTGACATTTTTTTTTATTATCACACATTTCTTCAAAATACATGGCCCATTTCATTACATTTTACATAAAATATAATTTTATATATGTACATATATGTCAGGGAATTGTTTTGTGCTTATTTCACTAAAAATAAAAATTGATGTTGTGGGGGCTCAAACCATGACTGCCTCCTCTTCAGCCGACGTCTCTACCGCTACGCTATTGCTTCTTGGCTTACTTTGCATATTTAGATCTTATATGCTTTTCCACTGACTGCTAACTGTGGCTAAGCGACGGGCACGCCTGCGCAAACGAGCGCAATCACGGGCAAACATCTTTAAAACTTATAAAAAAAATATAACATGTTCATTTTTACATTTTATGTTTATAGTCTGTGGGGGCATGTGTTGTGTTGTGTTTGTTGACATTTACGCGGACTCTGTCGTGGGGGTTTACTTTCGGGACTGTTACTCTTCTGGGGGCGTGTCCATTTGCAGGACTCGCCCTGCGGACACGCCCCCTACTTTCTTACACGGACCGTGTTAGCCTTGGGTGTGAGTCAGCATGCCCTCATGAATATGCATGGCATGCTGACATCACACTGTTTAACTGCAGCCTCCGTGTAAGACTTGTAACTCTTACACAGAGGCTTCGTGAATCCTGCCCTATGTGTTACATTGAGAGAAATTTTGAGAGATTCATTTGAATGATTTAGACAAATATCTCTCCATCTTCTATATCACATACACACACACACACATATATATATATATATATATATATATATATATATATATATATATTTGTGAGAAAGGAAACAAAACGTGATTAATGAATGTATATTTGATAACTTACAATACTTATGTTAACATAATAGAGCTAAGAAATCTGTTTTTGACTATATATATCCTTGTTTGAAGAAAATTATTAATACGAAATAGTTTAATAACTATTGATAGATATTAAATATACTAATTTAAAAGCGGTTAAATAGTAATTAGTTAAATAGGTAGTTATATACTATCCTTATGATACTTTATATTAGAGACTAGCTAATACTTTTTTCTATGTTTTACACATACACAATAATTTACATTGTATTTCATTTTCGTGATTAACATACTATATCAGATGAAATATATCTAGTTAAATTTTAATAGATTTAAGTTAAAATAATCACTAGTTTTATATCTAATCACTATTACTTAATACATATTTCTGGTGGTAGCTGCATTCTGTTGCTACAGGTTAAGGGTTCGATCTCAGTGGCATATGTCATTGAGACAGGGAGTTTATAACTCTAGGCAGGGAGCTAAATTGTGTTTTTATAATCTGTATTATATGTTCATTGTTAAAAAAAAGTTTCTTTTGACATCCATTTTAATCTATCCAAATAGAACTATAAGTTACAATGCTCATGATATATGTGTTTCCCACTATGAATCAATGTATAGTACTTGCAGAATGAACAAGTTTATGGTTGGAAAGAGATTCTCAAATTACACATTTTATATTGTTATGTTATTAATTAATCATACACCCATACCTATATAACATGACTATATTAAAAGGCTTATCAATTAATATAAATGGTCTAACCCCATCAAAAGAGGTAGTTTTTTAAATATCTAACCCTACATAAACCAAACTTAATTTTTTGCAGGAAACTCATTTAATAGGAGATAATATTAAGTTCTTGAACACAAATAAATATACAATCATCGCAAACTCAGCATATACAAAAAAGGAAAGGGGGGGTTGCAATTTTATGGAACAAATCACTTCATTTACCAAGAATAATTAAAACATATCAAGATAATAAAGGATTGCTATGTTTAGCCATTATTGAAATAAACAAAAATATATACAATAATAAATAACTACTGGTTACCGGGAATAGGTACTAATACTATCAAACAACTTTTATCTCAAATAATATCTGTCTGAGTGAAATATTATCATGGCAGGGGACTTTAATTGTATTCTAGATTTAAAAGATACAACCACTTTAGAAAATAGAAAAATTACCCCTCAAGCAAAACGATTAATAAAATTTATAGACTCCTACCTGATCAAAGATATTTTTGACTTCACTGATCATAGCTCTCTAAAATACACATTCTCTTCCAATAGACACAAATCATATTCCAGAATCAATAGAATACTATTCTCCACACAAATTATAAATGACTTAACAGCAAAATCATTTCTTGTCCAATCTCCGATCATAATTTCATTATATTTGAATTAAATATTAACAACATCCCTAATGCACAAATAAAAAGAATACCTGCATATCTTATCCAACTTAAAGATTTTCAGTCATTTTTAAAAGAAGAAATACAAAATTTTATAGATATAAATTCAGCATCTAATACTCATGGCATATATGTTTGGGATGCACTAAAAGGTTACCTATATGGACAAATTAACAAATGGTATTACAATAAAAGGAAAACATGGGATAAATATATGGAAACATTATAGAACAAGCTTGATTTATTGCATCTCAAAAACAATCTTTCTTCTAAAAATGTTAGAAAGGAAATAAGCAAATTAAACGAAGAATATAGAAACATACTACATCATAAGACAATAATTACATTAGAAAAATATAAATTCCTTGCTTATTCACTAAACCCTAAACACTTAACTAATCTCAAGAATAAAACTAAAAGAATGAATAAACATAACCATATTAAAGAAATATATTTCCTGAAGAAAAAGAAAGAAGTATACAATATACAAGATATAATAGAATAATTTAGAAGTCACTTTCATACAATTAACCAAGATACACATAATATAGAAAGTAAAGACAACATTAAGCATTTTATTAATACAATCTTCATAATAAACTTAATAAACAACAAATAGAACTTATTGATAAACAAATTACCCTAGCTGACATACAAACTCAAATCAATAAGCTCAAGCAAAATAAGGTACCTGGAAATAATGGTATCATACCAGAAATTTACAAAGTTATTCCCAAATCAGCTATTTCATTACTCCATAAAGTATATAGTACAGCTCAAAACAACTTCATAATACCCCCCTCATGGAAATGTAAAATCATTTCACCTATCTTAAAACAGACCTATTTCCTTATTAAATACTGACTACAAGATGTTTATGAATATATTCACTGAAAGACTAAAAAATTTTTACCCCAATTAATTGATGAGGATCAGACAGGCTTTGTAATCAATAGAAACACTCATGATAATATAAAATGAACATTAGCCCTTATTGACTTCTCACAAAAGAAAAAAAAGAACCTAACTTTAATTAGTTTGGACATAAACACCACTTTTAACTCAATTAATTGGGATTACTTGCTCACATTATTGGAGTGTTTAAATTTTTCATACAATTTTATTAATGTACTAAAACGCTTGTATGATGATACATTTGCTTATATCAAATTAGGTACATATACTTCAGACTGCAGTGGTGGTGCTGCGGTAATGTTGTCACCTCACAGTAAGATGTGGTCCTGTTCGATTCTCAGCTAGAGTGTCTTCTGTGTGGAGACATGCGTGAGTGGGCGTACCTTCGTTGAAGGTTGTGCATCAGGGCCGGCAACTCGGCACGTAAAAATCTACTGCCAATCATTAGCGGACCGGAGTTCCGCTGTGGCGACCCCTAACTGGGAAAAGCCAAAAGCCACAAACAAAATACTTAAAATAAAATTCCTATCATATAAGGTACCAAGCAAGGTTGCCCATTATCTCCATTGTTGTTTACAATGATAATGAAACTGTGGGCTAATGATATTAGGAATAATAATAAAATAGATGGTTTAGAGCTTGAAAAAGATATAACAGCTAAAATTCAATTATTCGCAGATGATGTTCTCATCTCTCCAAAGGAAATGATTCTTCAATATCAGCCCTGTTTGATTCGATTAAGATTTTTCAAAAGATGTCTGGGCTGTCTTTTAATGACAACAAAACTAAAATTTTACCCATACACTCAAATACAAATAACAAATCTAACTGTAACTCTCAGCAGTTAACTAGTATAGATCAAATTACTTATTTAGGAATAATTCTAGCTAAAACATCAAAACAATAATACAATTAAATTATAATGTGTTTTGAAAATATTCAAAATCTATTTTTAAAATGGAATACAATAACTTTCACTACAGAAGAAAGATTAATTATTATTAAAATGATTATTCTACCCAAAATATTATATATTATACAATCCATTCAAATAATCCCTTCAAAAAAATTTACTAATAAGTTAAATTCTTTAATAGTAACATTTTTTTGGTCCAGGAAAAAAACAAGAATATCAATTAATCAACATTAAAACAGTTGGAATAATGGCGGGATAGAATTCCCAGATCTAAACCTTTACTCTATTTCCTCAATAATCAAAACAATTACTCAACGTTTAGATACTACATACTCAGCTAAGTGGAAACTGTTATGGGATTCATCAGCTCTACATCTAATTTCCAGACCACCTACACACAAATTAGAAATAATAAGTAACCCCTTTTTATGGATCCTAAAAGATTATTTCACTATACACATAAATCTCAATCATACTACTAACTACATTCATAATATTATAACAAATTTTTAAAAACATTATATATAAACACCCCAGATACAAAGAATGCTTCTTTTTGTTATTCCTCATAACCTTCACACAAGAATCCTTTATAATTTCAGACATAAATAAAATTACCATATTTAAGCATAATGATCTTAAGTTTTGGTTCCAACTAACATCAGGATATAAAACCAAACCAGTTGAATACATAATACAGGAATATCAAATAGACAGTACAATGTGGCTAGATATACAAACACTTTTACTAACTCTAGCTAATAAATTAGAATTGATCTCATCAATCACTAAACACAAATCCAGTATTCTACTATACCATTTTCAATCAATTTTACTTCATAAGCATACATATTCTGGCAAACTTTCTTTTATTTATAGAACTACAAGGGAAGAAACTTTCAGATGTCCACAGAACTTCTGGAACTATTTTTACTCTATCAATAATAATCTTCCTACCGATTTAGACAAAGCAAACATATTACAATCAGCAGGGAAAACTACTTTATATTTGAATGGGAAATTATATACCTGGAGATATATAAACAGATCATTCTACACTCCTCAATTAATGGATAAAATAAACAAAAAACAAAATATTTGCAATAAATGTAAATCAAATATAGACATAAACTGGACACATATATGTTTTACGAATGCCATACTTTAAATACTTTCTGGGGGAAAATAAATAATTTACTACAGGCACTTTATTCAGACAATGTCACATTAAATAAATCTCTGGTGATATTTAATACTCCTGTTCCACAATGTGTCAGAAAAATAAAGTATCCACTATTATGAGCAATACTGGCAGTAGCCAGAAAGACCATAACAAAAAATTGGATTTCAGAATCTCCTCCTTCCTTATACTGCTGGTAAATCATTCAGGATTACAGTTAATAAATTTCTGAGTCCAAGAATCTGTTAAATGTTGTATGCCAACTGCAATTAAAAACTATATACTCAAGAACAACCAAAAAAACATACACTCTTCAATTGTGGGTTAATCTGCAAAACTTGTTGAAGAAGAATGAATCTCTGTAACAAATTATATTAGTTTGTTTCTTTCATAATGACAATATGCATTATAATCAGATATCAATAACACATTGTAAATATATTAATGGATGTCTATGTAAATACTTTAGTTGGTTCATTACTGTTAGTTTGGTTTATATCAAACATGTAATTTATATAATGTAATTTATGGTTTACTATCAAAATGCCGACATGCAATTGCACGGCTATGAAGTATTCAAACAACATATGCTCGAATACTTCATAGTTCGGCAGGTTATGTGAGTGAACGTTATCATTGCGAATGGACTGTGCATTCGCAATTATAACGTTCGCTCATGTAAGGGGATCACGGTACAGTGCGGTTAGGGAAATGCATCCCTTTCCTCACTGTAGTGCAATCTCGGAGTTGGAATATTAAGTTAGGGGGGTGTGGGGGGACACAGCCCCCCACAGGGGTGTGCAGGGGGGCTTGCCCCCCTTTATAGATGTGAGTGTAGGCTAGTTAGGTAGGGAGTTAAGGGAAGGGTGGGAGTGCTGTTAATTGTTGAAAATGTCACGAGCGACATTTTCGACAATTAACAACTGTTTTCGACATTAGGTGCATACGGAAATGTTCATTTCCGATGTTAAAATTCGAAGTTCTGTACACTTTTTTTTTTTTTTTTTTATTTTTGAATTTTTGACAGTAAACCGTAATTTATATATGTTAAAGTTTTCAGGTTACAGTTTTTACTATGATTTTATGCGATTGTTTACAATTTTTGAATGTATTAACATCAATAAAATTGTTTAAAAAAAAAAGAAAAGCAATAACCACATAATCATAAGCCCCCACCCCCATAACCTACAGCATCTTTCTACATACACACACATCTGATCAGAGCTGGTTTTAAAATCAGTGAGGTTGAAACCAGAGGCCATTATCAGCTTAATCCTAATAGGGTTATATCACAGCCCTGTTCAGCTTAAAGAGTATAATCAGAAATTAATGTTTTTTCCTCTTCATTTTTCCCCAAGCAGTAACAGATTTTGTGGGGCCCCCACACAGTCAAAGATGATTAAGGGATATCCCTATCTATCTGTCTATCTGTATATATATATATATATATATATATATATATATATATATATATATATATATCTGTATGTGTGTGTGCGTGTGTGTGTATGCATATGTGTGTGTGTACGCGCGCCCGCGCATGTGTGTGTGTGTGTGTGTGTGTGTGTGTGTGTGTGTATATGTGTGTGTGTATATGTATATGTATACTGCTGGTAAATCATTCGGGATTACAGTTAATAAATCCAGACATCAGAGTTTTATATTTCTTATTGTACAGAAAATCCTTGTTGATGTGAAAGGTGCTATTCTATTAACTTTGTAAGTGAATTAGAGTAATATTTAAAATATGTTCCTGATTTTGAGCCTTTATTCTGCTATTATTTTTGGCATTGCACTGAATTCTTTAGCAACGAAGTTGAGAGTTGTAGTATCTGGTGGTCTGCCAGGATTTATAAACCGCCCTGAAAAAGAAAACAATCCCAATAGATTGGAAACATCAGCTCTTCTTAAATCCAATGTTTGCACTGAGATCAGTCAGTCTGGCCTGCTGATCTCTCTAGTGCTTTCCTTGCTCATGTTCATTATCAGTTTTATCCTAACAGAGTCAAATCACAGCCCTGTTCAGATTAAAGCGCATGACAAGGAAATTAATACATTTTCTCCTCATGTTTCTCCAACAAGCAGCAGCTTTTGTGGGGACCCCACACAGTCAAGGATGATTAACCACCCTTTGCAGCCACGGGTATTGCAGGTACCTAAAGCTGGCTATGTTGTTAGTTTTAGTGGAGGGAATGTCCACCATCAGGGTTTAACTAAGCAGCAGGGGCTCTTTGTCAGTGGTAAAATATTTATTGAAATTGTGAAGCCTGTTACTTGATAAAACACTGTTACTATAACCAGAGATATTTTTGAATTTTAAAAGGGATACAAATAAGAGTTATTATTCATGTGATTTATTAAGTATACAAGACTGCTGTACTAGCTTTTATTGGTTTGACACATTACAAAATATAAAGATAAGATAACTTGCTGTGGTTGAGGACCCCCCCCAGGAGCAGGGGGCCGCCATGCAACTGCAGGGTTCGCTGGTGCCTAAAGCCAACTATGATCATATATTAATATATACACCATGTTTAGCTTTGTAGCTTTGTCTATGGTGCATTAGTGTGAAAAAAATATTTTTAAGTCCTTTGTTAGCTTTATCAACTGTAAATATTTTACTAGATTATTAATTCCAATGTGATATTTTTAGTCAAAGTTATTGGTGTTATTTATGTTATAGACCATTAGTTAAGTTTTTGGCTAGCTTAAGAGACACTTCTCTGAAATTATGAACATTTGATTTACATTATGTCTCATGCAGTAGCAGCTGTATATGTTTGTATTCAAGGGCCCTAATTTGCAGGTTAATTAATTTTTCAAATAACCATTTGGAATTTTGACTGGCTTGTGCTCTGTGCACCATGGAGCTTGAAATTTGTCTTATTATTGGCATCCAGCTGAGACCTCAGCTGGGCACAGTACTGCTCAATTAAAGTAAATTGACAGAGGAGCTGATTACACCAGTGCAAATTATATTGCTAAGGTGGATCCCATCCTAGCATGGATGCCTTTATAATCTTTATGCTACCACATACGCGCACACAACCTTTCATCTGGAACAGTTACCACATACGCACACACAACCTTTCATCTGGAACAGCTACCACATTTAGTTGTATGTTTTTTCCTGGGTGAAAGAGACTCATTTATGTATTCTAAATTTTAATTTGGAAAATGTAGTTAAACTACTCACCTCCCATTCACTTCCATTTGCTGCTTTTCTCAGACTCTCGTCTTTTACTTTTGCATTATTTTTTTAATCCTGGTAAAGTCTTGTATTTTTTAACATAAGACACTGTTATTTTTTTTTTAACTTTTCTGAGATCTTGTCTGAAGTAAGACTCATAATTAATATAAAGATATTTTAGACATATTTCAGCTTCATGTTTATCTAAAATTACATACAAGTGTAAGATTAAAGCTTGGTAGGTATAGGAGTTGCTGAGGTGCTGGACCCACTTCATTTGTGTCTCACTGTTTGTGCTCACCACTGGTATAAATAGTACATTCGCCTCCAGGGATCGAGTCATGTAGCAAACATTTACAGAGCACATGCCTCTTATCCCATAACATATTTAGTTTTCACATGTTATTTATTTATTTATATTTAATTATTTGCCTTTGATGACTGGGAAAGTCCAACTGGGCAAAGCCCCTATTCAAAAAAGGCTGTGGGCGAAAAGCTCCAGATTACATATATTGTCCACATTATCCAGATTACATATATTGCCCAGATCATCCAGACTGCATATATTTGCATGAGCTAACAGTAAACATCTACTGTAAAACTCTCAGGACTGTATAATGTTACAGGTGATCCCCGTGTTAAATATACTATATAGTATTTACAGCATGTTAAGCTCAGATATGAGTTCATAGGTGTTTACTAGGCCAATGACCACAAGGGCCTTTTTAAGCCTTGCTATGTATCCCAAATCTCTGACAAGTTCTGGTACTCTTGATAAGTGTAAGTAGGGTCTTGGGAGATGAAACATTGACAAACAGGGGCCTGAGGTGCTAAACCAGAGATGAATTTCCTGTTCTCCATCCAATTGTCCAAGTTACTTTTGAACTGGATTAGGGAGGAACTCTGCTTCACATGGATGGGGAGCATGTTCCAGAGAAGGTGTAGTCTCTGGGATACATACCTATCTCTCCAGTAGGTCCTATTTACATCACAGGCAAGGTTTAAGTCTTTAGAATGGGTAATTCTGGTGCTATTTGATTTGTGGATATGCAGGCGGTCCATCAGGGTCGGGTCTGACATTGCCTTGTATGCCAGGTATAGATCTCCATTCAACAGCCTGTAGGAGACAGAATACAGGGCTAGACCCTTGAGATGGTCTGCATAGGACATGTTACTTACTCCCTGTATTCTTTTAGTGAGGAATCTCTGTGAAATACCAGTTGTTGGATGTGCCTGGTTAGGTACATACCAAAGAGGTGATTGTACTCAATGATAGGTCTGATGAATGCCAAATAGAGAGGAGCAATGGCTTTCTTGGACCTATATACCATACCTTTATTTATACCGTAAGTTGCACAACATAGAGTGCTTTCCTTACTTCTGTAGACAAATGATGGTTAAAGGCTAGATTACTGCTGTGTGTGTCCCCAAGACAGTAATCCAGCCTTTGACCATTACATGTCTAGAGTAGTGAAGAAATCATTCAGTGCTGTGCAACTAACAAATGTATGGCATCTACAGAATATAGTGTATAACTCATGTAAAATTCACACACATCAAAACAGTCAGCATTATTGTACTACGTATGCATGTACTCACTCTAATTTTAGCACATAGACAACACATAAGGCACATGCATGTTTTATCCAAACAGTTAAATTCATTGTGACCTGTAACAAGGCGATTGTTGTAGTAAAAGTGTGAGGATTTGGTGATATTTATTTGACTTGACTGGATGGGCGGCTGCGGTGGTGCAGCGGTTAGCATTGCCACCTCACAGCATGAGGTTCTCCTGTTCGATCCTCAGCTGGGGTGCCTTCTATGCAGAGTCTGCATGTCCTCCCTGTGGTCACGTGGGTTAAGGGAAAAATTTTCAAAACCGCTCATTGAATCACAAACCTCAGCAACCAATGTACTTCCCGAATCAGAGGAAGAACAAGAAGGGGAACAGAACGAATAACTAAACGCCAACACAGGTAGTTGTACTTGCAAGTTGATTCATAATAAAGAAAATGGCTTCACTATATATAACTTCACTGGCCTCACCATTGATGAGGCCTTCGTTGAGTTATTTTCAAATGTGTTGACTTCCGTACCTGATTATAGAGCAAGCCTGGCCTCTTCACTTATAGACCTTAAACTGTTCATGCATAAACTCAATTTGAACTTAATTTTGGGTGAAAATATTAAAAGGAATGATGAGTTTCACATTCTAAGTACATTTAATCCACCTCTACACCCTATATTAGATCTTTTTGAATGGATTTGTGAGTTGGATTTCAGGAATAAACTGGCCAAAAATATAACTAACAAGAACTATGTAAGAAATACCACTGGAAGAGAGAGGCGACTACTAGAAGAAATACAAATGGCTGCTTTGAGAGTAATGAAACCAGATAAGGGAGGTGGACTGGTATTAATGAATTTAAGTGACTATGTAACTAAAATGCTAGATTTACTTAATACAGACGCATATAAGGAAGTTTCTAGAAACAAATTAAATATAGAGTATAGTCACATTAAATCATTTATATACGAATTGCTTATTGAAAGTAGAATAGATATTAATTTATTCAAATATTTATCTATGCCAGTGCGTAGAATGCCTAATATCTTTGGAGTCCCTAAAGTACACAAAGATATAGGTAACCCACTATGCGGCCTTAAGTTGATGCCAGAAACAGCATAACTTATGCATGTGCAAAATATGTGGATTCTGTATTGCAAAAGTATGTATCCAGCAAGAAACAAATTTGTAAGGACGCGTGGTCGTTCCTACATTGTCTAAATAATTTACAATTTGACAGCAGTTACAATTTTGTAACAGTAGATGTTAAAGACTTGTACATGTCCAACCCAGACACAGAGATAATAGAGAGAATTAGTCATATCATAAGAATTAAGGGAGCACTGAATGATACAATAAGTTTGATCAGTGAATTATTGGACATTATCTTGTCCAATAATTATGCATTATTTGAAAAAAAATTGTTTCTACAACTATCAGGAATAGCAATGGGCTCTCCGTGTGGCGTCAGTTTTGCCAATCTGGTTATGGCTGACTGGAAACACGAATTTGTTCTACAGAACAATTGGGTCCAAGATAAAGTATACTATTACATTCGATTCTTGGATGACATCTTCATGGTGGTAAGGGGTGGAATTGATATGGCCAACGCAATTGTAAATTATTTTAATGAAACAACTGACTTCTTGCATTTTACATCACAATTTGGTGCAAACACTGTATCCTATTTAGATGTCTTGATTTGTAAAGACATAATCTGAGCATGTTATTATGCATGGATATATAGGAAAAAAACTTATTCTAATAGTTTCTTGCACTTGTCTAGCTGCCACCCCTTTCACAAGAAGAAGTCAGTAGTAAAAGGGCAGTTGGTTAGGGCAGCTAGGATGACCTCCTTAGAAACAGATTTTTTTACAGAATGTAACAACTTGAAGGAGATGTTCACTAGAAGAGGCTACCCTATACAAATGTTGAACCTTCTTATAAAGGAGGTCACTCAGGAACATACTAGTGGTGTTTATAGACCTATTTTATGTCAAAGACATGACGACACAACCACTAATGCTATAGGTTTATACACTAAAGGGACCAGTATTGATAGTAATGGCCTACAGAACTCAAGTAATTTCATCATTTCTTTTAGTGTAGATGCATATGGTTTATGCAAAATCATTAGGAAGAACTGGGACCTGATTCATTCAGATACCTTCGTAAGAAAGAAGGTAGATAATACATCTAGAGTTATCTTCAAAAGAGGAGTTAATTTATAAAACTTAGTTGAAAGAAATCTAAAGGTACTTAGAAGTAGACGTGGGATGTACAAATGTGGTATGTGTAGGTATTGCAGACGCATAGATGTGGGTCAGAGGTTTAAAATCAAAGGCATACAATATACCACTAGATTTAGACTTAACTGCCAGTCTAAAGGGGTCATATATCTAGCTAAGTGCCAAATGTGTCCCACATTCAATATAGGCAAAACAGGAGATTGCGGGAAAGAATATATGAGCACAATAATTACAACTCTCGCATTTAAACTTTAAAATTTGTTCCTTCACCATGGGTATCCAGAATCCTTATTGGATGCATTAATAGAAGAAGTAAATGTTAAAACAGCGAATTTTACTTTTAAGCCCATTTTGGTCATTAGAAGGCCTGACCCTGTCAGCTTACGTACCCTTGATACATTTGAGTCACCTTTACATTGTGACACAGTGTCTACTAAAGCTCAATCACTACCTTGTAGTTTTATTACTACTTTTAGTGTACAAAGTAGTTTGTGTGTGAAAATAATGAAGAAAAATTGGCAATTGTTTAGATGTAATCAGGCCTTGTTTGGTAAATTTGGTGATTTTCCAAATATAGTTTTCAAATGGGGGTAAGAACCTTGAAGATCTATTAGAAAGACAGTACTCTAAACCCCTTAGAACAGTAGGCATGTTTAAATGCGAGAGTTGTAATTATTGTAAACATGTAGATCTGAACAATTCATTCACAGTCAACGACTATGAACACAGATTACAAGCAAGATTTAATTGTAATTCAAGTACTGTTGTTTATTTAGCTAGATGTACACAATGTCCTGCATTCTATGTAGGGAAAACAGAGCATGGACTCTGATATAGAATGTATGAGCACTTGTATGCTATAAGGTGTAACAAGCTTGAAAATTCACTAGCTTAACATATTCATTTGAACATGAAACATAATTTAAAATTTTTAGCCTTTGACAGTGTTAAGCATGACCTTAGAGGTAGCCCTTTCACTCTCAAACTTGAGGAGCTAGAATTAAAGTGGCTAATAAAATTGGATGCATGTAATGCCCCTGATCTCAATGAGTCATGTTCTATAAGCTGCATCCTTAAACTGAAACGTTTGCAGAGGTAACAAGATTATTTTGGTTTTATAATGTATAAATGCATATTGCGGTTGTACTCTGCATAATCGTTCAGTAATATACAATCTCATTTGTATGTTTTATATTATATTATATTTTAAAGTATTTTGATCTTATTTTTATTCATGTATTGGTTACTAATTTAGCCTTTTAAGTATTGTTTTTCAAACATTTAAATGACTAATTAGTTAATTTTCCCACATTTTTTGGTCTAGGTGATTATTTAAATGTGTTTTAGTTGTGGAATAGTTATTTCTGATGAAGTTTGCTACTTGGCAAACGAAAAGCGCTTCAAAAGTTAATTTATTGTTGTATTTTTATTAAATCAAGTGTGTAGACTCTACAGGTGTTGGGACTTGTTTGTTTTTTATCAGTTTTTGTGCTTTGTTACATTTCATACACATACAAGGTATTGGACTGACCTTCTACACTACTTATTATTATTTGGTGCAAGTGGACTTGAGTTCTGTATCCAAGCGGGGGATCACTGTTTTTGACCTGCTGGAAATTATTAAGCCGAGCAAAAAGAGACTTGTCAGGAATTTTACTCTGATGAATTACTAAATCTCATAGAATCTGATAGACAAAAAAATATACAGTATTCTTGTACATCTGTCTTATGTGGATATCACAAGAGAATGGACTTCTTTCCTATTTTGGTCCACCTATTTCCCAGAGTGGCAAAAGCAGAGATTTACACCACATACACATCTGGGCACTCAGCAGTATCTCTTCTGCAATGAGGATACAATTTTAGATGTTGCCATGCTTGAAGCATAGCTATTTCTTTACTGTGTGATGAGGCAAGGGTTTGTTGTCTAAAAGAAGACGTTGCTCAGTGAATACATGTCACAGGACAACACCTCTAAAGTTGATTTATACTAGATACCAGTCAAAGTCATATACTAAAGACAAATAACATGTCATTTACAAATCTGGTACTAAAAGTTGATAAAGAAAATAGTTTTAATTCAGGCCAGGACAGATGTTTTCTGTTCCCTACAAGTAGAATAAAATAAAAAGATCTACTGGATTAGTGTAATGCTTTACTAGCCAGGTTTGGTCTGCAGTTTCTCAAGGCTATAAGCTCTAAGTGGACAGAGGTGAGGGACTATACAGTAAGATAGTGTGTCCAGAATAGTGCCACCCTCAGCGTCTATGGCTATACCAGTTATGTAGTAGTTCTTTTTTATCCCCCCCCCATCTAGTAGTTCTTGATGAGTCTATTAGTCTTTCAACTACAAGAAAAAGCAACTGCTTTATGAATTACTTGCAGAAACTTTATGAGAAACTCAAGATGAAGCTGATTCCATCGAGCTTTTTATGTGTTCTGCAGACTTTGTTCATTTTTGATATACCAAACATGCTTCTAAAAACCGATTTCTACTGAAGAAATATCTACAGCCATAAATGTTCTTGCCACTGAAGAAGTCCATGACCTGATGGTCTTCCCATGTTGGCTTATAGGTGAACGTCTGAAGAGGTGGATTCTGTTTATGTAAGCTCTTTAAATACCTTAGGGAAGGCCAGTTTGCTCAATCAGAGATGTTTCAGACCACCATAACACAGGTATGCAAACTTGGGAAAGAACATGTTAAGTATCCTCATTTCTTTATTTACATACATATCTTTTATTGAACAGGTTAGCCCCACTAAGCTAGTGGCCTCTTTTCAAGAGAGACCTGAGGTGATATTTCTACTACTATGTGAAATATGGCCAGGATGTCAGGGAACTTTGCCTACTTGTTGTTGTGAGTGGGGCCCATTTTTGCATGAGCACTTTGTGTTTTCATTCCAGGCACAGAGTTGGCCTGGATAAGCAGGGGGACAGATGGAGAGAGAAGAAGATAATGGAGTGGTGAGAGAAATAGAGGATAAAGCCAATATTGAGAATGGAGAATACACACAAGATTCTGAGGAGATGTTTCAAAGAAATCCGATTGATGGAGATGAATCAGAAATGATGGATGTATAATTGCAACGCCCCAATTGAGAGGGTTGCAGGATGATTTACTTGATGAAATGGTGATGCACAGTGAGCTAGAAAATGAAGGAGACAGTTCTTGGTGGGGCATTATGGAGAAAATATAAAAAGAGGATGCAGATACAATCATGAGGAGTAGTGGTGAGATGGAACAGAAGAGATATGCAGAGAAAGTAATACACGGCAAAAAGAACTTAGAAAAGAAAAATGAAGAAGAAAATGAAAAATGGAAGTATGTGGTAAGGATTCAAAGTAAAGAATTTAATATCTCTTTTGGGCGTAAAAGCACATGAAAGAGCATTTATTTTTATTAACAAAGAGACATTTTGTGACATTATATTTGACATTGATTTCTCAGTGGAAATTTTCCTTGCAGAATATAAAAAAGATAAGCTGAAACCCATTGAATCTTTATAGGAATAAAGCATTTAACAGGGAAACAAAAAAGAAAATTCATGTACGATTTCTAACAGAGTTGGAAAGAGAGACTTTGAAATGACATTTGAAAACTGTATCCTTGGGATTCAATAAACTCCATATGTCCACATGCAAGTGAAGACAAAGGCTGTAAGGTTCCCGAATACAGTCAATAGACGACAAATATCCAAAATCCACACCAGGATAGTAAACCAAGTTCAAGACCACTTCAGTTTAAACAGGACTTTTATTCAATGCTAGCACAGTAAGCGCTTTCACCTTCACGGCTTTGTCAAACTACAAAGTGCATAGTCAGTTAGAAACATTTAAATACAGTAAGATCAAACCCCATAGGCTCCTACACATACTATTCAATATGACATCATTACTAAACAATACCCTTAAAAGCTTTAAAATTTATTAATACAAATGAAATATAACATTCATATATAAAAAACAACATCAAAAACACTAAAAACATTTAAAAATATTTATAAACCATATATTTTTATGGTCTATAAATTCTCTTTTTCTTAAGTATGGGTTTCACCTGTATTCTATCATTAATGCCAGGGAGTTTATCGGCTCTGAGCCTAATAATCCACTTGAGTTCACATTCTAATAAATACGTGTCTATATCCCCTCCTCTTATACTAGGTTTCACTTGTTGAATTACACAAAAAGTAAAATCATGTTCTGCTCCCATTTGTTTAATATGCTTTGCTAGGGCATTACATTCAGCCCCTGTCCTAATTGCATAGACATGCTCCCGGATATGTTCCCTGAGCTGTCTACACGTCTTTCCTACGTAGAACGCTGCACAGGAAATGCACCGGGCCAAATAAACCACATTGGTACTTACACAACTTGTGCCAGTACTAAATAAATAGTCAACCTGTGTAACTGGGTGGCAAAAGTCCTTCCTATTATCTATAAATTGGCACTGATTACAATTATAACAGGCAACAGTGTTGCCTTCATCTCTATTAACTACAGATTTGGTCAAAGGCCTATTACAAAATTTCCTTTTCAAACTCTGTTTATTTTTATACGTGAACCGGGGATCTTTTCCTGCCACTTTACTCAAATCATCATAAAGGCTCAACACTTGCCAATGCTGTTTAATAATATCAGTGATCCTTTCTACATCCCTCGTGAAATACAAAGGCATCCTAAGTACCTCCTGTGTTACTATTGGATTCAACCTAACCTCCTCATCCCATTCAGAGAAATAAGGCTTCGCTAATCCATCTCTAAGCGCTTCCACTATCCTCATTTGTTTAGCTATGTCTGTAAGGGTATATCCCCTTTCTAATAGCCTATTTCTTAAATCTAACATCTCTAACGAATAACCCTGGGGGCATGGATTCAGTCTAGATGCTCTCATCGACTGCCCTCTCATAATATTTGTAAAAACATAACGTGGATGCATCGACCGTCTATGTAAGAGGTTGTTTCTAAAACAAGGTTTCCTATAAACTGAAGTATTCAAAAGTCCATTAGTTAACTAAGTAATATTCACATCCAGAAAAGGGAGCTCTGTCCGAGAATAATTCAGGGTAAATTTAAGGTAACTAGTAATGTTATTAACCTTTTCCACAAATAGTAACAGGGACGTCTCATCTCCTTTCCAAATGAGGAAGATATCATCCATGAAACGTCTATAGTACCCTACATTATTTTTAAACATATCCATTCTGAACAATATCTCTTGCTCCCAATCAGCCATCACTATATTGGCGTAGCTATTGGCACACGATGTGCCCATAGCTACGCCATCTTTCTGTATATACAAGTCTTCATCAAATAGAAAAACATTATTTTCTAATACGATCTCCATAAAAAGAGACAAAACATCTATAAAGCTTTCTTCAAACTCACTATTCTTCTTTAAATAATTTTGACACCTAATTATCCCTTCAATATTAGGGATGACCGTAAATAAACTAACTACATCCAGTGTTACTAAAATATATTCATCAAAATCATCCAGTTGTTTTGTATACTCATATAGTTCTATCAAAAACTGTTTACTATCTCTTAACACATGCTTATTCTTTTCCATGGATGTAAGGATGGTATATACAAACTATTTGGATGAAACCTATCCAGTCTTTGTATATGAATATACTTTGTATATACCATCCTTACATCCATTATTGGAAACATTTTATAAGTTAGTTGAAAATGATCTTCATGTGTATTATAATGAAAGAAAGAAAGAAGGTAATAGGAATACAAGGTATGATCTTACTTTCCTACAGAGAAAGGCTATGAATGAGCTGATGGAAGATTATACCATAGTTATTAGACCTTCAGATAAGGGAGGACCTGTAGTGATTTTAGATAAAGAGAAGTATGTTGTCAGTATGAAAAGTATGTTGAGTAATGAAGAATTCTATGGAACGATAAGTTTAAATGAAGTTGGTACTAAGATATTCCAAGTATATGGCGTTTTGGATGATTTATATCAGAGCAAGGTGATTCCGGAATCCCTCGTTAGGTATTTGAAGGTTTGTAATCCTAGAATACCAGAGATAAAGGGCCTTCCTAAGGTACATAAGTCCTTAGTCAGTCCACCGATGCGCCCTATTGTGGCAGGGCAAGGTTGGTTCACAGAACCCTTCTCTATACTAGTGGAGTTTTTTCTCAGACCATTAGTGGAAAAGAATAAGCATGTGTTAAGAGATAGTAAACAGTTTTTGATAGAACTATATGAGTATACAAAACAACTGGATGATTTTGATGAATATATTTTAGTAACACTGGATGTAGTTAGTTTATTTACGGTCATCCCTAATATTGAAGGGATACTTAGGTGTCAAAATTATTTAAAGAAGAATACTGAGTTTGAAGAAAGCTTTATAGATGTTTTGTCTCTTTTTATGGAGATCGTATTAGAAAATAATGTTTTTCTATTTGATGAAGACTTGTATATACAGAAAGATGGCGTAGCTATGGGCACATCGTGTGCCAATAGCTACGCCAATATAGTGATGGCTGATTGGGAGCAAGAGATATTGTTCAGAATGGATATGTTTAAAAATAATGTAGGGTACTATAGACATTTCGTGGATGATCTCTTCCTCATTTGGAAAGGAGATGAGATGTCCCTGTTACTATTTGTGGAAAAGGTTAATAACATTACTAGTTACCTTAAATTTACCCAGAATTATTCTCGGACAGAGCTCCCTTTTCTGGATGTGAATATTACTAGGTTAACTAATGGACTTTTGAATACTTCAGTTTATAGGAAACCTTGTTTTAGAAATGACCTCTTACATAGACGGTCGATGCATCCACGTTATGTGTTTACAAATATTATGAGAGGGCAGTCGATGAGAGCATCTAGACTGAATCCATGCCCCCAGGGTTATTCGTTAGAGATGTTAGATTTAAGAAATAGGCTATTAGAAAGGGGATATACCCTTACAGACATAGCTAAACAAATGAGGATAGTGGAAGCGCTTAGAGATGGATTAGCGAAGCCTTGTTTCTCTGAATGGGATAAGGAGGTTAGGTTGCATCCAATAGTAACACAGGAGGTACTTAGGATGCCTTTGTATTTCAAGAGGGATGTAGAAAGGATCACTGATATTATTAAACAGCATTGGCAAGTGTTGAGCCTTGATGATGATTTGAGTAAAGTGGCAGGAAAAGATCCCCGGTTCGCGTATAAAAATAAACAGAGTTTGAAAAGAAAATTTTGTAATAGGCCTTTGACCAAATCTGTAGTTAATAGAGATGAAGGCAACACTGTTGCCTGTTATAATTGTAATCAGTGCCAATTTATAGATAATAGGAAGGACTTTTGCCACCCAGTTACACAGGTTGACTATTTATTTAGTACTGGCACAAGTTGTGTAAGTACCAATGTGGTTTATTTGGCCTGGTGCATTTCCTGTGCAGGACGTGTAGACAGCTCAGGGAACGTATCCGGGAGCATGTCTATGCAATTAGGACAGGGGCTGAATGTCATGCCCTAGCAAAGCATATTAAACAAATGGGAGCAGAACATGATTTTACTTTTTGTGTAATTCAACAAGTGAAACCTAGTATAAGAGGAGGGGATATAGACACGTATTTATTATAATGTGAACTCAAGTGGATTATTAGGCTCAGAGCCGATAAACTCCCTGGCATTAATGATAGAATACAGGTGAAACCCATACTTAAGAAAAAGAGAATTTATAGACCATAAAAATATATGGTTTATAAATATTTTTAAATGTTTTTAGTGTTTTTGATGTTGTTTTTTATATATGAGTGTTATATTTCATTTGTATTAATAAATTTTAAAGCTTTTAAGGGTATTGTTTAGTAATGATGTCATATTGAATAGTATGTGTAGGAGCCTATGGGGTTTGATCTTACTGTATTTAAATGTTTCTAACTGACTATGCACTTTGTAGTTTGACAAAGCCGTGAAGGTGAAAGCGCTTACTGTGCTAGCATTGAATAAAAGTCCTGTTTAAACTGAAGTGGTCTTGAACTTGGTTTACTATCGTGGTGTGGATTTTGGATATTTGTCGTCTATTGACTGTATTCGGGAACCTTACAGCCTTTGCCTTCACTTGCATGTGGACATATCTTGTTTTAATCTTAGCCTTTGGAGTTGCAGTGAAGTTAATCCCGTTGGTGGTTTGTCTAAGTTGCTTTCTTTTTATCATTCATTAAACTCCATTTAAGTTTCGTGCAGAGCCTACACTGAGTTTATGTGTTTGCATGACGGTGCGCAGTGTGCGGCAGTATGCAATGCATTTTAATGAGGTGTGGCGGGCCTAAGCTACATTTCACAGCTTGCAACAGTGTTGCTGGCCATGCAACCTCATAAGCTACCATGGATAGCAATTCTGTGTAAAGAAGTGCATCTACGGTGTGCATATTTGTGCAGAATGCCACAATGATTACCAGAGCTTTACATATAGGGAAACTTTGTCAGTGAATGCAGATAGCAATTCCATGTAAGGAAAAGCATCTATGGTGCGCAAATTTGCTCGCAGTGCCACAGTGATCACCTGGAGTTTTGCAAATAGCTGTCATTATATTAGCACAAACACATCCGCACAGAGGCCAACTCAATGTGAGGACAAATAACCAGTAGTAGGGACATATATGGCATAGATGTCACATAGAAATGTGTTAGGATGTAACACTCACAATCTCTTAGAGTGACAAATGTGGACAAAGCCGTAGTAATGGAGGATAAAGGGACAGAAATAGGGACAGATTTTTAATATTGCACTGACAAACATAGGAAGTTGATAGAATATATAGGTTGTACATTACCATGAACTTTCTGAAGTGCATGAAGTTTGAAACTCAAATGTCAGTCATCGGTTTCTGACTGCACTCTGCAAAGACATGCCAATGATTTGCCACAAAAAATGTTATGAGGAAAAGATCACAAATATGAGACAAAAACTGGACATTCTGCACAGATCAGGACAGCTGAGAGTTGCACACTTAAATGTATGTAATATTGAGTCACATCAGTCCAGAGATCATCCCAGTGATATGGCAGGAAGTCACATATTTGTTAAGCAAAACATCTGGACATCCTAGGAATATCTGGACTATTGAGAGGTATGAATGTGAAGTATATGGTCCAAACACAGTATAGGACAGTGTACCTAGTTTACAGAGTATTGGGATAGCCCAGTCCTGGCATTCTGAACAGAAGTTGTATTAATGATCAGTAACAGGACATGGGACTGCCATATAAAATGATCACCCAAGAAAGTGTATTGAATAGGTTCACACAGATGAATTGTAGGAATGAACACAGGGAAAGAGTACAAGTGAGACTCCTGCATGTACAGCAGAAGAGGGCATGTCAATGGAAGCTGGTTGTGGCAGCAACACCAAGCACATATCTATATGGTACAGTATGGACTGTACAATGAAAATGTGTTGTCTGTGACTATCGCACACGGTGGCATAACAATGGGAAGGATGGCTGTGTGAAATAAGAATCCTTACATGAATAACGCAGAGGACATCTATCAGGGATCTGACATACAATTAGGGCAGGGTGCATCTTGGGAAGCTGTGCAGAATGATATAGTGTACTATCAGCAAAGGTCTCTAGCAAGGTGGCCAGAGGTAAAGGATCATGGCAAACATTACAAGAACCAACCACAATCATGGACAGTATCAGAATAATACCACCACTAATTCCATGCCTTTAACATAACAAATGTGATGTGGTGTGATAACAGATGAGCTCACGCACACACACTTGACAACTATTATGATACAGCCACACTCTATGAGGGTAACCACGCACACTGTCCTGGTACTGTAATGCCTGCAGGAAGTGTTAGGAGGGACACTGCTATACCTGTATGCGACAGTGTGGTAAATACAGGCTATTTGCCTTGTGTGCATACATGGCATATATCTATGGCACAATCCGCACTGTCATGAATGATATATATGCCATTAATATTGTAAAACACCTATGTATGCAGTGTGTGCATAAGCTGAACAGGTAGCACACATGCATCTGGTGAAAAGCTCTCTAAGACCAAGAACACTGCATCAATGGGCCAATTCACTATCCCAGGATGCCATCTAAATGGAATGAAACATGACCTATCAGGGCCTCTGTAATTGCTATTTTAACTGTAGCCTCCCAAATGGGCTTCATGCCTCATGAATAGAGAACAGCAACAGTCATCCCTTTGCACAAATATGACTAATCTACAGACCCTGGAAACTACAGACCCCTAATTCTCACTAGTCTTATATGTAAAGCCAAGGAAAGAATTATCATGGAAATGATCGATAGTGATATAGTGAAGCCCCAGACACTGGACCCAACCCAGTTTGGTTTCTTCAATGACAGAACATGCCTACTCAGCTTGGTGGACTTCTTTTAGAATGTCACCAAAACGATGGATGAGGGCAAAATGGTTCACAATGCTTACCTTCACCTGGCAAAGGCATTTGACACAATACCACACTCAGGCATTTTTCACAGACTCAGGAGGTTAGGTGCAAACCCATGTATCACCCGGTGGATAGCCAACTGCCTCACAGACAGGACCTATGAAATTAGAATTGGGGAGTCCACCTCACAAAGAGGTCAGTCATAAGTTTAGCCCCTAAGGGATCTATCCTGGGACCACTCCTTTTTGGCACTTACTTCTCTGAAGTCAAGGCTAATGTTAATAGTCTCTGGCTGAAAGCATTTGCAGATGATTGCAAATTAGAAACTGTCATTGAATCCCACACTGATACAAATGTTCTCCAAGAAGGGTTGACACAGACAGACAACTTGTGTCAGAGCCATGGACTAAAACTAATTGGCAAGAAATGCATAATACTATCCATCAGGTAATCATCCACCCCTGGTAACTATTATATTGATAACACACCTCTTAAGAGTTAACCCTGTAGTTATGGACACACATAGACAGTAATCTAGCTTTTGACCATCACATGTCTACACTAGTGAGGAAATCATTCTATGTCGTGCAACTTATAAACAAAGGTATGGCATCTAAGTCCAAAGAAGTCATTGTTCCATTGTATTTGGCATTCATCAGACCTATCATTGAGTACAATACCCCCTTTGGTATGTACATAACCAGGCATATCCAACAACTGGAATGTCCACATAAGTTCCTCACTAAAAGAATACAGGGAGTAGGTAAAATGCTCTATGAATAAATCCAAAAAAAGCAAATCCAAACAAAGAAGTAAACAAGCCCGGCACCACAGGACCCGGAAAATCAGTAACCAATGTAGCTGGAACACACTGCATGCTAAATACCAGAACAATTAAAGTTTTTAAACAGAACTTTTATTAGAAACCAATATAAACCAAGAGCTTTTGCTCGGGTAATACCGAGCTTTATCAAGGTGAAACAAGTACTGCTTCACTTCTAGGCTTTAAATAAACATCTCCAAGGTCACATGACCTCATTAATTAAACCAATAAAATATTCAATCACCATTTTAAAAGACAAGCACATTAGCCTCAAACAGTATTAATAAATTCCTTTCCTGTAAGTAAATAATTTTTAAAAAACAATTCTTATGAAACAAGATGCTAGTTTAAAAATAGGGATATAAATATATGACGTTGTTACAGTTGTTGTACTTAGTTTTTCAAATAAAATCATAGCACATAAAGTGACATTGGATATACATATAACAATAAACATAAAAATAATCACAACAATAGTCTACTAAAAAACATCTTACTACATACATACTATGCTACTGTTATGGTCCAAAACAACTGTAAACCTAACAACCGCACTGAATATAGCCAAGTGTATAACTGTGATAAAATGGCACTATTCTACTAATCTCAATAGATCAAATGTAATGCTTATTGAGCTCTACAAATGAGCTTGCCTTAGCTTCAGAACACTATTGATGCTAATATTTTCATTCAAACCGGGAAACCTGCTGGAGTCCAATTTCAATTGCCAAAATAGTTCCCGGTACTCCAGCCTGGTTTCCCAACTGCCACCCCTGATGTCTGGTGTAATTTGTTCGAGAACCATAAATTTTAAATGCATGTTCTCACAAAGCAAAAATGCTTATAAAATGCATTACTCTCTTTACGGTTAGCAATATCATTAAAATGCTCATAGACCCTTCTCCTTAGAAATCTTTCAGTTTTGCTCACGTAAAACCCATGACATGTTTCACAAAACCCTAAATATACTACACCCTTCATTCCACAATTAAAATATTTAGTGGGGGTATACTTAAACTTCCTAGAAGGGAGATAAAAAACCCCATGATTTAACATAGCGTAACATTGTTTACAGCTCCCACATGGGTATGTGCCTAGTTTCCTGTTAACCCTGTTTGGCTGTATATCATACTTAACCTCCAGCAATTATTTTAAGTTCATGTCTCTCTTTCTGACAAAATGTGGGCAAGCTGGAATATGAGATTTTATTTCATCATGTGTACTAAGGATAGGCCAATATCTATAAATAATTTGCTCAATCTTATCAGAGTTAGCTGAAAATGTGTGTATAAAACTGTTTTTCATATTCGAAATGTTCATGTGTCCATTTCTGTGTAAATTGTTTAGACCAGTTCCTAAAAGAGGAAAGTGAACAATATCTCTATCTCGGCTCACTTCTTGAATCAAACCCTCTATCAGCATGTTGGGGTACCCTTTTTCTAGAAAAAAACCTTTCAAGGTTTCTACTTCTTCCTGAAAACTCTCTAGGGTACTGGACATACTGAAGCACGTATTAACTGCCCTTTTACTATACCCTTCTTTTGGTAGAAGGGATGCCCACTTTGAAAGTGGAGATAAGAATTAGAATAAGAACTTTTCCTGTATAATCTTGATTGAAAACATTGATTGACATAGTCCTTTAATAAGGTGACATTCAAATAATGAAGTTTATCTTTATCAATTTTGTAAGTAAACTTCAAAAATAATGTTGTGTTGTTGATATAGTGTAAAAAGTCAACTAGATTACTTTCGCTGCCCTTCCACAATATACAGATGAAATCCAAATATCTTCTATAATGTAAAATATCTTGATGCCAAGTGCTTGTGAAAACAGACTTCTTTTCCCAATAGTATAAAACAATATTGGCGTATAAAGAGGCACAAGGGGCTCCCATTGCCACCCCTTTCCTCTGATGATAAAATTCGCCATTGAAATGGATGAAGTTGTTCTCAAGCACCATTTCCATTAGTTCTAAAATAAGATTAATAACTTTAGAACTAAGGTCAGTCTCTGATGTCAAAATATAAACAAACCATTCTAAGCCAATATGGTGTGGAATACTCGGAAACAGTTCCACTACATCTACTGTGACCATCAGAAGTTGTGAGTCAAATAAATTCTGATCAATACCTCTCAGAAAGTCCCAGGAATCTTTACAAATATGAACTATACTGGTAACATATTGTTTTAAGGTAAAATCAATAAACCTCGATAATGGTTCAGTGATACTTCCAGCTCCTGAGACTATAGGTCTAAATTTGATAGAGTCTAATGATTTGTGTGTCTTAGGGATACCAAAAATTTGAGCAATTTTCGGCTTGTCCACGTGTAAATAGTTGTAAAGCTGCTCATTGATTACCTTTTGTAACAAATGGTCATATAGCTGATAATTAATTTTAGCATAAGCTATATTTATCTCATTTTTGGATAACAGCTCATACTGGTCTAGATCTTGTAACAAACTGTGAATATGGGATTCATAGTCAACCGTGTACATCAAGACTGTTCCCCCTCCCTTATCAGGTTTCATTACCCTACAGCCTTCTTTTTTCAGGTAATCAATAAGTGTCAGTTCACCATCATGAAGGTTGTTAGGGGGGTGGGCACAGTTCTGTTGCTCCAATTTCCTGATATCCCTTTCAACAAGCTCGCCAAATATTTTCAAAGAGGGATGTGTGGGGGGATTAAAAGTGCTCTTCCTTGTGAGGCCTTTAGAAATGTTTTCCTGTCCCTTAAAAAATAAACTTAAATTCAATTGTCTCAAAAAAAGCTTTAAATCAGTTAAGGTGTTTGTTAAATAAAACCGCTTTGAAGGGACAAAGTGAAAACCTCTAGAAAATAAATCAAAACATTTTTTGGTAAGTTTTAAATCTGTAAAATTAAAAATAGTAAAATTGTTCATTCTACAGACTACTTGCTTTTCATTAGTTAGATGTACTTCTGTAGAAAAAATAGTGTTAGATATATCATTCAATTCAGGGGATGGTTCCAACTGTTGTGCTGATGTCTCTGTCCCCCCCCCCCCCCCGGGGGGATGTTGAAAATCCTGTACGGACTGTTTCCTGCCTTTTTCGGCAATCCTTTCACTTCTTCTTAAGGTATCAGGCCCTACTGGTTTATGGTTCACATAACAAGCCCCATCACCCCTGTTGATAAACACATTGTCGTTATTATTATTCCTCCATCCTTTTACATTTGGGAGGAGATAAGCTCTCCCTTCCCTGTACTCAACTAAATCACGTTCTAGTTTTCTAATTTTACGATTTAAATCTCTCATACAGTGCTGGTCAACTTCCTCAAATATTTTGTCATAGTCGACTTTGACACTGAGAAACTTTGTGTCTTTGACCATCCTGTCGTTTAAAAAATTCAAATGCTTAAGTAAACTATCAGCCTTCTTTTCATATTCATTAACCATGCATTTCAACATTTCTAGCCCAGCTTTGTTAAATACATCACAAAGCTGGTCATACAATGTGGTACCTGGTTGTACGTTATTCGGAAATTTAAAAAAACGTAAACCCTTCGGGACTCTTTGTACATGCACACATTCCTTTAAATAATCAATCTCAAGCTGATTGTTCTTATATGCATATAGTTTTTCTCTGAAATCACTGAAATTAATTTCAGTGTTGCGATTAGTGTCATGAGTTACAGTACCTTGTTTAAAGGAGAATTGGTGTGCAGTCCACGCACTAAAATCAAAATTTCTTCGTTCCCCATTGCTTTCTTTGTTAAAGGTCACCCTAGTCCTAGTTTGTGCTGTATGACCATCAGTCTTAGCACTATTAGGAAATCCATTACTCAACCCAATAGAACTAGCGTTGGGTGCTGCAGAAATGACCCGCCCTGTAGAGTGATTTAAAAGTTGTAATTGGTTGCCAGGTAAATCAGTGGTTGAAGTCAAGTTCCGTTCATTCATTGAATTGGTCAACTGTGTAAGAAGGGATAAAATCTGTTTAAATTCTCCCCAAGTGACGGGAGCCATGTCAGAGTCTTCCCTTAACAAAGCAGGAGTTTCTGCAAAGTTACCAATTTCCATTCCTTCTGCCATGAGCCAAATCCAAACCAATAAATCCAAAAAAAGCTAATCCAAACAAAGAAGTAAACAAGCCCGGCACCACAGGACCCAGAAAATCAGTAACCAATGTAGCTGGAACACACTGTGTGCTAAATACCAGAACGATTAAAGTTTTTAAACAGAAATTTATTAGAAACCAATATAAACCAAGCGCTTTCGCTCGGGTAATACCGAGCTTTATCAAGGTGAAACAAGTACTGCCTCACTTCTAGGCTTTAAATAAACATCTCCAAGGTCACATGACCTCATTAATTAAACCAATAAAATATTCAATCACCATTTTAAAAGACAAGCACATTAGCCACAAACAGTATTAATAAAGTCCTTTCCTGTAAGTAAAAAATGTTTAAAAAACAATTCTTATGAAACAAGATGCTAGTTTAAAAATATGAATATAAATATGTGACGTTGTTACAGTTGTTATACTTAGTTTTTCAAATAAAATCATAGCACATAAAGTGACATTGGATATACATATAACAATAAACATAGAAAAATCACAACAATAGTCTACTAAAAATCATCTTACTACATACATACTATGCTACTGTTATGGTAAAATGCTCTATGCATACCGCCTCAAGGCCCTGTCCCTTTATTCTATTTCCTACAGGTTTTTGAGGGGAGATTTATGTGTGGCGTACAGGGCATTGTCAGACCCCATGCTGATGTAACTCATGCATAGCCACAAACCAAACAACACCAGAAGTAGCTATTCTGAAGACTTAAACCCTGTCTGTGATATAAATAGGACCTACTGGAGAGACAAGTGTGTATCCCAGAGACTACCCCATCTCTGGGACAGGCTCTTCATCCATGTGAAGTAAGGTTCCTCTCTAACCAAATTCAAGGGCAACATGGACAATTGGATGGGGAACAGGAACTTCATTCCTGGTTTGGCATCTGTGTCTCTAATGGACACAGGCAACCTGTAAAAGGTTCATTTCCAAGGCCCTTGCTTGCAAATGTTTCATCTCCCAAACCCATGATTACACTTATTGTGGGTATCAGAACTTGTCAGAGATGTGGGATGCATGGCTAGGCTTAAAAAGGCCCTTGTGGTCATTAGCCTAGTAAACACCTATGAACTTATTGTTCTGCACCATCAGACAGTCATGTATACTCCCCAAAAGAATACCTAGGTATGTCCAATAAGCTGTGTGACAGCACACTCTGACAAATGTGGAACACTTCAGTTACACATCACTGGAAGATGTGTAGAGAGATACATAAATAAGGATGCATTGTCCACAGTTATTGGTGTGATGAAGTTTGGGAACCATGAAGTTATTATGGCCTCTGATGTGCATGTCCTCCACGTACCTAGTACTTGTGTTACTTTCACAGGGGGTAGTCAGCACTGTGACCACATGCTGGTGGATGTATCACTTACCCTCTACCCCAGGACACATGTCACTTCTATATGTCTGATTATAGGGTATGATGTCCACATTATACTTGGGTGTTGTGTCTATTTCCTGATTCAACAAATCCCTCCATGTGTCTCATTAATGTAGGTGTTGTCATGGTTGTGGCAGCAGTATCTGGTATGTGCTGATACTGCCTGTATTACACTAATATCATAGTTTGAGTCAATGATTGCACATAAGCTGTAGTCCTTCAGGCAGCTGTTTGGTCACAGCTTGTGCATGTCATCTGTGATGTCCATCACTAAACTAATGAGCAAGAAGGGGCCTAGTAGACACCCCTGATTTACCAACCTGATCAATGGACCTGAGATATATGTCATGTCACACAGTGAGATGCCACATATGTCACAAACCGGTCTACCCATTTGGTAATATAGCTGTTTATGGCCATATATGACAGTGTTGATTGAATACCTCACTGTGGATTTTTGTCAAGTGCCTTGACCTATTCAAGTTCCACATGATGTTACTGTTGTCATCATGCATGCCCTTGATGACCTATTTGAGGACATCTATCAGATGTAATGGACCTGATGTAGCAGTAACAACTCACAGAGGTCTGTTGCACATACCTGGAATATTACTAGTGTACATGTAGAGGACGTCTATGATGACATGTTGATCTGCCACACAGTTGAGGAGAGTCAGGGCATCTCTATACATGCATGCATCAGGTGCTGTTCCCTCAGTTCAGGTGGAAGCATGTTGATGTACACCCTTGTATGGGGACATAGGCCAGGTGGAGAGTGTGTTTAATTGTATATTCAACAGTATCTGTATGGTGTATGTGCTGGGTCATACCATATGTGATCTGTGGTGCTGTCACAGCATACTGATTCCATGTGATAGGCCTGAATGAAGGTAAGACAGTGCATACTGCCTATTGTCATCTGGCTTAGGGTTTGACACAATCACAAATGCAGGTTTCATTGAGAAACCCCCCATGCTGGGGATTAAACCTCATGTCATTTGATGGGTAAACAATTGGCTTACTAACAGAACACATCATGTGAAAGCTGGTGAATCAACCTGTACCAGTAGATCTGTCACTACTGGCAAACTTCAGGTATCTATAATTGGCCCTTCACTGTTTGAATTGTATTTCTGGACAGCTCAGGATAAAATATATGGCTTTTGACTTACCAAACTTGCTGATTCTTGCATATTGTGTACAATCATTGAGTCCACCAATGGTGATAAAATAGTACAAGATGTGCTAATGCATAGAATTGAATGATGACAAAGCCACTTGATCTACAAATAAATGCAGAAATACTGTATGTGTTTGTAAGATTGTCTTTCTGAAAAATGAAGTTCCCTGTTAATTACAGCATTGACAACAGACCTGCTATGCAGGAACCCAGTGATGTAAGCACAGGGAACACATTTAGATAGCAATCTGAACTTTGACCATCAACTGTCCAGACTGCTATTGAAAGCCTATTTTGTGCACACCCTAAGTCATGCAATGATACTGATATCTTAGGACTGTATGACAGTACTGTAGTCAAACCTCATTACAGCACTAATAGATTTTAATGCTCTTTTTTACATGTACCTCACGAAACACATGTAGCAGCTGGAGAAGCCACAGGGCTTTCTCAGCAAGATTACACAGGACCTACACATCATGCCATGATGTATTTGGATAGATTGAAAGCCATGTCACTATAAACTATATTGTATAAGATGAAGTGACTTCTGTCTGACCCTGCTCTGGTGGGAGTACTGCATATCAAAAAATGTGAGATGACAGTGTCCCATATGCTGGTGTAAAATACTCTCTGTAATGTGCTCACATACTCATGCACACACACAGATACACACACACACACACACACACACACACACACACACACACACACACACGCACACACACACACACACACACACACACACACACACACACACACACACACACACACAGACACACACAGACACACACACACACACACACACACACACACACACACACACACACACACACACACACACTTGACTTCAGTGAGAATAAAACCCCTACCTATCAAAGTACACACAGTACTTTATACAAGCATCACAGCTGAAGTCTGACTTGGAGTGTGTCAGACAGCTGATGACATCAGCAATGTCTGTTGAAGAGAAAATAGCAGTGTCTTACATACTGGTGTAAAATGCTCTCTGAAATGTCAAGCAACAGCTCACATACACAGTTGACTGCAGTGAGAATAGAATCCATACTTAAGTGTGTGGATTAGAGAGCACAGTACTTTATGCGAATGCCACACCCAAGTTGGTTTTATATAAGAATGCAGCTGAACTTATAGTGGATGACATCAGTAGACCATGTGGGAGACAAGAAGTTGGCAGATCTGTATGAAGTGGATGTGTAGCCTTGAGCAAGTAGCAAAATACTGGCAATCTGTGTAATTGGAGAAATAACTGTAGGCTACGCATGTCTGCTCTGCTGTCTAGTCATACACCTAATAGACTGCAGTGAAAATAGAACCCACACCTATCCAAGTACACAGACTATAAAACACAGCACTTAACACAAATGCCACAGCTCAAGTCAGGTTTATGTAGGAGTGCAGGTGAACCTATAGTAGATGACATCAGCAAGCCATGTGGGAGACAAGAGGTTGGAAGGCCTGTATGAAATGGATGTGTAGCCTTGAGCAAGTATCAAAATACTGGCAATCTATGTAATTAGAGAAATTACTGTAAGATGCACATATCTGTTCTGCTACCATCACACACACATGCACACACCTACACACACACACACACACACACACACACACACACACACACACACACACACACACACACACACACACACACACACACACACACACACACACTTGACTGCAATGAGACCAGAATCTCTGCCCATCTAAGTACACAGATTACAAAACACACTACTTAATGTAAGTGCTACAGCTCAAGTCTGATTTATGCAGGATTGTAGATGAATTTATAGTAGATGACATCAGCAGGCCATGTGGGTGATATGAGTTGGAAGGCCTCAATGAAATTAATATGTAGGCATGAGCAAGAGCGAAATACTGGCAATCTATGTAATTAGAAAAGTAACTGTAGGAAACACACATCTGTTCTGCTGTTTAGACACACACACTGACCTGCAGTGAGAACAGAACCCCTAACTATTTACATACACAAACTACAGAGCACAGTATGTTATGCAAGCACCACAGCATAGTATGTTATGCAAGCACCACAGCATAAGTCTACTTTATGCAAGAATGCAGTTGAATGTATAGTAGATGACATCAGCAGGCCATGTGGTTGACAACAGGTTGTGAGGCCTGCATAGGCACATAGCTTCATATGCTCATATGAGGCTACTAGCCTAATGGCACTAAGGTATTTAGAAGCCTGGCTGTGTAAAAACACAAGCACCATTATTCTGCATAGTTGGATGGTAGTTTTTACCAAACTGTTTGTGAACAGCACCAACTGGCCCTGTCCATGGGGGACATAGGAGCCAACCTAGCGGTGATGTAATAATCACCCAATTAGTATTCAAGGTTGTGCTTCAGAAGGGTCATTAGTCAGCACTGCTTCACATGCAGTGGGTGCCTATTACAGGGGAGAGTGAATCATTGTGGGATATATCTGTCTCCTCAGCATGTTCTGTTTATGTCACAGGCTAGGTTGTGAACTCTGGGGCAAATTATAGTTGTCACATTTGAAATGTAGATGTCCATCATTTACAGAAGGCCATGGTCTGAGACTGCTCTACAGGGCAGCCATAGATCACCTCTCAGCAGCCTGCATAATGCTGAGTACAGTGACAAGTATGTCAGTCTTTCTGTGTATGTCATGTTTGGAGGCCTGGAAGTCTCCCAGACACAACCCTGTGTTCTGTCCAGTTGCTGCAGGTGTCTGGTGAAGTACAGAGAGATGTGAGCATTGTACTCCATTATTGGTGTGATAAGGGTAGAGTACAGCACAAGTATGACTACCCTGGTCTTGGATATAATGTCCATACTGTATGTATGATGTGTCCACTGCAGATTGTGTGTGTCACCACTATGGGCACATAGTGATGAAAGTGTAGATTGCTATCAACATGTGTTCCTAAGTCTCACAACACTGTGCTTGAGCTTAGGGGGGGTGCAATGTATATCATAATTAACAGGGGTACTTCAGTGGCAAATATGGCAAAGAGTCATTGTATTCTTAAAGTTCGGTCTGTGAGTTTGCCACCAATCATCAGTCTGTGTTAGCCCCTACTGTAATATGTTACCCTCATTGGGGGACTCTATATGAGTGCATCCAGTTAACAATCATCTGCAAACTTGGTGGAGGTGCAGTACCCAACGTTGAGACTGTGTGTTGTATTGTTGAGCCAGCTGGATCTCCATGTAGTACTGTATGGCCTAATTCCCATATTGGACAGCTTCACTATGAGACATGAATGGGGATAGTGTCAAAGGCCTTGGATAACTCAACAAATTCAGTATGTCCTGTTATCCCTCATCTAAGTCTTTGTGATCAGTATCCAACAAGTCCACACAGGTCAGTAAGCAAGAGCTACCCTTGCCAAACCAATAATAGGCAGGGTCAAGTGTGCTGAAGGTAACATCTGTCCCTGGGGATATGGTCCATGCTGTTTCCTGCAGTAGCCATGCAGATAAGTCAGTAGTTGTAGTTCTGCATGTTACCAGAGTGATGTGCATTGCATGGCACAAAACATTTGCTATTACATTTTGTAGAGTGGTTGCTATAGGTGTGGAAAAAGTACTGAGACCCCAGGGTGGTAGTGCTTGGGGTGGGGGGGGTGCCAACATATGGATGTATTTTAAATATATGATATGCAGTTTGATAGGGCCCTCAATTTGTAATGTTTCTACATGTACTTTCATGTCATAAAAAGGAAGTAAACAGTAAACAACAGAAGCACAGCATAATATATATACAGCATTGTTAAAGTCTGACAGTTAGTATTGAGTCTGTGGTATACACTTGCTACGCAACTGACTTGTGGCTGCAGGTGTTAATGTAGTTATATGTTCATTTTTGGGGCCAAATGGTACTAGGTTGGAATATAGCTCTATCTAATACTTTTAACTACTTTTGCTTTACAGTTGCTGCACATTGGTGCATGATGCACGCCATTGTACAATAATACATTAAAAAAAGAAATGGGGAAGATAGGAAAGTGGTGAAATGGAGATGCTAAAGTCTGACAATTAGTACTGAGTCTCTGGAATACACCTGCAACTTGACTGAGTCTGTGGCAGCATGTGTTAATGCAGTAATACATTCTTTTTTGGGATAAGATGGTACTGATTTCGAATATTACTGAATCTAAAATGTTTAAGTACTTTTGCATTACTGTTGCTGTGCATTAGTGCACAATGCGCACCATTGCACAATAATTCATTAAAGAAAAGAAATGGGGGAGATAGGACAGTAGTGAAATGGAGAGCAAGCCAGAGAAAAACAAATGGAAAGCAATACAGGATCATGCTGCTCAACAATAGAAGTCTAAATCTCAAAATGCACTCGCTTGAAGCACTACTTAAAGTGGAGAACATTGACATTTGTGCTGTAACAGAGATCTGATTCAAGGCAGCAGAAAGCACCCCTGCACTACCAGGCTATAACTCATTCCACACCTTTCAGCCCCAGAACTTGGACTGAAGCTCCAAAGGTGGTGGTGCTTCCATATTCATAAAGGATGGACACACCTCCAGACTGGTAGCCCAACATAACGCATCAGAGATACTTCATGTGCTGCTAACATTGGGTAAGACAGCAATTCAGGTCATAGCCTGCTATAGGTCCCCAACCATGTCCCAAGACTCACACTCCATGTTCCTAAGCACCCTGGAGAATATTATGGTCCAACCTAGCACTCTCATACTGGGCGACTTCAACTACCCCTCCATTAACTGGGAAAACTACTCATGAACCAATACACTTGCCCAACATTTCCTGGAATTCATTAATTTCAATGCCCTGGACCTGCTCATTCTTACCCCAACTAGAGGTAGCAACATCCTTGACCTGGTCATTAGTAACATGGGAGACCATTGCTCTACAGCAATAGTCAACCTCTCCCTGGTTAGATCCGACCACAAACGAATCACCTTGGAAATCTACATCCCACTCCCCCCCCCCCCGCAAAGGTAACCACCATGAAAAACTTCTCCAAAGCTAACTATGGGCTCCGAAAACCAGAGGTGGCTAACTTCACAGCACCCATGCAAATGGAGAACAGTTGCATGACTGCCGAATCATACACTAATGCCCTGTGCAAACATGTACACAAATCCATGGATCTCACCATACCCAATAGAACCAAGATGCTGTGCTCTAAAAAAGGAAGCCAATCTGGTGATCCCCTGCCATAAACAAACTCTACAACAGAAGGAGGAAACTGATATGGAATAAGGTGAAGTCCCAAGACTGGAAAAAACTCCCTTATCAGCCTCAACAAAAAGATGAGATCCCACATCAAATCCTCTAAAGCTAGCTATGAAAACAGAATTGCAGCAGATAGTAAAGACAACCACAAGGCCTTCTATAATTATGCAAAGAATCTCCATTGCAATACCCAGATTTGCTCTGAGCTACTGCACAATGGTACCTCCTATATCAAGCCAACAGATATTGCCAATATACTGGCCGACAGATTCAGTGCCAACTTTACCCCTCCCCCTAAGGACTAGTCACAATATCAGTAGATTGTCAGGCACACGGTATTACTGCTGCACAGGTAAAACATCAATGTCCAAGGCCAAGAATACAGCTTCTATGGGACCTGACAATATCCCTGGAAGTGTTCTAAATGAACTACAGAGTGAACTGGCTGTGATTGTACAGGGCACACAGGTGTGCCCTGTACAATCACAGCCTTACCTCAGGCTTTGTCTCTACTGAATGGCACACTGCTACAGTCCATCTCCACAAAGGAGGACCGACTACAGACCCTGGGAACTATCACCCCATTAGCCTGATGAGTCTGTTATGCAAAGCTATGGAATGCATCATCATGGACCTAATAAACAAGGATATAGGAAATCTCCAAACTCTGGAGCCCACACACTTTGGCTTTGTGAAGGGTAGATCATGTCTGCTCAACCTGGTCAACTTCTTTGAGTCAGTCACCAGAGCTGTGGATGAAGGCAAGGTGGTTCATACAGCCTACTGTCACCTCACTCAAAGCCTTTGACACCATTCCCCATTCAGGAATCATAGAAAACTCACTAAGCTTGGCATCAATCCCTATATTACTAGATGGGTTGCAAACTGGCTCACAGATAGAACCCACAGTGTGAAAGTAGCCAGACTGCTGACCATTCATGAGTGGAGTCCCACAGGGTTTGGTCCTGGGTCCTCTCCTGTTTGCTAGCTACTTCTCTGAAGTTCAGGCCAACACAAAGGGACTCTGGCTGACAAAGTTTGCAGACGATTGCAAGTTGGAAGATATTATTAACTCCCCAAGTGATGCTGACATCCTACAGAAAGGTCTCACTGAGACCAACGGCTGGTATCAGAATCATGGCCTTAAGCTCAATGCCAAAAATGTGTCATCATCCCCTTTGGGAAAAACTTGGTTCCCATGAATTACCACATTGATGGTATTCCACTGAACACAGAAGGTTTTATAAGAGATCTGGGAACACAGGTTGACAGCAACCTCTCTTTTGACCACCACATTGCCACTGTGGTCAGAAAGTGCTTCTATGTGGCACATCTCATTACTAAGGGCTTTGCATCCAGGAAGAAAGAGGTCATTGTCTCCCTCTACTCTTCCCTCATTAAGCCAATTATTGAGTACAATGCCCCATTTGGCATGTACCTCACTAGACACCTGCAACAACTGGAGAGGCCACAAAAGTACCTCAGAAAGAGGATCCTAGGCCTTAAACAATTGTCCTATATGGACAGACTCAAAAAACTTCAACTATTCTCTGTCTCATATCTCCTACTTAGAGGTGATCTCTGCTTGACTTACAAAGCCATGTCTGACCCAACTCTGTTAGAAATGCTACATCTAAAGAAATCCCAATCCCTCTGCACCACATGCTCCAGAGACCTCAACCTCATTACCACAATCAACAGAACAACAGGTTCATAACCCAGAGACTGCCCATGCTATGGAATAGACTTCCCATACATGTCAAACAGAGCACCTCACTGGCCCTTTTCAAGAGAAATCTTGATGAGTGGATGGGAAATAGAAAATTCACCCCGGGGATCACTCCAGTGGCTCTACTCGACAGAGGCACTGGGACCTAAGGTTGGGTGGCACAATGCCAGGGTAATTCTATGGGCTAGGCTTGTAAAGGCTCCAGGGCCATTAACCTAGTATGCACCTATGAACCTATATGCAGGAGGGAAGTAATAAAGAACCATAGCTTTCCATTTCTCCAACAGTAAAAGCTGATAATATATGCTAATTATTAGCTGAATTTGGACTGTCACCTCCAGAGGAAGGGGTGACCACAACATAATCATGTTTTATAGGCAATTTGACAGAATCAAGTGTGTCAAGAAGACATGTGCAAAATGTAGAGCTATGTATGAGGACAATTTTTTTTTTTTTTTTGTGGAACAGGTGCCCAATTTTTTTATTTTTTTTGGAGAGAGAGAGGAATGTTGGGGAAGGGATGTAGGTATGGCTGGGTCTGGTAAGTTGGTAGGTGAGGAAGCAGTTGCAGACAGACAAGAAAACAAGACAAGACACAGGGATGGTGATGGACACAAGAGGTCAGTGTACACCACGGATGGGGTGAGGGTGTGGACATCCAGAACACATGGACATCAAGCTGGTTGACGGTGAGAATCAAATCCTCTCCCACAGGACTGTCATCGCTGTCACCTCACTCTACCACTGGCTGGAGTGCTTATCTCCTTCTCCTCCTTCTCCTACTAGTGCTCTGTAAAATGAGAGATCAGCCTCTCTATCCAGCATAGGCATGCACTAACAATGTGACGCACAAACCTACACACCATCCCTGGCAGTTCAGAATGGGTGATAAACTCACCACCACCACGGCACTGCTCCCGGAGGGAACCACTGGCCTATCCTCTGGGGCAGAAATACCTGAGAGGCAGGTAGTACGGGAACAGCAGAGGTACTGCTACCAGGTCAGCTTCCAGACGTGTTGGGCAATGGTGCCTGGACTGGTGGATTGGGGGAGGTGGATCCTGTGGAGCAGGCCTACCCAGCTGTGCTGTGGAGCATTTTGTGATGTGATACACATGGATGACACTGACACATTTTGATGAAACATAATAAAATAAAACAACAACAACAACAAAACAGAGATAAGGGTTTAGGTGAGAGAAAAAAAAGAGATAAGAGTAGCACCTTCATATGTAACATGCAATACATTAATACAACCTCTTCAAACCAAGCTAAACCCACATTGTGAGGAATGACACTAAATAAACCCTTAATGTCAATTGTAATAAACAGATAATCAAGATTAAAATGAATACCAGCCATTTTAACTAAAAAGTCCCAAGAATCAATGAGGATGTGCTGGAATAAACCATAAAACGGTTTAAATTTGGTGTCAACAAAAATGGCAAGTGGTTGAATTTTAGAACCCGCTGATGAAACAATAGGTCTCGGGTGGGGGGTTATTTACATTTTTATGGACTTTGGGAATACCAAATATTCCCGGGATGACTGTCTTGGGGACATATAAGTAATCAGATAATTCCTTGTCCTTGTCAATTGCCTCCTGTAATAAATTATCTTGGCGCCATAAATCTAAATTTCTATAAGCCACGTTGATTTCATTTTTGGAGACTACAGGCTTTGCTGTATTCTGGGCTGTGTGTAGTTCCTGTGTTGTCCATTACCTTACTTGGATAAGAAGGAAGTTTCTTTGCTCACCAGTGGGAGTGGGGAGCCTTGAGCAGCCTATCTGTCCCTGAAGGAAGTGACCTCAGCACAAGAGCTGTAGTAATTGGTTGTTTTGGACCATTTCTAGCTCTTTTCAAGTTCCCTGTTTAAAATCCGCCTCAGAGCATTTTTTTCTGGCTATACTACTCAGAAACAGCTCCACGTAGTCCTGCAGAGTGGTCCTAGCTACAGAGAAATGAGAAAAGCGACTACTTTCCAGATTTAAGTATTTTTTTTCTGTTTTTTACTTGGAATACATTCTCTTGCTTATTTTAAACAAGCTTATACTGTTTTTTAACTGTTTGCTGCATTTTATAGTATCTGCACTTAAAAGTTTACCTGGTCGAAAATTAATCGAAAATCTGTGTTTGTTTGTTTAATTTAACTATTGAGGCTGCCCACTAAAGTGTGCTAGCCTGTGTAACTGATTTATTGCTGCCTTCTGTATTTCTGAGTGTTTTCTATCTAAAAACAAAAAAAATAATCCTTGTTTTCTCACCTCTCCTCGACTAGTTTAGACCAGTTTACAGGCTTTGCTGTATTCTGGGCTGTGGTGTAGTTCCTGTGTTGTCCATTACCTTACTTGGATAAGAAGGAAGTTTCTTTGCTCACCAGTGGGAGTGGGGAGCCTTGAGCAGCCTATCTGTCCCTGAAGGAAGTGACCTCAGCACAAGAGCTGTAGTAATTGGTTGTTTTGGACCATTTATAGCTCTTTTCAAGTTCCCTGTTTAAAATCCGCATTAGAGCGGCTTTGCGCGATTGTGCACATAGCGCAGCACTGGTTAAACAGGGTTAAACTTTTCCTGGCTCCGCCAAGTCTGCTCTTCAAATTTTCCCTTAGAAAGCTCTACTCTTAGAATAACCAGTCTACTCATTATATTATAAGCATAGCACTTGTTCTCTAAGCTACTCTTCTAAGCAAGCACTCTCAAACTCAAGTAGCACTACATCCACCTACCACCCCAACCACTTCCCTTAAAGGCACAGCACTCTCTTATAATATTCTAGCATGTCGAGTGGTAGATTGCTAGCATCTTCTCCTGCTCAGCTGGTTAATCTGGGAATCTTGAGACAATGCTATAATTGTCTCATGTACACAGACAACCCTCTCCTCCTCCCAACAAACACAAATATATATGAGAGATGCAACTATATAGCCAAACTGGAAGCTGAACTCTCTCAACTCAGGACTGGCAAGACCAGACAGGAGGAGAAGGTAACCACACACAACAAACCCAGTCCCACATAGACCTACCCCAACTGCAAATCAAGCACATAATAACACAAAAACATACTCGGAGGCTCTATCAAAAAAATTACCAAAACAACAGAGGCTCCCAAAGCAGACGCCCAAAAATCCACCACCTCAAAACATAACACATGCAACACATACTTCAATAAATCGGTGTGTCAATAAATCACAGCCCTTAAGACCAAACACTATGCCTGATACACTAGTGATAGGTGACTCTATAGTCAGACACACTGATGTCCCACTTACCAGGAAGAGCAAGGAGAGGGTAACGGTAAGCTGCCTATCGGGGGCTAGGATCCACCATATAACACATGCACTCAGGTCACTCAAAAGCACATACAAATATGACTCCATCATTGTCCATGCCGGCATGAATGACCTGAGACGTACCTCCTTGGACTACATGAAAAGAGACATTGAGGAGCTCTCTGATTATGTAGCCCAGGCTGGTATGACCCTGACCCTGAGCAGCATCCTGCCCTCACCAAGAATGATGCCACAATACAAAGACAAGATGATCAGCTTTAATAATTGGCTCAATTACTGGTGTCATTCTAGGGGGATCCAATGTCTGTCTGCTTGGGATGACATGCTGGACAAGCCACGCTGCTTTGCAAGGGACAGCTTGCACCTGTCACCACTGGGCTTCTGGATATTGGCTAAGGCTCTTGTTACCCAAAAGACGAACCCACCTCCTTAGAAAACAAAAATGGAAAAAAATTAAGGGTAATGCTGCTCAACGCCAGAAGTTTAATCTCAAGATGCAGGCTATCGAAGCACTCCTCAGTATGGAGAACATCGATGTCTGTGCTGTAACCAAGACCTGGTTCAAGGCTCCTGAGAGCACCCCAGCACTACCAGGCTTTACCTCGTATCATGCTTTTCGGCCCCAAAACCCGGGCCGAACCACAAAGGGAGGGGGAGTGTCCATATTCATCAAGGATACCCACACCTCTAGGTTAGTGGCAACTCATGAAGCATCGGAGACCATCCAGGTGCAGCTAACCATAGGCAAAACGGCTATACAACTGGTTGCATGTTACAGACCACCCTCCCAATCTCAAGAACCCCACTCAGCCTTCCTGAATACATTGGAAGATATGAATGTCTCACCAAACACCATCATATTGGGAGACTTCAACTACCCTAACATAGACTGGGTGCACTATTCTAGCCCTAACACCCTAGCCCAAAGGTTCCTCGAATTCATAAACTCAAATGCAATCGAACAGCTAGTCACCTCTCCCACAAGGGGGGATAATATACTAGACCTGATCATCACAAACATGGGGACAAAATGCTCCACACCGGAAGTATTGCCCTCACTGGTGAGATCTGACCACAAACTAATCACCCTGGATATACATTTACCACCTCCACCCCCAGCACAAAAGATTACAGTGAGAAACTTCTCAAAAGCCGACTTTACACTTCTCAAGACTGAGATGGTATCATTTAAGCCCTCAGGGACAATGGAAACCACATCCCACGATGCTGAATCCTGCACAAATGCTTTCTACGGACATCTCCAAGAATACATGGATTGTGCAATCCCAAATAAAACAAAGACCCTCTCCACCAAAGGAAAGCATCCTGTCTGGTGGACCCCAGCCATAAACAAATTGTATAACAAAAGAAGGAAGCTACTGCAAGACAGAGCAAAATCCCATAAAGGGAAGGCATCTCTGATCAGCACTAGAAGAAAGCTACGTTCTCTCATAAAAATATCCAAGGCCAACTTTGAGAGAAAAATCGCCAAAGACACTAAAGATAACCAGAAGGCATTCTTCAGTTATGTTAGAAACTTGGGTGGAAACACTCAGATATGCTCAGAGTTAGTACACAGCAACAAAAAATTTACCAAACCCACATATATTGCCAACATTCTGGCAGACAGGTTCAGTGCATATTTTTCCCCTCCCTCACCTCCAAAAGAAGAAATACTCATCCCAGCTGAATGTAACCTCCCTGTCATCTCTGATGTCCAGGTGAGAACCGCCCTCAACAAAGCAAAAAACACAGCATCTATGGGACCTGATGGTATCCCTGGCTGCGTGATACGTGAACTCCAAGAGGAGCTAAACCCGCATATAAAAATGTTATTTAACCTTAGCCTTACTACAGGATATGTACCTGAACACTGGCGTACAGCAACAGTTGTACCACTCCACAAGGGAGGCTCCACTACAGACCCTGGGAACTACCGCCCCATAAGCTTGACCAGCCTGGTTTGCAAAGCTATGGAAACAATTATTATGGAACTCATAAACAATGACATTGGGGACCTGCAGACACTTGATCCCACCCAGTTCGGCTTTGCAAAAGGCAGATCCTGCCTTTTGAACCTGGTTGACTTTTTCGAAACAGTCACTAGAGCCATTGATAAAGGCCTACCTGGACTTGGCTAAAGCCTTCGACACAATACCCCACTCGGGGATCATAGAAAAGCTAAACAGCTTAAAAGTAAATCCATATGTCACAAGATGGGTTGCAAACTGGCTAAAGAACAGAACCCATAAAGTCAAGATTGCAGGAGCCATGTCAGACTCAAAGCCAGTCACAAGTGTTGTCCCACAGGGCTCTGTCCTGAGACCCCTCTTGTTCAGCATTTACCTCTCAGATGTGAAAGCAAACATGGGAGGGTTGTGGCTGACAAAGTTCTCAGATGACTGCAAACTAGGCGCCATAGTCGATACACCATCTGACACATACATCCTACAGAAAGGCCTCACTGAAACGGACAACTGGTGCCGGAATCACAGCCTTAAACTGAATGCCAAGAAATGTATAGTCATCCCCTTTGGGAAAAACAAAATACCCACAAATTATCACATAGACAGTAACCCACTGAGTACCGAAAAAGTAATCAGAGATCTGGGGACCCAAGTTGATAGTGACCTCTCATTTGACACCCACATTGCCAAAGTGGTTAGAAAGACTTTCTACCTTACCCACCTTATCATGAAGGGGTTCACATCCAGATCAAAGGAGGTCATCATGCCCCTGTACTCCTCCCTTATCAGGCCCATGACTGAGTACAATGCCCCATTTGGTATGTACCTCACCCGGCACTTACAACAGCTGGAGAGACCCCAGAAGTACCTCACCAAGAGGATCAAGGGTTTCCAACATATGTCATATGCTGCCAGGCTAAAGAATCTCCAGCTGTATTCAGTAGCATACCACCTGCTCAGAGATGATCTCTGCCTGACATACAAGGCAATGTCCAACCAGGAATTGATGGACATGCTCCACCTCAAAAAATCAAAATCCATAAGAACCACGAGAGCCAAAGATTTAAACCTCAGTACAAACATGAATAGAACATGCTGGAGGGACAGATTCATACCTCAGAGGCTTCCCATACTCTGGAACAAAATCCCAGTCCATGTTAGGCAGAGCCCCTCACTGACTCTCTTCAAGAGAAATCTTGACGAGTGGATGGGCGATTGTAGGTTTACCCCGGGGGTCACCCCTGTATCGCTACTTAACAGAGGCACAGTAAACTAATTTTAATAAGTAAGGGGGTCTTCAATGTGTCACTACTAGACAAAGGCACAGTATTCTAAATTTATTCTATACACCTTAGTACCACTACATGGGGTGGCGAAAGCCACATCTCTAGGGCTAGGCTTGCAAATGCCTCAGGGCAGATAGCCTAGTACTAAACTATGAAACTATGAAACAAGTATTTACCATCATTTTGTAAGATCTCAAACTTCTTACTTAAATAATCCCATTGCTCCATAATAATAACCCCACCCCCCTTATCTGGTTTTATAATTTGCACATCCCGATTTTCACTTAACTCAGACAACAGACTCTTTTCAGCCTGGGTTGAATTGTTGTCAGTTACACCACCTACTCTTACTCCTCAATAATTTTCTAAGATCCTTTTTCAGCAATGCCTCAAAATTAGCCAAAACTGTATGAATCGGTGGGTTAAAGGTACTTCTCTTCTTAAATCTACCTTCATTAAATACAGTAGCATTCCCCCATAAAATTTCCAAATTCAAGTTTCTCGCAAATAGCTTAACATCTAAAATCGTGTTAGCTACTAACTCTTTTTGTTAGGCACAAATGTAATGCCCTTTTGCAATAGATCAAAATGTATACTTATTAAAGTTGTGTCACTATAATTGAAAATATGGAAGTTATTCATGGTATTTACAGCCCCCTCCTTTAGGATACCTGAATCATCAGATCTTGACACTCCCCCATGATTCAATTGAAAGTAATCCACCGCTAATACTTCCTGCCTCTGCCCCTCTGCCCCGTTGGTGTTGGTTAGTTGGGTGCTATTCATGTCACTTGAGTGTAAGAGGGTTGATAAGGCAGGTTCTGTGACCTTGGTGACCTCCTTAATGTCAGTTTGTCTAAAGGGACTTCCTCATGTCTCACTTCACCATTACTGGCCCTAGTATAAACCCCAGAACCACCCCAGTAACATTCTGTTCATTATAAGGGTCAACAGAATGAAGACTCTCCTTTTCAGAATCTAAACAACCCTTTGTTCATAGTAAAAAGGCTGAATATGCCTTCTCCTTATACTCATTATCATCCCTATCTTCCTTTTCATATTTTTATCAGTAATCCTATCCACATCTTTAAAAATGTTACAATATTTACATTTGTACTCATAAACCTAGTGCAACAAATCATTCTCAATCAGTTTATTAAGGTCCAAAATCTACTTGTATAAAATGTCCAGTGACCATTGATTGTTCTTAATAATGGCCTGCATTAAGCCCAGCCCACAGTCATTCAAAATGTTCACTAGATCATTATAAAAGTCTGTACCATCTACTACGTTGTTGGGAAATTTAATAACTCTCAACCCTCTAGGAACATGTTGACGACCGATACTTTCTTCCGAAAACCAGTTGTCCAATGTCAATGCCTTATATTTACTAAGCTTGTCTTTAAGTTTAAATAACATACCTTGATAAGATGACTGTTCATTACTAGGGGATTCTGACCTGTTAGTAACAACCTTTTTTAACCAATCATTAAGATCCAGTGAATCAAACTGGGCATAAGAACCCTGCAGCCATTGTAAAGAACAATGCTCATTTAAATCAACATGCAGCACTCCTGAAGAACCAAGAATATTTTTATTATTCAATCCAGCCCTCTCTAGTAAAGCCATGGATGCCACAATGCCATTACTACCCCAGCTGTTTGAGAAGCCAGAAGGGATGTGCACTCATCCAGTCCCAGCTGGAAACAGGGTATAGAAACATCCAATTCAGTCACAGAAGATTCACCTTGTGAAAATAGGTTAACCAACTTGGTTAGCTCCCCCATAAGGGTATGTCCATCTCTGGAACAAAGTTCATTGCCTGATTGTTAGTATATATGAATGTGTCTGGATCACTTAAAGGATGACAATGTATATACTAAGGTGTCACTACAGGAATATTTGAATGCTAAAGATGAGTTTCAAAAATTGTTGTGCAAAGGCTATAGGTTAGGTTATTTTACTAAGTTGGATATAGATAAGAAGTTATATAATGACAACAGTTCAATGGCTTATTTTTATTGTCTTCCTAAACTACACAAAAGTATGTCTAATCCACCAGGTAGACCTATAATTTCAGCCTCTATTTTTATGAAATATTAGAATATTTCTTCACAATTATTTACTACTGTATGTAATAAAGTTGCCATATTTCATTAAAGATAATTTTGATTTTTTACAAAAAATTGAAAGATTTGCATGGTCAGAAGGCATATATTGGGTTTCAGTAGATGTTAAAAGTTTGTACACCTCTATTCACCACAAAAATGGTTTGGAAGCTTTAAAGTTCTTTCTGGGCGATATTAGAACTGGTTGAATTTTCTTTAAATAATAACTATTTTTGTTTTTGTGATGATGTTTACAGACAGAAAACAGGTACGGCCATGGGGACAAAAGTGCCAACCTATTTACGGGAATGTATGAAGTGGAATATTTACATAAACACAAGTTTGTTTACTGATTTTATTGTTACATACTATAGATTTATAGATTTGATTTTTTTATGCAAAGGTGGTATGGATATGCTTTTTTCTTTTATTAATGATTTGGACAACAATAGATTTCAAATCAAATTTGATGGATTGCAATTTGGTAATTCTATAACATTTTTGGATGTATGCTCAGTAGGTGTTATTGGAAAAAAAGTAGAAACTAAAATTCATCAGAAATTTGAAAAAAGTAATCATTTTTTTTGCACAGAACCAGTTGTCATGCTCCACATCTATTAAATTTGCTTCCCTTTGGGGAATTATTGAGAGTGTATAGATTATGTAATAATACTGGAGAATTATATAAAGAAATATGCACTACAATAAATGTTTTTGAGGAGATGCTATTATTTTACAGATATTAGGGAAGCTTTGGTTAAATTAAATAAAATGATATCTAATAGTAGTAACAATGATAATAATGTTAATAGTAATTATGTTATAAGTGCAAGAAAAGAAGATGTTCAGGAGAGAAAGAAAATGTACATTGTTACATCGTATAATGTTTTTTCAAATGAACAAAGTAATATTATAAAATACTTTTGGCCTTTTTCGCTCAAATTTAAATAGTTTAAAATTCTTTATGCATACATCCTATTTTTCATTTGCTAGAGGTAGAACTATTCAAAACATAATACTTCATAATAAATTCATTAAACCTGTGGAAAATTTATGTAAGGAAATACTAGTTAAAGGTACTAGTATTTGTACTAAATGTTCAGTGTGTAGCCATGCAGTTAATTTTTTTAGTCATATTAATGGGACTAAATTTTATCCCAAAGGATATTATTGTTGTCAAACTACTAGTGTAATTTATGCCCTGAGGTGCCCCTGTAGTCTACTATACATTCAACTGCATTCTTGCATAAAGCAGACTTATGCTGTGGTGCTTGCATAACATACTCCAAACCCCTCATATTTGGATTTAGAAGAGGTCCTAATTTGAAAACTTATTTTGAAAGCATACAAAGTGGTAAAGGTATTAGTACAAGATTATGTACAATCAAGTGTGGTATATGTGCCCAATGCCCTTATATCTCCAATTTGCCCAAACTTCAGGTCAGTGGGACACAGGACACACTTGTAGCTTCATGATATTTCATCTGTCATAAAAATATGTTGTTTAAATTGATTACTGCGTAGTGTACTCTGCACACTATGTTAGGAAAACAGAAAGAAAATTAAAACAGAGGGTTTATGAGCATGTGTATGATATTAGTAAAGGAAAAGAGACTAACACCCTTTACAAACACTCCCTGAGTTGTTCCCAAGTGGATTTTAAGTTTTGGGTTTTGGAGCAGGTGCAGTTTCCTGAAAGGAGTGGGGACTGGGAAACTAGTCATGAATTCAGGGAGTGTTTTTGACAGTTAAGATTGGAGGCCTGTAACCCCCCCCTCACACACACAGTTTGAATGAACACTATTCAATTATTCCTGCTCTAAAAAGTAGAGCCTTTTAATATTAAATATTAAACATCAAGCATTCAATGTATTGTGATATATTGTGTGATTTTCAATGGTATTAAGATTATATTGTGTTGACATTATTATGTATCATCAGTTTTATTAATATAATAATTTAAACATTCCTATTCAATTTGTGGGGACCAATGGGTGTTTGGATATTTTATGATGTAATGATCTGGCTGTATTATTTAAGTGCCTGAGTAACTCCAGTGTGTATTCTGAAGAAGTTCCCTGGGAGAAATGAAAACGCTTAATGATTTTGCTATTAAATTCTATTTTTTATCGGAGATGTTCTGCTGGTGTTTGTGCTTATTGACTGTGGTTGGATATTTTATTTCAGTTTTGCCTCTCTTCATTTGCCTTCATTGGTTCCAGTGTGCCAGACTGAGTTTTTTGTTGGTTCTAGTTTTTATGTTCCAGTCAGTCTTTTCACCAGCCCTGTCCTAAATTCCTCAATCCAAGCATCAAAGGTATCCTCTTTCTCCTCCAGAGGTCTTTGTAGTGATGCCTACATTGTTCACCAGTGTGGGGGGATACCGGTGGCACTAGTCACAACCCAGGCCAAACTATCCCAAGCCTCTGACTTATACTGGGGGCCAGAATAGTCTTCCTGCAGCAACCTGTCACTGTGGTGTATTATTCATTCTTAAGATCTCACTGTTAACCGTTGTGTATTGTTGCTTAGTGGATTTGTGCAATGCCTAATACTATTAATTGAAAGCATTCGTTTTTTATTTTTGACTGTCTAGGTCCTGTCTGCTCCTGTGCTCCAGTTTGCATAGTGCTGTGTTTCACATACACCAGATAAACATAGCCAAACCTGACATTCATTTTCCTCTGTTTCCCATGTTTGAGCTGAGTAGTATAGTGTGCAAACACAGTAAAAGGAAAAAAATATATATAAATGAGTGAGAAAAGGATTTGACCCCAGTACCATCTGTCTGCGAAAAGGAAAGTATCAGTGCATTAACACATGCTGCCACAGAGTCAGTTAAGTAGCAGGTGTATTTTATAGACTCAGTAGTAACTGTCAGACTTTAGCAGTGCGCAAACAGGTGTATCTTGCATATGTATTCACTTTGATAATTGTTGCACAATGAAAACTACATATTATTACTGCTTATTGTCCATTTCTTGTGTATGACATGATATTATATGTAGAAAACGTAAAAAATGAAGGCCTTCTCTCACAGTATGTGACATATTTATGATACAACCATGTGTTGCTCCCCCCAGCACTGCAACTCTGGTGTCTCAGTACTTTTTCCACACATACATCATCTATACTACAGAAAGTAATATCAAATGTGTCATATGCAGTGCATATCAGTCTGGTAACATACAGAACTACAACTATTGACTCAACCCTAACAAGCCTTATCTGCAAGGCTAGGGAAGGGATCAGCATGGACCATATCCACAGGGACATAACTGGCCTTCAACACACTTGAGCTATCCCATGTTGTGTTTGTCAAGGATAGATCTTGCCTATTGAACCTCATGACCTTCTTTGATACTGATCCCCGAAGACCTGGATGACAGATAACAGGACATACCGACTATGTTCAGTTATCCAAGGCCTTTGACAATATCCCCCATTCATGTCTCATAATGAAAATTTCTCATCTGGGAATTAAGCTATACAGTACTAGCTGGATAGGCAACTGGCTCACCAGCAGAACACATACTCTCAAAGTTGGCACTTCCCCTCCACCAGTAGCCCACTCACCAGTGAAATACCACAAGGATCTGTTCTAAGCCATCAACTGTGTGGGAATTACTTCCCTGAAGTGCAGCCAACTGTAGGTGGCCTGTGGTTTATCATGTTTGCAGATGATTGTTAATTTGATACACTCATATAGATTTCCCCATTGATGGTAACATATTACAGAAGGGATTGACAGAGACAAATGATTGGTGCCAAATTCACAGACTGAGCCTTACAGCAAAAAATGCCCCATTGTTCCCTTTGGCAGTGAAGTACCCCTGCTAATTATGATATACATAGCACCCATCTCAGCTCAAACACAGTGTTGTAAGACTTGTGAACATATGTTCATAGCAATCGACTGTTTCATCACTATGTTTCCATAGTGGTGAGACACACATTTTGCATTGCTCACATCATACATATGGACATCACATCCAAGACCAGGGAGTTGATAGCTCTGCTGTACTCCATCCTTATCAGACCACTAATTGATACGATGTTCTGTGCTGTCTGTACCTCACCAGACAACTGCAGCAATTGGAGAAAAAATAGAGGTTTGTGAATGGCAGAATGCAGGTCCTCTAAACATCCATACATGGAAAGACTACAAGATCTGTCACCGTACTCAGTTTCCTGCAAGCTGCTGACAGGTGACCTATGCCTGACTTACAGAGAAGTCTTAGACCCTGCCCTACAGGAAATTCTGGACATCTGCAAATCATATAGAACAGGAATAACTTGGGCCAGAGTTCTCAACCTAGACTGTGACATAAACAGAACATGCAGGGGAGACAGCTATATCCTCCAGCAACTCACACTGCTCTGTTACAGGACCTCACTGTGTGTGAAGCAGTACTCCTCACTGACCCTGTTCAAGTGCAACCTTCACTACTGGTTGGGTGATTCTAAAGTCACCTCTGGGCTGGCACTTATATCCCTCAGAGACAGGCCCATTTGTTGCTTCTCACAAAATAACTCTGCTAACAATGACCATCTAAATATGCTTAATAAGGGTACTTAGATTTTTAGATAGTTAGGCTTCTATTGCCTCATGTATACTGACAATCATGTACTCATAAAAATTACAAATACAGTATTTGAGAGATGCAACTATACAATTAATCTAGAATAAATGCTCTCACTCTCATGTAACAACAAACCAGATATCAAACAGGTTGTCAACACACACACTTCACCTCCTCAACAGACCAAGTGCACAACACAGAACCCCACATATGCAGATGTAATCATTAGAAGCTTACCAAAAGAGCAGAGACCTTTCAAATGCAAACTTTCTGCACATATTACAGTCCCACTGGAACTCACTACACATAAAAACAAATGTATCAGTGTGTCAGCCATTAAGCCCTTAAGACAAATCACCTGAAGCCAATGCATTGGTCATAAGTGATTCCATAGTGAGACACACAGATATCCCCCTCACCAGGTTGTACAAGGAGAAAGCCACAGTCAGCTGTCTGTCAGGTGCCAGGATCCGCAAAGTCATACACACACTCATCTCTCTCAACAACAAGCATAGTTACACCTCTGTCACACTCCATGTTGAAGTTAATGACTTACAGTGTACTTCACTGGACTATATGAAAATAGATATGATTGAGCTCTCAGATTATCTGTCCTAGACAGGTATGTCCTTAGCCCTAAGCAACATTCTACCTTCACTCAGGATGATGCCTCAATAGAAACAAAATAATTATCAACTTCAACAATTGGCTTAGCTACTGGTGTCATTTCAGGGAGATCCAGTATTTGTCAGTCTGGGATGATATGGTCGACAGACCACACTGCTTTGCCAGGGATTATCTTCATCTGTCACCTCTTTCCTTCCAGTTACTGGCCAAGATACGTGCCTCCCCCATAGTGGCTTTTTTAGGCAATGTCATAAGAACAAAATTCCTAATGTAAAAATATCCTCAAAAGACAAACTGAAGGTTATGCTGCTTATTGCTAGGAGTGTAAATCGGAAGCTACACTGAATGGAGGCACTGCTTATTTGGGAAGATGTCGATGTGTGTGCAGGCACAGAGATGTGGTTTAAGGCCACAGACAGTACTCCGGACATGAAAGGCTACAATGCCTTCCACACATTCAGGCCACAAAATGAATGTGAAAGAAACAAAGGAGGAGGTGTATCCATCTTCATGAAAGACAAATACATCTCAAGACTGGTTAAGCAGGTATGACTCCCTAGACTTACTCCAAGTCAAACTAACTGTAGGAAAGATCCCTCTCCACATCATTGTTAGCTACAGGTCCACCAATATGAACCATGAAACCACACAGTGCCTTCCTGGACCTACTTAAGTCACTCATAATACAGCCAAATAGTCTAGGCATGGGTGACTTTAACTATCCTACCATCAATTGGGATACATATATGAGCTCAAACATGCTTTCCCTAAGGTTCCTGCACTTTGTAAACACAAGTGGTCTGGAACAGTTAGTCCACAACCCCATAAGGAGATGGAATGTCCTTGAGCTAGTACTCACCCACATGAGAGATTCCTGCACCACTCCATGTGTGAGACCCTCCCTGGTAAGGTCTGCCCATAAATCAATCATGTTCAATGTAAGAATCATACCTGGCCCCCTCCCCAAGATCCAAAAGGTTGAAAAGTTTCTTCAAAGCAAACTATAGCCTCCTAAGTGATGGCATACATAGAATCAAAGCTCATGCCATCACTGGCTGTAAAGAGTCCTATATGAAGGAGTACACAGATGCCCTGCATAAACATAAAACAAGTGTATTAACTTAGCAGTACCAGAATGGATCAAAACTTGCTCACAAAAAAACAAGCCAACCCAGTGGACAGCTAGCATAAATAGATTATACAACTTGCTAAAGAAACTAATGTCCAGAAATTAGAGGGAACAGTCTCAGCAGAAGAACAGCCTCCATAGCTTGAATAAGCAAAGGAGGCATCCCGTAAAGCCCTCTAAAGCTAATTATGAAATTAAATTAGTATCCATAGCTACGGATAATTACAATGCATTCTTTAGCTATGGCTGAAATATAAAAGGGACACCCAGCTTTGCACCAAATTCATAGTGGATGGTACCAGTCATACTGAACCCGAGGACATTGCCAACCTGTTACCAGACAGGTTTGGCAACATTTTCACACCCCTGTCTCCAGCAATCATACCCCAAAGCCTACCTGTCACAAGTTCTCTACCTATTATCTTCAAAAAAGAGGTCATAATTGCACTCGCCAAGGCCAGAAACATAGCCTCTGTGGGACTTGATAACATCTCAGGCTGCTTACTAAACAGTGTAAAGCAAGAGTTAGTGGAACCACTGGGTAATCTCTTCAACCACAATCTAACTACTGGCTTCGTCCTAACAGAGTGAAAAACAGCAGCCGTTCTCCCCTTGCACAGAAGGGGTCCTCAACTGACCTAGGGAATTATAGACCCATAAGCCTGACCAACCTTGTCTGTAAGGCCATGGAGAGAGTCATCTTGGACCTTATCAATAAGCACACAAAAGATAAATCTTACCAACAAGGACATTAGTGACCTTCAAATTCTTGATCTGCCCCAGTTTGGTTTTGTTAAAGGCAGATCATGCCTGTTAAACCTAGTGGAACTCTTCAAGAGTGCCATCAAAGCCCTAGATGAAGGTAAATCTGGTACATACTGCCTATCTAGACTTGGTCAAGGGCTTTGACAGAATCATTAACTCAGGCATTCATGAAAAATTCACCAAGCTGGGGATTAATCCATACATTATTAGATGGGTAGTCAAATGGTTCACCAACAGAATGCATACAGTCATACTTTGGGATTCCACCTCTACCAGCAGGCCTGTTACCAGTGGTGTTCCACAAGGGTCTGTGCTGGGCCTCCTACTCTTTGGAATCTATTTCTCAGAAATTCAGGTGATAACAGATGGCCTGTGGCTCACCATGTTCGCTGATGACTGCAAACTATGTGCAATCATTGAGTCTCCAAATGATGCTAACATACTACAAAATGGGCATACATACATAAATGACTGTTGCCAAAGACATATACTTAACCCAAAAACATGCACTATTATCCCTTTTGGCAAAGGGGAGGAACCTGCAAATTACACTATTAATAATATCCTCCTCTCCAAATTTCAACACAATGGTGAGAGACTTGGGAATGCAGATTGATAGCAGCATCAGCTTTAATCATCAAGTGTCCACAGTGGTAAGGAAGGCCTCATAAGTAAGGGCATAGCATCCAAGACTAAGGATGTTATTAATCCACTGTACTTGTCCCTCATCAGACCAATAATAGAGTACAAAGCTCTCTTTTGCATGTAACTCACCTGACACCTGCATCAGCTGGAGAGACCTAAAATATTTCTCACCAAGAAAATCCAGGGACTTCAACACATGACCTACATGGACAGACTGAAGGCCCTGACATTGTACTCTGTATCATACAGACTGTTGAGAGGTGACTTGTGCTTGGCCGACAGAGCACTCTGTAACCATGCCTTAATGGAAATGTTGCACCTCCGTAAATCAAACGGGACAAGACTTACTGACTGTATGGACCTTAGCCTAGCCTGCAACATCAACAGGACATGCTGGAAAGATAGATATGTCTCCCAGAGTTTCCCAGTTCATGTGAAACTGAGCTTATCAATAATCTTACTTAAGCGTAACTTTGACAACTGGATGGGAAATTGTAAAATTACCCCAGGGATTTCACCTGTGTCACTCTTAGACAGGGGAAACCAGTGCTGACCATGGATTCACAAATATGGGCTTCGTATCTTGGTCTATGAGTGGAACAATGGTAAAACTTTGCTAGGATTGAAAAGGCTTTAGGGCCATTAGCCTAGTAACCTACTATGAACCTATGAACTTTGGGCCATCATGGTAGTAGCCTCATATGAATCTATGAACTGTTAACCTATGCAGACCTGCCAACATCTTGTCTCACACATATTTTGCTGATGTCATGTACTATAACTTCAGCTGCAGTCTTGTAAAAGTCAGACTTGTGCCATGGCACTAGTGTTAAGTAATGAGTTCTGTAGTCTGTGTATTTAGATAGGTAGGGGTTCTGTTCTCACTGCAGTCAACTGTATGTATATGCTCTTGCTTGACATTACAGAGAGCCTTTTACAACAGCATGTGGGGCACTGTTTTTATTATATTCTCAACAGACACTGCTGATGTCATCAGCTATATCAGATGTTTAGATATGCAGTCATCTCACCAGGGCATGGTCATATACTGGCCTGGACACCAGGCAGATGTCACCTCATCCTATACAAGACAGATTACAGTGACATGTTTTTTAATCTATCCACATATATCATGCCATGGTTTGTATACCCTGTGTTATCTTGTTGAGAAAGCCCTGTGGTCTCTCCAGCTGCTGCATATATCTGTTGAGGTACATGAAAAAGAGAGCATTATACTGTTCTGATAAAAGGATACTAAGCACTAAAGGTTAAGTACACAACCTGAACATCGAACAGTTGGACACAACTGTTGTATCCCTGAATCCAGAAGACAGAAAACAGGGATATGGCACAGTTATCATCACTTGCACAAGGTGTTGGGTGGGGGTCATTACAGAGAGAAGTTAGAAAGTAATGATATGCATTGCGACTTCACAACCATTACAGGAGCATTCACTATACAGCTGTGAAGTACTGATGCTATCAACTGTCTAACTTTTCACAGTCAATATAAGTCATAGGTACAATGACCAGTTCACCAACACAAATGCAGATATACTAAGCACTAGGTTAGCTACACACCCTGAACATTAGACACAGATTTTGTATTTCTGAATCCAGAAGACAGAGATATGGCACAATTATCATAATTTTCACAGGGTGTTGTGTTGGGGGGGGGGGGGCAGGAAGCCTAAGCTGACACAAAAGGTTGGTGAGTGTGTGTGAGTGAGTAAGAAGGAGAAGGACAGACATTTGGATAAAACAACAAATGGCCAGTGAGACAAAATAAGTAAATGCTATTTGTGTATCTGTAGGGGTCCTCCAGATGAAATTGATGTGTGAATGTCTGCATGAACACAGGCAAGCTCTGTGCTGGCTCTATGTCTTTGTCTGTCGGACAGGTGTGAGCCACGCATTGTAGAGGTGGCAGTTCATTGCTGTCTTCCCCAACCACGAGAATTGTCTCTGTCAGGAGTTGCACTGGCACCGCCATGACCAAGGTCAGATGCACAGCTGCTGCCTGAACATGACCAATGTCTGCTAGATGAGCTCCATTCATGGGGATGCCCAGGACCATGACTGCATGGCCTGTGATATCTGGGTGTGGACAGTACACTCACTGATGGAGGAGTGGACGTACTGCCACTATGCATGCGTGATCAGGCATGGCCAGATTGGCTGAGAGAAGATGATGTGGCTGACCTATACCCAGAAGGATATTATTCCCCAGCCAGCAGACATTCCATCACAGACACTGCTTATTACATGACAAACATCCCTCGGTCCATCACAAATATCCCTCATTCCAATGTGTCATTCATCCAATCCAGTCAATTGAAAACACGGTGGAGGTAGTCATACATGTCAGACTACCACATCCACAACCCTGGGCATTTTTCTGGCTCACCTATGGGAATGTGCTTTTGCCTCCATGATGGACCTAAACATATGTTGAGTGGCACTGGAAGTGACACCTGCACCAGGTGAAGGAGGGACAGCAGACTCCGAGCACCCCTATCAATCCTCCTGTATGGCACCTCACCCACACTTTGGCCACAGCCAAACTCAACAGACACTGAAGCCGTAATAGCCACACTTCCCTGATCAATGTCCTCCCCCTTCAACTGTCCAATATCTGTGAGTTCACTGGACTGGGCAGGCATAGGCCTACTGGCTGTGTCTGATGGAAATGCAGGAGATGGCTGTATGTCAACCTCAGTGTCAGATTCAACCTCTGCACCCCCTGACTGTGCCTCATTTTTGCCACCATCATCATCACAGTCTGCTGATACCCTGACATCAGGTGGCACAGGACCCACACTTCCACTGTCATGATCACCTGTGATAAAAAGAAAGAAACACAGGAATAAATGAATACCTGCACTACTATAGTGCAATATATGCTAGCAAACTAACAGTGCTGCCAGGTATTACAGAGAGGATCATAATGCACACAGCAGGCCTGAGATCAGCATCACACACTGCAATATCTCTTTAAATTGCTCAGCAGTACTGACATAAAAATGTTTGCCTTACCATCTGCAGATGAGATACTCCTCTGGCATTCAGATGGTCCTGGAAGAAGTTAATCAAGAGGTAAGGGCAATATCATTGCAATTAACAGTAACACAGGGGGTAGTACATTTACCCCTTTATATGTGCATTAAGTTTAATGTCAATAATTAAAAAATGTTAATTAAAACAATTAAAAATTAGAACTTTGTTTGCCTAGTGGTGTATTGCACTGAACTGTAGTTCAGAGGGTCCTGGGTTCAATATTTGGCACTTGTATTTTTGGACGATGCAGTGGTGCAGCAGTAGCATTGTCATCTCACAGCAAAAGGTTCACCACTTCAATTCTCGGCTGGAGTGCTTTCTGTGTGGAGTCTGCATGTCCTTCCTGTGTTCATGTGGGTTTCCTCTGGGTGCTCCGGTTTCCTCCCACATTGCAAAGACATACATCTAGAGTGTTTCTCCCCAGGCCTCTTCTGAAAATTGGCTTTGTTCCAAGTCGGACTTTCCTGGTTAATAAATGTTAACTGGGAAAGTCCACACTACTTAATGCAATGGTTTGTTTATATTGTATAATATTGTTACAATCTGTACAATGTATTTTGGAGCTTTTCTCCCTGGGACTCCAATGAAAATGGGCTATTTTTGGCCCAATGGACTATCCCAGTAAACAAACTGCAAATAAAAATAATAAAATAAAAAAATAAACAAGAATGTGGCTGACAACTCCAGTCTAAGCTTATAACTGTAGCAATGTTCAATCACCCCAAAAAGAGGTGACACAGAATTAACTTATTCATTTCAGTTGTTTTAGTACACAACAGTATTCTTCAGATAAAAAAAGCTTACCTGGAAGCTGCTCCTGGGATGTGTTTGCTGTCTCAGAAGGTGTTGCACTCACATCCAGTACATGCTGTCCTGCACTCTTCTGGGAGGTGTCTGGATCTCTTATATTTGCCAGGAGCTGTTCATTGGGGGTTAGTGAGAGTTCCCTAGGAGGCTCTACCCAATAGCCATTTGGTCACAGGCCACTGCAGCTGCTCACCTACATGCAGTAGTGATCATGTCAGTGGTCCTGTGGTGCAAAGGTTTGTATGGTCTGCCGTGGCAGCCCACAACACTCACATTATGTACAAAATATTGACATATTTCCAAACAGCATACCATATCTCCCCATCCCTCTTCCAGGAGAAAAGCACTATGTTGACCTGTTTTTTGCTTCTCCAGTGGGTAGTACTGACTGGCTACCATTAATGTTTTATCTGGAAACAGTAATCACCTGTTTTTGTCTAGCAACCTATCTGCATCTGAAGTTTAATGTTCTGTAACTTATTACTTAATACTTTGTGTGTCTAGTCTGTTTTAATGTGGAGCTTTTCACCCCGGGCCTCTACTGAAAATGGACATATATCCAGCTAGACTAGCCCGGTCAACAAATGTAAAATCAATAATAATAAATAAAATGTTGACAAAACCCATCCACGATGGCTTGATTTCCCTGTTGGTGAAGTTGGGTCTATGTGGATTGACACACCTGAGTGGCATACTTGTAGATGTCCTAAAAGGCAACAGAAGTATAATACAAATAAGCATGACATAATTAGAAAATAACTGTTTCCAGATAAAACATTAAAGGTAGTCAGTCAGTCAGTATTACCCACTGGAGAAACAAAAAACAGTCTAGAGATGTGAAATACTAACAACAGGCCGGGTGCAAAAACAAGGAGAGTAACAAGAGCAACATGTCCTTGTTTGTGTCATAACAGCAACTCACATTTGCTCCTCCTCCCAAAAGAACAGTCTATTCTTGTTTGTGCCATAACAGTAACTCATGTTTGCTCCATGTACAAAGGTACAGGCAAATGACCCAGTTTGCTAACAAAATATCTTTGAAATGCTAAAAGTGCTATCAAAGGACCTGACCCTGAAACATTTGTACATATTTATCACACATCATTCCATTTTCATGTATTGTCAAACAAGTGTACCTCTGAAATAGCCTGCCAAACATGCCCATGCCATCAGTACAGATTACAGTGTAAAAGCCTTTGATTCACATTAATCTTAAATACATACCAGCATGTGTAGTATGTAGGTGACAAAATGGGAGCATACCGGCTGAAGTTCAGTACTCCTCTATACAGAAATATTCTGAAGAGGAAGCATTTTTGCAGTCTTCCAAACATATACAACTCTATTCAACATCATTTTGCCTAGCTATGTTTGCCTTTTTAAAATGGTGTAGATTATTAATGGATTGCGTCGGTCTTTTGTCTGTGTTTCATAGTTGACAATAACAGCATGAACACCTGAACTGCATGCTAATCAACAAATCCAACATGGTAGAGCTATTCAACAAGTTATAAAGCATTCACGTAAACTCCACGCTGTTTGTTCTGCTGATGTCAAAACTTTTGGAGTACAGACAAGGAAAGTCTACACAGATAGAATGTTAGAGGCTGCTGCTGGTTTAATTAATTTGTATGGGCTAGAGGCTGAAGCCAATGCTGCTGGTGTTGCCAATAGGCTTAGGCTAAGAAGGAGAAGAGTTTTCAGGCCACATTTAGCTTTTCACAACCTACATTATGTGGAAATGTGCTACTGGGTGAACAGGGAAACACTAAGGGAACTCTGCTACCTCTGCCACCCTCAACTCCAAGCCAGAGCCAACTGAAGGAAACTCATCCTAGTGGAAACTAGGGTATGTGTAGCCCTTAGAATCTTAGCTACAGGTACCTTTCAGAGACCAACAGGGGACATGCTGGGGGTGTCACAGACATCAGCATCTGGAATCCTCCACCAATTCCTGGATGTTATGCTCCAATATGCCAGTGAGCACATATATTTTCCCAATACTTCTGAGGAGAGAGTCAGAAATATTTAACAGTTATACTGGGCAGCACACTACCATGAATACTAGGTGCCATAGATTGCACTCATGTATAAATTAAAGCACCACCTGGGAAACAGGGTAGGCTCTACATTAACAGAAAGAGCTACAGCTCTATCAACTGCCAAGTTGTGAGTAATGCCAAGAGAATCATCTTGAACATGTGTGCTGGCAACTCAGGCAGTTACCATGACTCACATATCTGGCACACCTCCCAACTGTACCAGATGTTTGCTAGGGGATTATATCCCACAGGGGCATTTACTGGGTAATGCAGGCTATGTACTGGAACCAATGTCTGATGACACCCATCAGAAATACACACACACCCACAGAAGAATGCCATAATGAGGCACATGGTCAAAACAGAAATGGCACAGAGCATGTGTCTGGGTTGTTGAGGTCACAGTTCTGGTGCCTATATGCATCTAGAAGGGCTGTTCAGTACAATCCGTGGACATGTACAAAACAATCTTCACAGTATGTGCCATACTACACAACATAATCTTGAGGAAACAGCTGCAGCAGGATCAGCAATGGGAAGGGGCACACTTCCCATTGCCAATGGCAAGGTCACCACAGTCACAGGCAGATGAGGAGTCAGAGGAGGAACTACCAGCTGCTGTGGGTGTAAGCAGACATGGGTGTATGCCCTTGCATCAGCAAAGTGTCAATGCATAGCACACTCATTCACCAGCTATGGTCCTAAACCCTTCTTCCTACTCACCTACATTTATTGATATTGCTGCCAGGGAACTCATACAACCTTTACTTCCCCATGTATTGGATGTGTACTGCTTTCATCAGACAGAGTCAACCCTGAAGTAACACTGTAACAACAGCTGCATTTACAAGGTATGTCTTGAACCCAGAGTGTATTGTTTAATAATATTATGGCATATCCTTGTGTTTCATCACTTGGTACAGTAAGCAAGTAAAAGATGGGAGATTTGTACAGAACTTACCTTAACACGTGACACCAGAGACTTATTTACTTATATGTGTCAGTTAGTAAGTAGTAGGCTTCAGGCATCAAATATTCACACAGTCATACTTCTCAAAAGTACTGATGATTACTGCATGCCCTCAGTTTAACACCACACAAAATCCTTAAAGAGAAAAGTTAGAAAGTAATAATACACATTGCAGTTTCTGACTTCATAACCCTTACAAGATCAAACAACAGGTAAGATGCAAAACAAGGAGAGTAACATGAGCAAAATATCTTTGTTTGTGCCATAACAGTAACTTACCTCTGACTCCCCCAACACACCAGTCCATTCTTGTTTGTGCCATAACAGTAACCCATCTTTGCTTGCCCCAAAAGAACAGTCTATTCTTGTTTGTACCAGAACAGTAACTCAGCTTTGCTCCCCCCAAAAGAACAGTGTACCCTTGTATGTGCCATAACAGTAACTCACCTTTGCTAGCCCCAAAAGAGCATTCTATGTTTGTTCATGCCATCCAACATGCTCTTCAGTAGTTGGCAACTGCATATTATATTATTCCCAGTTAATATCCTCACACATTTTAAGGCCAATGATATAGAATGGCTTACACACTACATGTGTCAGAGTAATGGTCAGCAATAATCATAACAGGTTGTGTGATCACTAAGTGCACTATGTCCTAATATAATAACTTTAATAAATTTAATGCACAAATAGCAGTTTATGGTTTGATATTAGTGTACATTCTGTTGCAGTTGGTTGCGTAAAGAATGAATTCAGTTCTTTGCTGCAAAGCTGTTTGTATGACAAAGAGTGATAAGGCACCCCATCCTGTTTTCTGAAGGTGCATTGCAGTGAGAACTGAAATTCAGACATATGTAGAAATATCTCAGGTGTACTAAAATTTTCTACTGTGTTTGTCATAGATTGCATTTCCTCATTTCAAGTATTTCTCCCTTTTTTACTGCATAAGTAGACCACCCATAAAGTAGGCAGACAAAAATAGAAACTGGACACATTCAGTCAATGCTATTGCCTGTGGCAGCAGGTATAAGTCAGAGCTAGAATACAGATAGTTCTGGGTTCTAGTACAGCATGTGCAAACTTTGTTTCACCGTTGTGACATTGCAGTTTATAGCAATGAACTGAAACATGAATAGCTGTTATTTTAACTCTCTTGTGGCAACAGGTGTTAGTGTAGGACTGTCATGCACATTGTCCTGGGTTCAACTACAACATATGCCATGCACATTTACTGTTGTTCCACTTTCCATTATAGTCACCCTCACTTATAACACTTCACATAGTGTATCTGATATTAATCATATGTATGAGAGTTGAGGCACTAATATTGTCAGTTATGTATTTATTTATTAATTTATTTGTCTATGTATTATCACATTTATTATCAAATGTCTGACTGTGGGTATACTGTATACTATGTTCATATGAGACTATTTCTGTTCTCTGGACTACCATGACCTTCTGACTGTACATCAAATAACCTTGAAATTTCATTGCTTGTCACTGTTGCACACTGCTTACCATCTCACACCCCAGAGCACCATAGCTGCATGATGCTGAGTGGTGCGCAGCATTTTCGAACAGTGTGCACATTCTCAGAAAATGCAATAACTGGAAATGATGGGAAACCTTCACTCTCCATTGCTCTTGATTCATGATAGTTATGGTAGGCATTAGGTGGAGAAGATGTGAGATTTAGGGCTCAAAAATTGGGTGTCCATGAGTCCAAGATTTCTGTTGGACTCCATAAAAACCAGAGTGCCAGGTTGTTGGAGGGGGACTATTCTGGGTCCTAGTATAAGTCAGAAGCACAGAGGCATGGAATAGTTTGGCCCAGGTTGTGACCAGTGCCACCAATATCTCCTGCACTGGTGAACAATGTAGGCAGCACTACAATGACCTCCGGAGGAGGAAGAGGGGTACCCTTGATGCTTGGATCGATTAATTTAGGATGGAGGACATCCCACACATGTGTAAATATCAACTACAGAGAGTACTTGTAAGGCTTGAAAGCTGAATATAAGATAGACTGATATTCATAATGGTATTCTATTCTGTTCTGTTTTTTTCCACAGCTGCCATGAAGAGAGTCTGCAATGTTAGGACCCATGACAGTAGACTGGTAAGGATGAGGGAGGCAGGTGTTATGTATATAGCAGAAGAGTAGTATTATTGTAGCATTAAATGCTAAAGATAGCTTTTTTGGTATTTTATAGAGTTGTATCAAATTGAGAATGCATTTCTCAACTGCAAAAGCAAGTATGTATGCATTAGTCTGTAACAAAAAACAAATAATTCCCATGGTATCCCCAAAGTCTCAAACAACCCACTAAACAAGTATAGTGGGTCCAAAAACAAATAATGCTTCGCCTAAGATGTTAATCAGAAAAAGGTTTCCTGTGACATTGGCCTAGTTAGTACATTTTTGATGCTGTGATAATCCAAAGTGTATGTCAGGATGCAGTTATCTTTTTATTTTTATTTATTTATGTATTCATGTATTTATTTATATGTATTATTATTTTTTTTACATGACTACTTTTTTATTTTATTTTATTCTTCCAGTTGGTTTTAAATACCATGTTAAATCAGTTTTAATTTAAGTGCATATTTTGTTTCCATCATCATAAATGTTTTCTTTTTCTTATTTTTTTCCATTTTATTCAAAATGATGTGTAATAACAATACTAGCTAATTATACAATATTTTTGTAGATAGTTTTTAGGGTTCTTGTACACAGACCCGAAGAAGTATCGAAGGACAAAAGTGATCTTTGTTAACAATAGGTTATAGAAATAGAATATGATTTTTACAATGGATTTTTTGCACACAAAGTGTATATGTATATATTTATATATATTTTTAAACTGCCAAATGGTCTAAGGTTTATATATTTTTAGCCATGTAGTATATTATCTTGGATAAAGTCACAGACTTAATAATCTGGTTAAATAAGAGGTACCATATCATTATTAATTTTATTTAAAGTACATAAGGGTTATATTATTATGACAGCTAAGTAGGGCAGGACCAGCTGGAATGTCACACTGATAGGGTAAGGGATGTGAATTTAACATGTGTACCAATAACACTTTGTTTTGCAGCACAATAAACCACTCCCTTGCCTCATAAAAAATATACATATAGTTAGAAACCTTGTGATGAAGCTATTACTCTATTTTTGTTTTACCTGGATCACTTGTCTGTGTACTTAATAAAGGATTTTCAACTGGAAACAGACTGTCTACCCTGTTTGGATTACTTTTGAATACTTAGTAATTCTGTATAATATTTCATATTATATATTTTTTATTATATTTTTGACTTAGGATGGGTTTAAGTTCGCTACTTCTTCTGCCATTATCTGATCTGATTAATATACAGTGAATAACTAAATATATATGGATTAAAAATCTTCCACACAGAGAAGTTTCTTATACTTTTTTGTCATTAGTCTGTAACACAAACAAAGATAGCTTGCTTGGTATTTTATACAGTTGTATCAAACTGAACATGTATATTTCAACTGCAAAAGCAAGTATGCATGCATTAGTCAGTAGCACAAACCAAGAGTACAATATTAGATTTTAGTCAGAGGTGGGGGGGGGGGGGCGGGGGTTCAAATACCATGCTTCCCAACTATAGAATAACAGCTAATACTTCAATTATGTATAAATTAAAGGTTTAAAGTAAAAGCTCTATACCAGTGGTACACATGCCTTTCTGTAAACTGTAATCTGGATAATTGGAACACACATATGTGCAATACATGTACATGTAAAGGAGTACTTGCTGCAATCTGTAGTATAAAGTGCATCTGTTAGGAGCTGCTAGTCTTAAAAGTAATACATTATCTGCTGAGGGTGGTAGTCTTAAGAGTAATGGAGTAATGCATTGTATAGTACATATAATGGTACCAATCTTATCTCTTTATTTTTCTCTCACGCCAACCCTTATCTCTTTTTTTGTTATTTTATTTTATGTGTCATCAAAATGTGTCCATGTCATCAATATGTACCACATCACCAGATCACGAAATGCTCCACAGCACAGTGGGGTAGGCCTGCCCAACAGGATCCACCTGCCCATACTCCACTGGTCTCAGCACAGCTGCCCAGAACATCTGGGAGCCAACCTGGCAGCACCACCTCTGCTGTCTCTGCACTACCTGTCCCTCAGGTAGTTCTGCCTCAGAGGATAGGCCTGTGGCTCCTTCCAGGAGCACTGGCAGGTGTGATGAATTTATCACCCATGTTGAACTGCCAGGGATGGTGCATAGCTTTGTACGTTGCACTGTTGGTGCACACCTATGCCGAATGGAGAGGCTGCTCTCCATCATTTTATGTAGGACCAGTAGGAGAAGGAAACATTGAGCACTCCGGCCAGTAGCTGAGTGAGGTGACAGTGATGACAGTCCTGTGAGTGAGGACTCAATTCTCACTTTCAACTTGACATCTGTGGGTCCTGGATGTCCCCACCCTCACCCCATCCATGCTGTCCACTGACCTCTTGTGTCCATCACTGTCCCTGTCTCTTGTCTTGTATGTCTTGTCTGTCTGCAATTGCTTCCTCACCTACATAACTTATCAGACTCAGATATACCTACATCCCTTCCCCAACATTCCTCTCTCTCTCTCAAAAAAAAAATGTGTACCTGTCTGACAAAAAAAAATAAATAAATAACATCCCATACATAGCTCTCTATTTCACATGTCTTCTTGACACACTTTATTCAGTCCAAGTGATTATACAACATGATTGTGTTGTTGCCACCCATCTCAATGGAAGTGACAGTCCAAATTCAGCTAATATTCTGCTATAGTTTTCACTGTTGAAGAAATGGATAGCTATGATTCTTTCCTACCTCTCTCATGCACATTCTTGTATTGCTTTTCATTTGTCCTTCCCCCTGCATGCTGCCCATTTCACCACTATCCTATCTTCTCCATTTCTTTTCTTTAATGCATTATTACATGATGGTGTGCATTGCACACCGACATGCCAAACGGTAAAGAAAAAGTAGTTTAAATTATTATTTATTTATTTATTGGTATTTGTTTACCAGGAAAGTCCACTGGGCCAAGCAGAGCCCATTTTCAGTGGAGGCCCGGAGAAAAAAGTTCCACAAAAACACAAGTAGAATATATAGAGCACCACAAAAAACACATCTACAGCTGTTTTCAAAGACAGTACCATCTGACCCTAAAAAGGAATGCAATACTGCATTACCACATGCTGCTACAGAGCCAGTTAAGTAGCAGATGTATTCCACAGACTCAATACTAACTGTTAGAGTTCAGCAATGTTGCCTCTGGAAGAGTAAAGTGACGTTCCCTTATGTACTAGTCATTCTTAAGGTCTCTCTTTTGCCTGTTGCACAATGCCACACAAACAAGATAAGGATTGCCAAACCTTCTATTATTCCTCCATTGCCACGATTGAGCTAAGTGCCACATCGTGCAAACAATTTCCAACAAAATAATAAAAAAACTGACAGAGAAAACACAATTTACACACAAATGAAGAGGGGGTTGGATGTTAATGAAACAGAACCTGTGAACTCTGTGCTGCTTACTTGTGTTTCCAACCTTAACAGACATACATGTAACACTTGTAAGTCTAACCTGACATAGTCATCTTATGCAAGCACTCACAGTTGCCATCCATTAAGCACAAACACTGAAGGAGTGCCTGCACTATGTTCACATACTTACACAGATCCAATTCCTGGGATTCAGCTATTCTAATGAGTTCAGACCTCATTTGCATCTTCACAGTGCTGACAGCTCTGAATCCACACCAGACGATAACCGTGTAGCTAGGAAACTGAAGGTGAGCTAAACTGTTTATGTGCTGAACACAGAAGAGTACTGGTTTTAAGATGATATGCCTGCATTTCATCAACTACATATTGCATATACTGACATGTAACTATGAATAGCCTGTTTAATGTTTTTTTTATAATAACTTTGATTAACACACTTTTATACTTCTGTCTGCATCGCTTACAAGTATACTGTTCATTTGGGGGTAGGAGAGCAAAGCTGCATTTGTGTTATTGCACAAAAAAGGATTTTATGCTAATATCATTACTCTCCTTTTGTTGCATCCAGCCTACTGTCACATGTTAAAGTCAGTTCTGTACAAAACTCATACATTTTACTTTTTATTCTGTCCTTGTAGACTCCTTTCTGTGGCTGTATTCCAAACATTTTGGAACTCATGGGGAACAGCAGCATGGAATCTACATGGTTGCTTTATAGCTTGTTGAATAGCTCCAATGTGTTTGTTGCCTTGGTTGATTAGCATGCAGTTCATCTGCTTATACAGGAATTAGCATGCCACTGTGTTTACTTTTTATGAGTGGGGGTGCACGCCGCTACATGGAGCTTACTGAATTTTAAAGTTTCCACTCCTGTGTGCACACCATGACACGACACACACATGTGGTAGAAAACCACCATCTCAACTTTATTGAATCCCACAGTATGTAAAGAAGTACGGGACATTACAAAAGTTTATGATAAAAGAGGTTTATGGACTGGTGGATGGGATTGTAATATGGTGTTAAAAATAGAAAGAGAAGAATTATACATATACTAAATAAGATAAATGTGAAGGTGAATAGTGCTGTTGTAAAATACGGGGGCTACCCTAAACATGTTTTTTTTTGGGGGGGTTAAGTAACTGTGATAAATGAAAATATTATATTTATGGAGAAATGGGGCATGATGCAAAAAATTTTAATTGAAATGTTATAAATGCAATAAAATTGGGCATTTATGAATGGATTGAAAAAATGAAAATAAGAATAATGGAAAAAAAGAGAAGAAAATGAACAACGAGAAGGCATTTTAGAAGTAGTAGAAATAAAAGAAAAAATAGTTGAGAAAAAATAAAAAAAAGAGGACATAGAAGAAGGCTCAGAAATATGTGATAAAACAGACAGAAATTGGGAGGTAGTAAAAAAAATATTGGTAAAAGGGTAAAAGACAGGTCAAGAAAATTTAAAGGGAGAAGTACAAAATTAAAAAAAAGGAAATGGATAACCACTGTTTGGGGGGTTATATAATGGCTAAGACATTTGACTCACAGACACATGGTACAGTGTTTGATTCTTACCTTTGGGAAGGAAACTGACTATGCTTAGAATGACCTATTAAGGCAGCTAGCCTAATAATTAGCTATAAATATCCAGATCCATTGTAATTCAATCTCCTCTGTTTTATTTACAATGTCTCCCATCCTCACATTTGGCCCCACCACATGTAGGACCTGAAAACCAAATGTATGTTGAATACCAACTTGAATAGTATGTTTATACAAGACACTACATTCTAAACATACTATTCAAGTGGGTATTCAACATACCTAAGATTATGGTCACATAGAGATCATGGTTTGAATGATAGTGTCTCTCTCAAGATCTAGAAAGCTAAAATCAGTCTATTATTTTTCTTTATTTTAATATATTTCTATTATTTTTATTTTTTATATAGTTTGTATATGTATATATGGCCTGTATATATAATTTTATGACTTATTATGAAGTGTATAGTGATGCATTCATACATATCTGTCCAGTTTACATCATGACAAAGATGCTTTTATTGCATAGCTTGTGTTTTAGGTGTGCTTGGTCCTTTAATGCTGTATGTCTCAATTTGTTATGTTTTAATTAATGTTTTTGGAGGGAATTTTAGCAATTATGATAGGTTAAGAGTTCTTGCTTTTTTATATATAATTGGCTGGTTTTACCTTAATGCTGTCTGATGAAGCAGTGTTTACCACTGCGAAAGTGCTCACGTCAGTTTATTAAACTTTTATTACTTTTTTGAGTAATTTTAGTGTGAGTTGTCTATATTAAACCAGCATTTGTCTTCTACTGGGGATATTGCTGGATTTCGTTGCTACCTACTTGGAACTTGCATTCTCGTTGCTTTGGGGGTTTCTTGTTTATGGAATATATAACATTGAGCAGATGAATAAAAAAGATACATGAGAAATCATGGAATGAAGAAGGAAAAAGATTAGTAATACAGTTATTGAAAGATCATATTACTATGAGAATATTTTGTAAAAATTGGTCAGAATGCTGGATGATTAAGGAAAAATATATTTTTTACAATGACAATATGATATGAGAAAAGTAAAGAAAGAAAAATATAAGCGAGCATATAATGATGCTTTGAAAGATGTAGACCATAATGATAGCAAGTGTTTTGACAATTAGACAGATTAAGTAATAAAAATAGACAGACAATAGCACAGAGACATGCGTAATAACAATGGTGAGCATAAACTGTCCCAATAAACTATGAAATAATTACAAGTCTACAAGCCTAGACCTTATAATATTGTGTTATTTCAACAGTAGGAAGATTAGGAAAGAGGCAAAGCAGAATAAGAAATACAGTCATCTTTATGTTATACATGGGCAAAGCCAGGCTTTCCTGAGGTATGATTTGAGTGATTTTTTGAATTGTGTGATAGTAGAGGAAGAAGTTATAGAAGAGGGGAGGTTATTCAAGTTTTTAGCTATGGTATGAGAGTATAGAGCTTTTCCTGCAGTATTGTTGGCACTAGTTATACAGACGAGAGATTTATTGGTAGAACAAAGTGGACGATTAGTAGAATAATAGGAAAGTAGTTGTAGAGCTGGAGTTTTGTCAGGGTACTTCAGGATGTTGAAGGCACTGACTAGCTGTTTGTAGGTGAGCAGTTGAGGAAATTCTAGCCATTGAATATCCCTAAGTGTCTGGCAGTGATGGGTTCTGAAGGTAGGGTTGTTAGCAAATTTGGCAACTTTGTTATAACATGACTCAATTTTGTCAAGGTCAGTTTTTCTAATGTGGGTCAGGATTGGTGCAAGATCTTTATGAAAATAATACAAAAGAGATATAAGACTAAAATTGAAACTGTTATGGAAGATAGTATATATTTATTTATTTATTTGGCATTTGTTTACCAGAAAAGTCCAAATGAGTCATGAGATGCCAGTTTTCATCAGAGGCCCTTTGGAGAAAAGCTCCAGATACATATGGTTAACAGAATAAAAATTAGACAGACATAATAAAGTCATAACATTCAAGCACAAATATGAAAACAACACATTAGTCAGAATTAGAACTTAACATATATAATAAAGGTATAACACTCAAGCACAAATTAAAAAAAAAAACTACACATTAGTTTGTCAGAATAAAAACTCAACAGACATAAAATCATAGTGTTCAAGCATGAATTATTATGGAAAGCCTGATAACAGGAAGATACAACATTATTTACATAATAGAAGATTATTGTAATGACTATTAATATTGTAGAGGTCATGAAATATGGTAACGGATTATACTGTTGAAGGCATAGGATAGTGCAAGTAGAGAATGGTAGGGCATGATACAAGGGATAGTAGGAATAGATGGGGAAGAGTTATGAGTGCAACCTCAGAGGAGTATGTGTAGAGGAAGGGAGGTCAGGCTAAGTTAGTAGAGGGGATAGAGAGAGCAGATGTAGAAAAGGGTATAAGACTGCCTCAGCCTGGGCTCAGACAGGAGCAAATTCAAGCTTAATTGAAGTATTATTTAATGGAAGTTTTGAAGGAGTGCAGGTTAGCAGCAGTTTTGATAGTTAAAGGAAGGGAGTTCCATAGTTTTGCCACAGAGTAGAACTAAAGGCTTAGAAGCCTGTGGTTTTGTTAGGTTTTGTGAGGAGATGTTTATCTTCAGATCTGAGATGTTTATTTGGGATATAAAAGTAGATTAATGGGCTAAGAGCAGGACAAGCTAGTGGGTTGTGGATGATTTTGTATACCATAGAAATTTGTACACATTGGAGGTAATGGGGGAGTTTAAGCCATTTTAGGGAATATAGGGCTTTACAGTGATAAGTTAGGGGGGCTGTGTTTATGGCAAATTTGGCAATTTTGTTGTAGCAGCTTTCTAGTTTTTTTTCCTTAGGGAGGTCTGTAAGTTAGTTAGAATTGGGGCCCATATAATAATGAGGGCAAGAGGTAGTTTTTGGCTAGGCTAATTTTGGCAGTTGCTGTAGTTTTTGGTATTTTTTTTTTTTTTGTAATATAATGTTTTGTATGTGTAGGTCAAACTTAAGATTATCATAAGTTGTGACACCTAATAGTTTGGTATGCTGAACCAATTCACTTTCAGCATTGTTAGCTGACAAGATCATGAAGTTTGTTTTGTTGGATCTCTGGATTTGTGGGTGAAGAGAAGGAGCTTTGTTTTGGGGGGTTCAGTAGGAGTTCAGCATTGAGAGCCATCTTTCTATGGAAGAGAAAGCTTGTTGTGTTATGTGTTGTAGGTGAATTAATGTTTCTGATACACATATGATAGTGGAGCCACCTGCATATTGGATTAGAGTGCCTTCACAGGAGGATGCATCTAAGTTATTAATGAAGACATTAAATAATAATGGGCCAAGGATGAATCCTTGAGATACACTTGTGGGGGTGATGCGATATGGGAAGATGCAGCCCTGACATTTTACTGCTTTCCGCCTGTCAGCTAGGTAGCTAGAAAACCACTGAAGTGAGGAGGAAGATAGACCAATGCTGGAAAATTCTTTAAGGAGTGTGGGGTGAGATACCAATCTCCTTAATGAGGAGGTGGGGGGATAACATAATAGTTAAAGTGTTTACCTTAAAGACACAAGGTGCAGAGTTTGATTCTCACATGGGGTAATTGGCTAGACTTCAAATGTCCCAAAAGGGCAGTTAGCCTAGTACTAACCTATGAACCATGTCAAATGCTTTTGACAAATCTAGAAATACTATAGATACTGGTTTGTCAGCATCATGGGCTTTTTTTGACAGAGTCCGTGAAAGATAATAAGGCTGTTGAGGTACTGTGTGCAGGTCTAAAGCCATGCTCATTGTGGGGAAGTAGGTTGTTATGTGTAAGATGGTGGAGAAGTTGCAGGTGCACACATTCTTCTTGAATCTTAGAGAGGAGGGAAAAGACTGCAATAAGATAAAGTCTGTGATGTCAGTGGAGTCGCCTCCCTTATATAAATGGATAATATGTGATCCTTTCCATAGGTTAGGAAAATGTGATTCAGTTATTGATCTGTTAATTAAGATGCTAACAGAGAATTATATTGCCTGTGCGGCAAGCTTTAGGTACTCTAGTGGGAAGTTGTCTGCTGAGGTAGATCAAGGTTTCAGTTTTGTAGCAGTTCTTTTTTTTGAGATAAAGGGATGGGCTGAAAGTATGCTGGGGATGATTTGTTTTTTGGTTATGTGTGAGGGGTTGCTTGTGTGTGTGTGTAATGTGTGGGGTGTGTAGAGGTTAGTACTAAGGGTGTTAGTAGAAGTAGTGAGTTGGGCTTACTTTTAGGTTGGATATAGACTCTATAAAGTATGTGTTGAATTTGATGACTGCTTAAAGAGGTGGTGTATTTGGGGTAGAGAGTGGGATTATTTTTATTTAGTGGGTTGAGAAGTGATGTTACAGAAGACCAGAATTTCTTAGGGTTGTGTTTGTGGTTATCTTCTATGTAGGAATAGTACGATTTTTTTATCATGCAATATCTGTCTTTTTGTTTGATTGCTGTGTTGTCATTATAAATGAAAATTTATGTCATTTTTGTTCTTTGGCCAGGCATGCTTTATCCCTGTCTTTCATTAGAATTTTACATGATTATCTGAGCCATTGGGCATGGTTATTTTTTATTGATTTTGTTTGATGAGGGGCTATCAAGTTAAGAATGCTTGGGAAGGTGCTGCTGAAATGTTCAACTGCATCATTAAGGGGGAAGTATAAAGGTGAAGGGCTGTCAAGAATTATTAATGATAAGTTAGAGAAATTGTGGATGATATGAATAGAAAATCAGAAGTGAAAATCATGATATGAGAACTTAAGGCATTTGAGACAATTGGATATGAAACATTATGAGTAATAATGAAATAATATAATATATGTGAGAAAATTAAGAAATTAGGTATGTCAGCTTATAGTAATAATAAAGTAAAAATACTTGTAAATGGATGGTTAAACCAAGAGGTGTATATGAAGAGTCATGTAAGACAGGGATGCCTAATGAGATGTATACTCTTTGCATTAGTTATGAATATGATAGTATGTGAAATAAATTACAAAATGAAGGGGGAGAGGTATAAAACACCTGAAGGGTTAAGAATTCCAGTTCTGTTAATATATGCAGATGACATTATTGTTGTTGCAAAAAAAAACTGTAAATAAAAGAAGTAATAATTTGCACAAATGAGTGTCTAAAGGTGATAGTGATGGCTTTAAATAAAAAGAAAAGCAAAGGCTTAGGTGATGTAGTAAGATAGGGGATATATGTTTTATAATGAATGAAATTTCTGTGCTAGGTATAACATTTGAGAATAAAGATGTAAGTAGATTTCAACATCCACACAACATGCCAACTTAATACATTACAAAGATGATTCCACTTTCATTTGCACATCTGACAACATGGTTCACCTCCAGAAAATTACTCAGGTAGATTTAACAGCTACTGAAACATGGCTTCATAACTCACAACTCATGTTTAACCCAGAAAAGATGAAACTACTACTTTTCCCCCAAATCTCTCTCGCATGAAAAAAACAACATTTAAAGTCTTTTCTTTTGATAATACAGTCATTGAAGTCTCTTCTCATAGCAAATTATTAGGGGTGATAGTGGATGATAATCTTACATTTGACCGACATATACAAAATTGCCTAAGAAAAACTAATCAAAAACTAGGGATGCTTTACAGAAGCAAAAATGTTCTCACCGACAGAGGTGCCGGAAGCTGTTGAAGACTGGGGGTGGGAGTGGGGCGGAGGGTGAGAGGGGCACTTAATAATCTAAAAAGAACATTTTTTTTAAACTATTTACTACCACCACATATATTCACTTGCAGGACATTTTAAGCTTAGCCAGTTTCCCTTTTGGTACTTGATTTAACATTTCTTGATTGGTCTTAACTAACCCATGGCTGATAATTGTATATTAGCCCAAGTGAGAATAAATGTGATCATACTAATTTGAGGGGACCCATGTAAGGGATGCAGAATTTAGGAACTGCATCTATCCATTAGTGGCATGAGGGGCAATCTTGGAGTACATTTTCTATTACCCGTCCTTAGATCCAAGCAGCATTTGAATATAGACAGGGATGAGCTTTGTTTTACTTGAATGGATAGTTTGCTCTGGAACAGTGGTAGCCTCTGTGATATATAGCCATCTCTCCACAACATTCAGTTTAGATACCTGGACTGAGTATTTCTGATGCCATCTGACTTACTGATGTTCAGTAGGTCCATCTGTATTAGGTCGGAGGATGCCTTGCATGCCAGACATGTCACTTCTAAGCACTCTGCAGGATACTGAGTATAGTGATAAATCTTTGAGGTGGTTCATGCAAGACCTATTGTTTAGGACTTGTATCCTTTTAGTAAGGTATCTCTGTGGGTATTCCAATTGTTGCATGGGTCTGGACAGATAAATGCCAAAGTGGGCATTATACAAAATGATTGACCTAATGAGGGCTTTGTAAAGGGGGACAATAACATCTCTAGATCTAGACAAAATCAATTTGTTTATAAGCTGTGCAATATAGAAAGACTTTCTTATGACTTTGGGTACATGTTAGTCAAAAGTTAGGTCACTGTACACACAAGTTCCCAAATGCCAAACAACTGGGTCAGTTCTCAGGGGGCATTGTCAATTTGGCAGCTCCCTGGACTAGATGACTTCCCAAAGGATATGATAATGTATTTCTTGGAGTTTGTTTAGTCTCAATTCATGATTCTGGCACCAGTTATTATTTGGGACAAACCTTCCTGCGTGGTGGCTAAGTCATTTGGGGATTCAATAACTGCTCCTAGTTTGCAGTCATCTCAAACTTAGTCGGCCAAAGCCCTTTTGTATTTCCTTCTACTTTTGAGATGTATATGCCAAACAGAAAAAGGCTCAGCACCGAACCCTGGGGGACTCCATTGGTGACTGGTCTCTTCCCCTATTTTGAACTACTGCATCCTGTGAGCAAGCATACATGTATGCATTCTTTGATTCACCTTCCTGATTGTATTAACCCGATTGTATTGAATTATATTCCTTTTATAATACAGCACCACTTGTTAGAATGTGTTTTAAATTTGTAGTTTGGAATAGTCTTTTAGTAAGCAATGAAACAAAATGTATGAACCAATAATGAAAAAAAACTACCCTTTTCAGAAAATTTCAACCATAAAAGGCCACTCAATCTTCTGTCATTATAATCCACCAATATCAGTAAATGCGCAAAATAACTGCAGAAGTAAGTAATATAAATAATTCCACATTAAATGGATCTGTAATTAATGAAGAGGTTGCTGCTAGCAAACAACTTTATATTTCATTGTTTCATCTACAAATAAAGTGCCTGTTGCCCTTGAAGAATAAATTGCCTATGCTACATTAAAAAATGATAAGCTAGTAATTTTGCAATGGGGAATGCATGGCAAACTGATAAAAGAAACATAGTTACTAGGTAACTCCTCCAAAGGAGGACATTCATAGGACTGCAGCATCCACTCCCTTTAAAGTACAACACAATACAGTATCAGCAATCCATCTGCATACTGTCGGAGTAAAACCCAAAGCGTTCTGCATCAAAAGCAAGTATACTACCTGTTGTGCTACTAACAATGCAAATGACTTAGTATAAGTAGCACTAAACTTTTCTTCCCCTGAAGCTCTCAGCTCCTTGGAAAATCCACTTGACACTCAACTAAATCTCTCAACTTCACAGCACAAGAAATCTGGAAAAGCTAAAATTTATTTGGGTGGAGGGGCAAAGGCCCAAAACCAGGGACACATTTTAAATATTGCTTGTATAATCTTAGAAAGTTGCTAAAATAAAATGTTTTGTGTTACCATGTGTTTCCTGAAAGCCAGGAAGACTGAAACTTAAAGGGCTATCATTATTTAGTGAATTCAGTTCTCACTGATTTGCCAGAAAACCACAAATTTTAAGAGGAACAGACCAAAAGTATAAGCCAAATATTCTGTGAAAATCTGGACAGTTGAGAGCTATGGACTCAACTCCCTGAATCACAAGTGGTGGTATGTGTAGAGAATTCAGGCTCTTGTTTAAGCATGAGTAACACTAACCACCAGGTATACCTAACTGGGGCATTTTACACACACACACACACACACACACACACACACACACACACACACACACACACACACACACACACACACGGGAGCAGCATAACTCCTGCAAATAAAAGAACAAAACTCTCCTTACCAGCATGAGTCTGGCTCTGGCAGCACCAACAGAACAGCAGCAGCATAAGTCCTGTAACACAGAGCAATAAGAGAACAAGAACAGCTAGTTTAGTTAGTTTAATTTCCTGCACGAATCCACGTTAGTGTGAAAACTCCACTTCATTAATTTTTTTCCGAGAGGTCTTTCATGGTTCCAGCACCCATGCTCACTGATGCAACTAAAACTGCACCTGCCACTACTTATCTCCTCCCCACTCTTCTTTATGGCACTCACATTCTCACTAACCTCCAGGCTTCACAAAAATTAAAACTTGAATGATACTATAACAACATTGCTAAATTTGCAGCAAATACCCCTTTCAGAATCCACCACTCAATAGCAATAAAAGGCCTAAATTAGTCAAAACTGCCACATCAACTAATATCTACACAGCTTCTTACGACCTATAAAATTATCCAGTATTGATCTGCATGTCTAGCACTTAAAAACATTCTACACAACTATGATCCCAGCCAGTCAAACTCTTGCCTGTTGTTGCTAAGGCCTGGCACTCCTTACCTGTATCCATCAGGTCAATAACCTCCCATCTATCAAATTCTCTTCCCCGACTTTCTCTCTAAATATACCATAAACCTGGTTTCCCCTCACTTCATATCACAATTCCTGTTTGTATTAGACTAACTTAACTTTAATTTCTCTACAAACTATTTGAAATGTCTCTAAATATTAAATGATTTTCATATAGCTTGTATCGATTCTTAACCGATGTTTTTATATTATGTCCAATTTGTTATGATTATGTAAACTGCAGATGTTTTGTTTTATTTTTGAAGATTGTAAAAGTATTGTTCTTAAAGTATTTTGTAATAATTTGGAGCTTTTCTTCTTGGGCCTCCTCTGAAAATGGGCTTCTACCCAGTCAGATTTTCACTATAATCAAATGTCAATAAATAAATTGCGGGGGGGGGGGGGCAATAGAAGAAATAAAACAAACCTGCCTTTTATGGAGAACATATGCAGAAAATAATGCACATTTGATAAATTCAGTAGTAATGGGAAAACAGCATACTTAGCAAGTATGTTTATGTTATCAACAAAATTAGAAGAGGAATTATTGCAGATATGTTTTCATTTATATGGGGTTCTAGATTAAATCCAGTAAAAAGAGGAGTTTTGTGTGTAAATAAAGAGGAAGGAGGGTTAGGGTTAATTAAACCAGTGGTATATGCTGCTTCATCAAATTTGTACAAAGTGTTAAAGTAGATAAATGAAAAAGATGAGAGATTAGTAGTAAACATTTCTAAATATAAGTATTATAAATTTGGGGGTATAGTAAAAAGAGTAAAAGAAAAAAGAGTGTATAAATGAAGAAATAAAATGTTACCAATATTTTCTGGAAAATAAAAATTGATAATTCAGAAAAAGAAAGGAAAGTATGGAATAAGAATATAATGATAAAAAATTACTGTATAAAACTATGGGAAAATCTAACAGATGAAAAAATTAAAGCTATAAAAAAGTAAATGGTGTAATCAGAAAGTAGAATCCCAAGATTTTTTTTTTGTAGAGACTGATAATACATAAATTGCCAGTAAAAGGAAGTATGCTATAAAAAAAAGAAAAGTAATAGAATATGTTCACATTGTCAAGAAGAAACTACTGAAGCACATTTTTGAAATGTAAAAGAGTAAAAATGTTATGGGGAAAGCTATGTAAAGAAGATTTTTATAATGATATGAAAGAAGTGGATAAAATAAACATGGATGTGATTAAATATGGATATTATAAGGATAGAAGTAAAGATGTGCCCCAGGATTCAATAAAGCCTGCATGGTAATTTTTCACTGTGTGTGTATTGTGGCCTGAAACGCACACAGCTGTGGAAAGTTTTAGATTCAGTAAGCACCATTTAGAGGTGCACACCCCATGCACAAACAAGGTAAATGCCAAGGTATGCTAATTACAGCATAAGTAGCTAAATTGCATGCTAATCAACCAATCCTACATGATGGAGCAATTCAATAAGCTATAAAGCATCACTGTAGACTTTGTGCTGGTTTGTCCTGTATATTCCAAAACTTTTGGAATAAAACCATGGAAAGTAGTCTACATGGACAGAACCATGTCAAGTGTTGAATTTACAAGAGCAGGCTATTCTTGTTTGTGCCATAACAGTGACTCACCTATGCCTCCCCAAAAGATCAGGAAAATGACACAATTTGCTAACAAACCCTTCTTGAAATGCTAAAAGTGCTATCAGAGGAACTGTCCCCAAAACATTTGTACATATTTATCATACAGCATTCCATTTTCATGTATTGGCAGTCATGTATACCTCTGAAATTGCTTGGCAAACACACCCATGCCATCACTATACCTTTAAGTAATGCATACAGATAAAAATGTAAAAGCCTATGCTTCAGATATTTCTTAAATACATTCCAGCTTATGCATTATGTAGCTGGCCAAATGGAAGCATACCTTCTGAAGTGCAATACTTCTCTGTACAGATATATCCTGAAGAAATAGTGTTATGTGCTGTATTTCCAACATAAACAAGTGTCCCCACCATCAGTTAGCCTAGCTACATGATTGTCTTTCTATGGTGTAAATTCAGGGCTGTTAGCATGGTGAAGATGGAAATGAGGTGTGAACTCATTGGAATTGCTGAATCCCAAAATGTTGGATCCCGGTATGAGATATAAACATAATGCAGGCACTCCCTCGGTGTTTGTTTTTAATGGATTGCAAGTGTGACTGATAAGTGATTGGGAGAAGGAAAACACAGCAGTACTGTACACTGTCTTACTTTCACTGGTTGTGTCAGGTTAGATCTACAAAGTGTTAGATGTAAATTTGGAAATGTAAGTAAACAGCACACAAGTCACAGGTTGTGTTCCTCAACATCCAACCTGTCCTTCATTTGTTGCCAACTGCATATGATATGATTTCCGCTTAATATCCTCACACATATTAAGGCCAATGATCTAGAATGGCTCACACACTGCATACCTCAGAATACTGCTCAGATAAATAAAGAATAGCCAACAAGCACACAAATGTAAGACAGATTTGTACATTTTCAAGCAATAATCATGACAGGTTGTGTGATCACTAGGTGCACTACATCCAAAACTAATACATATACAAATAACACACCTTCTCATTCTTACATCATATACTGCTCAGTTACCACCTGTCCATAGAGATCCCACTAATCCCATGCTAAGAGCTTCTTGTCATCATTATACTCTTTTACAATCTGCTCATCTATTTTTCCATGAACACACCTCTGCCTAAAATAACCCCCTCCCACTCTCTAACAGTTAAAACCAAGACTAAGTACTTGACCTACAACCCACTTAAATTTGAACTTTATCACCTCCATCTAGCCCTGCTTCTATCAGGAGACATACATCTAAATACCGGACCCATCCATCACCCCACTCTGAATAACTCTAACTCTCCCTACTTAATAAACTCATCCTCTACAAACAAACATATTACCTTTTACTCTATGAACATCCATAGTATTCTAAACAAAGTTAGTGAAATCCATGACTGGATAGCGATCCACACCCCTGATGTCATCACCGTAACCGAAACATGGCTAAAACCCCAAACCTCTGATAAAGACACCCCCAGGTTATAATATACTCTGCTTAGATCGCAAAAACAAAAAGGGGGTGGCATAGCCATCCTCTACTCCAATCACCTCACTCTTACAAGTCTTATGAAACCCATCCAATCCTTTTCTCCTGCTGAACTACTGACAGCTAACCTTAAAATTAATGACTAAACCACTATAACAGTAGCAGCCATCTATATTCCTCCAGGGGACAACATTCATCTGCTTGAAAATATATTCTCATACTTTTCTCAACACATCCCCAATGAAACTGTCCTCCTTGGGGATGTCAGCATTATCTGGTCAGCTCTAAGTAATCTAAACTCTAATGCTCACATTAATTTATATGGTTTTACACAGCTAATCTCCCAACCTACCCATACAAACAACTCTCACACATCTACCACTCATTGACTGGGTACTTGTGTCTAATCCTTCCAAATACCATAACCCCAAAACCCTACCAAATACCCTGAGTTATCACTCCCCTATAAAAGTGCTTAGATTCACTCCCCACTTCTCAAAACCACCTAGATTCATTACCTATCACAAACTCTCTAACTTCAATCCAGAAACCTTTAATGCCCTCTTTTCTAAATTAAACTGGAAATTCCTTACCCAACTCCCAGTAGATGAAGCAGTCCTAGCATTCAACTTCACCTTCCTTAGCATCTTAGAGTCACTTGCTCCCCCTCACAAAGTCCACACTAAGTCCAACATATCTTCATTGCCATCAAATGCCACCCATACCATTATAATAACTAGAGACAGATCATGGAAAAAATGGTCACAAACTAAGCTCCTTGCAGACTTACAAAAATATAAATAACTCAAAAACCTTACAAAAAAACACATAATCAAAGATAAAAAGGACTTCTATAACAAACCTCCCACAGCTCGTATATCCAATCCAAAAACATTCTGAAACCCTAGTAACCAAATATTACATCCCGGTAATCCTAGCTCCCCTAATCCATGCCCAGACAGGACACCAGAAGAAATTGCCACTCTCTTCAATATCTGTTTTATCGACTCAATATCTAAACTACTCGACCCTAACCCAAACTCCTCTACTACTAACACCGCCAACTATTCTGAACCTGATCCTAATACTATCTCCTTTAATGCCTTCTCCCTCAAACCTGCACCTACTAGCTACATCAAAATTCTACGCCCTAAATTAAAACCATGCTCAGCATTAGCGGACAATATTCCTTCCACTTTTCTTCAACTATCAGCTGACTCTCTTGCTTTCCTTGTATCTATCCTAATTAATCGCTCTATCTCTGTATCTAAAGTCCCTTCCATCTGGAAACAATTTTACACTCTACCTATACACAAAGGAAGTAACTCCACTGATATCTCCAATTTTAGACCTATTGTTATCCTCTCCCCTCTCTCCAAAAAACTGGAAAATGTATTCTTAAACAAGATATGCAGTATATAATATAGCAATAACCCACGCCTGGGTGTGGGTAATGCTGGATTTACCCATGATTGGCGTGGTTTGGTCATGAGGGCGAAGCCCGAGTGGCCAAACAAAGCCAACCGTGGGTAAATCCAGCATTACCCACACCCAGAAGTGGGTTATTGCTATTATACAATGACATTATTTAAGAAAAAAAATAATTACTTTTTTTAAATCATGGCATTGTATAATGCCTTCTTGCTGCCCTTCCGCAGCTGTCTGGTATTCTGCGGCAGTTCTAATGTACTGTGCATGCATATGCCTATGCAGTACATCAGAACTGTGGGCAAAAGCAAGGGAGAAAGCAAGATCTCCGTTGCTTTTTACAAACTGTTTTCACTATGTTAAATGGGTTTAACATAGCGAGACAGCTTTAAAAAAAGCAACAGAGAATCTCCGTTGCTTTTTTTAAAGCTGTCTCGGTATGTTAAACCCATTTAACATAGTGAGACAGTTTTGAAAAAAGCAACGGAGAAAGCAAGATCTCCGTTGCTTTTTACAAACTGTTTCGCTATGTTAAATGGATTTAACATCGCGAGACAGCTTTAAAAAAAGCAACAGAGAATCTCCATTGCTTTTTTTAAAGCTGTCTCGCTATGTTAAACCCATTTAACATAGCGAGACAGTTTTGAAAAAAGCAACGGAGAAAGCAAGATCTCCGTTGCTTTTTACAAACTGTCTTTCTGTGTTAAAGGAGTTTAACATAGCGAGACAGCTTTAAAAAAGCAACGGAGAATCTCCGTTGTTTTTTTTTTAAAGCTGTCTCGCTGTGTTAAAGTCGTTTAACATAGCGAAACAGTGAGAAAAAAGAGTTATAGTAATGGAAAAAGTCCGGGCGACTGGACCTTTTTCCATTACTATGCCCCTGATTTACAACGTGCACGCTGATCAATCAGCGTGCACGTTTTTGAATATTAATGGGGGGGGAGTTGTATAATATAGAACAATCTGCTTACACCCACTCAACATGGCTTCAGACCCGAACATAGCACCACTACTGGTCTATTATCCTTCCTTAACACTGTCTCTCTAGCCCCGGATGACTATAAACTTATTTCTTGCCTAATTCTGGACCTCTCAAAAGCTTTTGACACAGTCTCACACTCTCTTCTGCTGCACAAACTGCATAACCTCAACTTGTCCTCTGATACTGTTGCATGGTTTTCCAGCTACCTCATTGATAAATCTCAATCAGTGAGATGGCACTCTGCAATCTCTCTTCCTTTCCCTGTCAAAATGGGTGTACCTCAAGGGTCTATCCTACGGCCATTACTATTTAATATCTTTACTAATCAACTCTATACCTCCTGTCCTCAGTCATCCTTAGTGCAATGCACAGATGACTCTACTGTCATCACCATAGCCAACTCTTCCACTGAGCTCTTCTCAGCTACTCAGGCATCTTTCAACTCAGTTGAAACATGGGTCTCCAACAACCAGCTCATCCTTAACCCTAAAAAAAGAAAGCTGTTACTCTTCCTACCTAATTAATGCAACAATATTAAATCCTCCTTCTCATTACTGTCCTTTAATAACATTCCCATTCAGGTAGAATCCAGCACCAAAATCTTAGGTGTCACCATCGACAATCAGTTAAATTTGACTTACATGTCAATAACTGAATCAAGAAGACTCATTCACAACTAGGGCTCCTTTATCATAACAAGAAATCCCTTACCTCTTAAGCCAAGGTTACTCTCTCTCTTACTTACCTTCTACCCAGTGTAAAGTACATCTCTCAAATTCTCACAAATCTTAACTCATCACTCCTGACAAAACTCAAATCTGCCTACAACAATGTAGCTAGCTTTGCTGCTCAATAAACCTACAAATCCCATCACTGTCTCTCTCTAAAACACCTAAACTGGCTTGATTTACTCCACCAGCTTCTCCTCTCTCAGTTCCAGAGAATCCATTCTATCCTATACCAGCCTTCCTACTGCCCAGCACTATCCCCTCTAATCTCCCATTATTCTCCCTCCAGACCTCTCCATAGCTCTAATCAAGACCTACTACAAATCTACAAACCTAAGTCTAAATGTGGATGTTACAAGTACAGCCATCACCCCACTATTGCCTGGAATACACTTCCCCTAGGAATCAGGATCCTTACACATCCTAAACAATTTAAGACAGCCACCAAAGAGTACTTTAAAAGTCGCTGGTCCTGCCTCTGTAGTCTCCCTCCCTAAACATCCCCTACTTCTCATACCTTAATCTACCTCCTGCCCATTACTCACTCTTCTCCCTAGCTCTCTCTAATCTTTCTTGACTACCCTTTCTACTGTCTTCGAAAACCTATAAGACTAATCACCTCAGAGAGGTATTCTATAGTAATTTGTCTTGCATTCATGTAACTACATTATGACAAAACTGGGTTTTTGTAACTACTTACTTAAAAAAACTATTATTGTTCCTTTTTATATATCTTGTAGATCTTGTAAAAGCTTAGCTATACTCCTGACTATAGACACTATATAACAATGTATTTTTACTAATTGCCTTGTAAAAATCCTGTAACATTGCTATTTAATGCTTATGTATAATGAAAATTATAAAATATGTTGGAGCTTTTCTCCCTGGACCTCTGCTGAAAAAGGGCTCTTCAGCTCAGTCAGACAAACCGGGTCAACAAATGTAAAATAAATAAAATAAAATAAATAAAACTTGTATGGTTTGATATCACTGTAGATGCTGTTGCAGTTGGTTGTGTGTATATTGAGTTAAGTTCTTTGCTGGAAATTGATTTGGGTGGCAAAGGGGGATAAGGCACCCATCCAGTGTTCTGAAGGTGCATTGGAGTGAGAGTTTAAATCCAGCCCTAAGTAGAAATAGCTTCATGTGCAATAATATTTTCTATTGTGTATGTCATAGACTGCTTTTCTTCATTTCAACTACCTCTTTTATATATATATATATTGATCATTGTTTGCATGATGCACAGCTTAGTACAAACAGGGGAAACTGAGAAAAATGAATGTCAGGTTTGGCTGTGCTTGTCTGGTTTGTATGAAGCACAGCAGTGCACAAACTGAACAACTGGCCCACCCAGAAAGTAGACAGGAACCAGACAGCCAAAAATAGAAACCAGATGCATTCAATTAATACTATTGGGAATTGCACAAACCTGGTATGTGATATTGCACTACATTTAACAGCGAGACCTTAAGAATGATTAGTAAAATAGTCAATGTAATGTAACTATTCCTGTGGCAGCAGGTGTTAAGTGTAGGGCTAGAGTACAGATGGTCCTGGGTTCCAGTAGAAGGTGTGTGACACTTTTGTTTTACTGTTGTGACATTACAGTTTATAGCAAGGAACTGAAACACAGACAAATGTTTTCTCATCCTTCTTATGGCAACAGGTGTAAGTGTAGGACTGCCATATACATGGTCCTAGGTTGAATACAGCATGTTCCATATAGGTTCATAGGTTCATAGTTTCATACTAGGCTATCTACCCTAGGGCATTTATAAGCCTAGCCAGAGTGTGTTTGGCTTTCGCCACCCATTTTAAATTAATTTTGCTATGCCCTTTTTCAAAGTTAGTATACTGTGCCTCTGTCTAGCAGTGACACTGAAGTGATACCCGGGGTAAACCTACGATCTCCCATCCACTCATCAAGATTCCTCTTGAAGAGAGTCAATGAGGGACTCTGCCTAACCTGGACTGGGATTTTATTCCAGAGTGAAGGGAGCCTCTGAGGTATGAATCTGTCCCTCCAGCATGTCCTATTTATTTCAAGTGCTGAGGTTCAAGTCTCTCGAGCGCGTAGCTCGATGGGATTTGGATTTTCTGAGGTGCAGCATGTCCATTAATTCCGGGTTGGACATGGCTTTATACGTCAGGCACAGATCACCTCTGAGCAGGTGGTATGCCACTGAGTAGAGCTGGAGTTTCTTTAACCGGGCAGCATACGGCATCTGTTTGAGCCCTTTGATCCTCTTGGTGAGGTACTTTTGGGGTCTTTCCAGTTGCTGCAGGTGTCTGGTAAGGTACATCCCAAAAGGGGCATTGTCCTCAATTATGGGCCTGATGAGGGATGAGTAAAGAGGCACGATGACATCCCCTGATCTAGATGTGAATCCCTTCATGATTAGGTGGGCTATATAAAATGTTTTTCTGACCACTTTGGCCATGTGGTTGTCAAATGAGAGATTGCTATCAACTTGGGTCCCCAGGTCCCTAATTACTTCTTCCGTACTTAATGGATTACCACCTATGTGGTAATTTGTGGGCACTTTGTTTTTGCTAAAGGGGATGACTATACACTTTTTGGCGTTTAGCTTGAGGCCATGGCTCTGGCACCAGTTGTCTGTTTCTATGAGGCCCTTTTGGAGGATGCTTGTGTTAGCTGGAGAGTCGATTATGGCACCCAGTTAGCAGTCATCTGTGAACTTGGTCAGCCACTGTCCTTCCGTGTTGGCCTGTACCTCCGAGAAATATATACCGAACAAGAGAGGTCCCAGGACTGAGCCTTGTGGGACACCACTTGTAACTGGTTTGGAGTCTGACAAGGCTCCAGCAATTCTAACCATGTGGGTTCTGTCCTTGAGCCAGTTTGCAACCCATCTAGTGACATAGGGGTTTATATTTAAGCTGGTGAGCTTATCTATAATGCCCGAGTGGGGTATTGTATCGAAGGCTTTTGCGAGGTCCAGGTGGGCTGTGTGGACCACCTTCCCCTCGTCAATGGCCTTGGTGACTGTTTCAAAGAAATCGACCAGGTTTAAGAGGCAGGATCTGCCCTTAACAAAGCTGAACTGGGTAGGATCCAGTGTCTGTAGGTCCCCAATATCTTTATTTATGAGGTCCATGATGATCCTTTCCATAGCTTTGCAGGCCAAGCTAGTCAGGCTTATGGGGCGATAGTTTCCAGGATCTGTTGAGGCACCACCTTTAGAGAGAGGGACCACTGTTGCTGTACGCCACTCTTTGGGTACATATCCTGTAGTAAGGCTGAGATTGAACAGTAGTTTTATGTTTGGGTTTAGCTCTTCTTGGAGTTCATGTAGGACGCAGCCCGGGACACCGTCTGGTCCCATCGATGCTGTGTTTTTTGCTTTGGAGAGGGCGGCTCTTACCTGAGCATCTGAGATGTCAGGGGGGCAGCACACTGCTGGGATAGATATTTGCCCTTTTGGTGGGGAGGGGGGGGAGTTTGTGCTGAACCTGTCAGCTAGGATTTTGGCAATGTCTGTGGGTTCGGTGTATTTTTGTCATTTTGGACTAATTCTGAGCATATCTGGGGAATCCCACACAGGTTACTGACATAACTAAAGAAAGCCTTGTGATTATCCTTAGTGTCCTGTGCAATTTTTCTCTCTAAGCTGGCCTTAGATGATTTTATGAGTGCCCGTAGTTTTTTGCTAATACTGATCAGAGATGCCTTCCCTTTTTGGGATTTTGCTCTATCATGTAGTAGCTTCCTCCTTCTATTGTATAGTTTGTTTATGGCTGGGATCCACCAGACAGGACGTCTGCCTTTGGAGGATTGGGTCTTGGTTTTATTTGGGATTGCATGATCCATGGATTCCTGAAGGTGTTCATAGAATGCATTTATAAAGGATTCTGCAGTCTGGGCCATATTTTCCACAGGCCCGGGGGCTTTGAAGGATTCCATCTTGGTTTTGAAGAGTGTGAAATTTGCTTTAGAGGAGTTTTTCACTGTGGTTTTCTGGGCAGGGGGTGGGGTCGGGATGTGAATATCCAGTGAGATTAGTTTATGGTCTGATCTTACCAGTGAGGGATACACTTCTGGTCTGGAGCATAGAGTCCCCATGTTGGTGATGATCATGTCCAGAATGTTTTCCCCTCTTGTGGGAGTGGTAACAAGTTGTTCCATAGCATTTGAGTTTATAAATTCTAGGAACCTTTGGGCTAGGGTGCTGGAGCTAGAGTAATGCTCCCAGTCTATGTTTGGGTAGTTGAAATCGCCCAATATAATGGTGTTTGGAGAGACCTTCATATTTTCCAGTGTTCTCAGGAAGGCCGAGTGGGGTTCCTGGGTTTGGGAGGGTGGTCTGTAGCAGGCTATAAACTGGAAGGCAGTTTTACCTACTGTTAGTTGCACATGGATAGTCTCTGATGCCTCGTGCTGTGCCACCAACCTGGAGGTGTGGGTATCTTTGACGAATATTGATATTCCCCCTCCTTTTGTGGTTCGGTCCAAGTTTTGGGGCCAAAAAGCATGGTATGAGGTATAACCTGGTAGTGCTGGGGTGCTCTCAGGAGCCTTGAACCAGGTTTCTGTTACTGCACAGATATTGATGTTCTCCATGCTAAGGAGAGTTTCGAGTGCGTGCATCTTGAGGTTTAGACTTCTGGCATTGAGTAGCATTACTCTTAGTTTCTTATCGCTTGTGATACCTATGGAGGTGGGTTTGTCTTTTGACCCTTGCCTAAAAAAGGCACTATGGGGGTGACAAGAGCCTTTGCCAATATCCAAAAGCCCAGGGGTGACAGGTGCAAGCCGTCCCTAGCGAAGCATCGTGGCTTGTCGAGCATGTCATCCCAGGCTGACAGGCATTGGATCCCCTTTGAATGACACCAATACATAAGCCAATTGTTGAAACTGATCATCTTGTCTTCATATTGTGGCATCATTCTTGGTAAGGGTAAGATGCTACTCAAGGTCAGGGTCATACCAGCCTGGGCTACATGCTCAGAGAGCTCCTCTATGTCTCTTTTCATGTAGTCCAGGGAGGTACGTCTCAGGTCATTCACACCAGCATGGACAATGACTGAGTCATAGTTGTACATGCCTTGGAGTGACCTGAGTGCTTGTGTTATGTGGCGGATCCTAGCACCCGACAGGCAGCTCACCGTGACCTTCTCCTTGTTCAGCCTGGTGAGCGGGACGTCAGTGTGCCTGACGATAGAGTCACCTATTACAAGTGTATCAGGTGTGTTGTTTAGCCTTAAGAGCTGTGACTGTTCGGCACACTGGCTTTGTGAGCTATGTGTTGCATGTGTTTTGTTTTGGGGTAGCGGTTGCTTGGGTGTCTGCTTTGGAGGTCTCTGCTGCTTAGGCAGATTTTTATTTAGATCCTCCGAGTATGTTTTTGTGTGTTTATATGTTTGGTTTGCTGTCGTGGTAGGTCTATGTGAGACTGGATTGTAGTGAGTGTGGTTTGTTTCTCCTCCTGACTGGTTACGCCAGTACTGAGTTGAGAGAGCTTAGCCTCCAGTTTGGCAATATGATTGCATCTCTCACATGTGTTGGAATTTGTTAGGAGGAGGAGAGGGTTGTCTGTGTACATGAGGCAGTTGTAACATTGCCTCAAGATTCCCAGATTCACCAGCTGGACTGGAGAGGAGATTGACAACTGACCTTTGGACATGCTGGAATAGTATTGGGAATTCCTTTATAATTGAAAAAAAGGGCCAATGGGGAACAAGGTACTCAAGGGGAGTTTGTGAGGGTGTAGTGCTTTTAATTTTTTAGTGCTGACTTATATAATTGCTTTAGTGAGCAAGTGCCAGGCTTTAGAGTAGGAATAGGGTGTTTATTATTAGAACTAGATCAGTTCTAAGGGAAAAAGTTAAGAGCAGACTTTATGGAGCCGAGAATGGTTTAAACCCAATTAAGCGGCGCTGCCCGATGCTGTGCTATCGCGCAAAGCCGCGCTAAAGCGGGTTTTATACAGGGGGACTTGAAAGAGCTAGAAATTGGCACAAAATGGCCAATAGACTACCAGATTCTTGTGCTAGGAACACTCCTCCAGGTATAGATAGGCTGCTCTAAGCTCCCCACTGCCACTGGTGAACAAAGAAGCCTCCCTTTATCCAAGAAAGGAAATGGGCAACACAGGAACTTTCCAAAAGTCCAGAATACAGCAAAGCCTGTATTTGGACTACTCTAGGTCAGGAAAGACGGGAAACAAGGATATTTTTTTTTTTTTTTGCAACAAACAGCAGGAAAATGCAATAAATATTTAACACAGGCTAGCGCACTTGAGTGTGTAGCCTCAACAGGTAAATGCAACAAACAGGACAACTTTAAAAGTGCAGGTACAAAACAACTTTAAACAGTTTAAAACAGTTCAAGAAGCAGAAATACTTGCAGTTTAGCTAGATTGGACAGTCACCCAGGTAGTAGCAGGAAAAAAACACTTTTATCAGGTTAGCAGTCGCTCTTTTAGCCTCTCTGCTGCTAGCATCACTCTGCAGGACCACGAGGAGCTTGGCTGAGTAATAACAAGCGCAAAAAACGTGCCAAAGCGGGTTTTATACAGGGGGACTTGAAAGAGCTAGAAATTGGCCCAAACGGCCAATAGACTACCAGAGTCTTGTGCTGGGAACACTCCTCCAGGGATAGATAGGCTGCTCTAAGCTCCCCACTGCCACTGGTGAACAAAGAAGCCTCCCTTTATCCAAGAAAGGAAATGGGCAACACGGGAACTTTCCAAAAGTCCAGAATACAGCAAAGCCTGTATTTGGACTACTCTAGGTCAGGAAAGACGGGAAACAAGGATATTTTTTTTTCTTTTTTGCAACAAACAGCAGGAAAATGCAATAAATATGTAACACAGGCTAGCGCACTTGAGTGTGTAGCCTCAACAGGTAAATGCAACAAACAGGACAAACTTTAAAAGTGCAGGTGCAAAAACAACTTTAAACAGTTTAAAACAGTTCAAGAAGCAGAAATACTTGCAGTTTAGCTAGATTGGACAGTCACCCAGGTAGTAGCAGGAAAAAAACACTTTTATCAGGTTAGCAGTCGCTCTTTTAGCCTCTCTGCTGCTAGCATCACTCTGCAGGACCACGAGGAGCTTGGCTGAGTAATAACAAGCGCAAAAAACGTGCCAAAGCGGGTTTTATACAGGGGGACTTGAAAGAGCTAGAAATTGGCCCAAAACGGCCAATAGACTACCAGAGTCTTGTGCTGGGAACACTCCTCTAGGGATAGATAGGCTGCTCTAAGCTCCCCACTGCCACTGGTGAACAAAGAAGCCTCCCTTTATCCAAGAAAGGAAATGGGCAACACGGGAACTTTCCAAAAGTCCAGAATACAGCAAAGCCTGTATTTGGACTACTCTAGGTCAGGAAAGACGGGAAACAAGGATAATTTTTTTGTTTTTTTTTCTTTTTTTGCAACACACATCAGGAAAATGCAATAAATATATAACACAGGCTAGCGCACTTGAGTGTGTAGCCTCAACAGGTAAATGCAACAAACAGGACAAACGTTTAAAGTGCAGGCGCAAAAACAACTTTAAACAGTTTAAAACAGTTCAAGAAGCAGCTTTTACTGTTGTTCTACTTTCAATTATACTCACTCTCCCTTATAACTCTTGACTTAGTGTAATTGATATTTATTATATGTATGATGGCTGAGGCATTAGCATTATGTCAGTTATGTATCTATTTATGTATGCATTATCACATGTATTATCAAATGTATGACTGTGAGTATACTGTGTAGTATATTCCTGTAAGTATATTTCTGCTCTCTGGATGGCCATGGCCTTCACATTTGTCTAATACACATACATAACTGCCTGTACATCCAATAACCTTCTCACTGCTTTGCTTTCCACTTACCATTACGCAAATGTGGTGCTCAAGGTGCGCACTGCCAAGCACCATGTGTTTGCAATGGTAAGCGGATCGCAACATTTTCAAGCAGTGTGTGCCCTCCCAGTAAATGCGATAACTGGAACTGGCAGGAAACCATCACTGTCCATTGCTCTTGATCCATGGTAGACATAGTAGGCATTTCTGGAGAAGGCATCAGATTTAGTGCACAGAGATGGGGTGTCCAGGAGTCCAAGATTTTTATTTGACTCCTAGTTAAACACCATAGTACCAGGCTTCTGCAGTGGGACTATTCTGGGTACCAGCATGAGTTGGAAGCTTGACTAGTTTGGCCCGGGCAGTAACCAGTTCCACCGATATCCTGTGTATGAGTGACCAAAGTAGGCATCAATATAATGACCTACCGCGGAGGAAGAGGGATATCCTTTAATGCTTGAATGGCAGAATTTAGGACTGCAGACATCCCACAACTGTTTAATTACCAACTACAAAGAGTACTTGGAAGACTTAAATGCTGAATATAGGCAAGACTGGTATTCATAATAATTTTCTATTCTGTTATGTTTTTTCCACAGCTGCCATGGACTGGGAGGTCAATGGAAGAACCCATGGGGCTAGACTGGTGAAGGCGAGGGAAGCATGTGGTATATATGCAACAGAAGAGTATTGTTATTGTAGCATTAAAAGTTAAGCATAGCTTTTTTGGTATTGTATAGAGTTTTATCAAACTGAACATGCATATCTCAACTGTAAAAACAAGTACGCATGCATTAGTCTGTAGCACACAACAAGGATACAATATTAGACTTTAATCAGAGGTTGTGAGTTCAAAGACCCCACTTCCCAACTATACAATACTGTTAATTCTTCAGTTGTGTGTAACTTAAAGGTTTAAAGTAAAAGCTCTATACCAGTGGCACACATGTCCTGCTCTAAACTGTAATCTGTGTGATTGGAACACACAAATGTGCAATATATGCACATGTCAATGAGTACTTGCTGCAATCTGTAGTGTAGTGTGCATCTGTTGGGAGCTGGTAGTCTTAAAAGTAAAAGTTCTCTGTTAGGAGGTGGTGTTCTTAAAAGTAAAGGTTAGGATAATAGAATCAAATAATTGTATTAATGTATTGTTTGTCACATATGAAGGTACTAATCTTATTTCTTCTTTTTTCTCTTAACTCAAACCTTATCGATCTTTTTTCATTTTATTTTACTTATTTTAATTTCTTTCCTGTATATTATGTGTTGTCAAAATGTGTCAATGTCTTCCATGAGTACCACATCACTAAATGCTCCACAGCACAGCAGGGTAGGCCTGCTCCACAGGATTCACTTGCCACCCCCTCCACTGGCACCAGCACTGTTGCCCAGCACATCTGGGAGCCAACCTGGTAGATTCACCTCTGCTGCCCCTGCACTATCTGCACCATCAGGTATTCATGCCCCAGAGGCCAGTACTGTGGTACTCTCCAGGAGCAGTAGCAGAGATGGAGATTTTATTATCTGCACTGAGATGCCAAATATGGTGCATAGGATTGTGCGCTGCACTTGTGGTGCTCACCTACACTGGCTGGAGAAGCTGCTCTCTGTCATTTTATGCAGTAGTAGTAGTAGCAGAATGAGAAGGAGACATCAAGTACTCCAGCCAACAGTGGAATGAGGTGACAATGATGACAGACCAGTGGGTGAGGACACAACTTTCACTGTCACCCATCTTGATGACCATGGGTTCTGGATGTCCCTACCCTCACCCCAATCATGGTGCACCCCAACTTTTTGTGTCCATCACCATCCCTGTCTCTTGTGTTTTTTGTCTATCTACAATTGCTTTCTCATCTACCCAACTTAGCTGACCCAAAGATACTTCATCCCTTTCCCAACATTCCTTTCTCTCTCAAAAAAAAAAAGTGGGCACCTGTCTCACAAAAAAAAAATCATACCATACATAGCTCTCCATTTCACACACGTCTTCTTGACACACTTGATTTGGTACAATTAGTTATACAAAAAGACTAAAGGATTGTATTATGATCACCCATCTCTCTGGAGGTGACATTTCAAATTCACTTAATATTTCGCACATATGTTTTCTTTACATGGTCAAAGAAATGGATAGCTATGGCTCTTTCCTACCTACCTCCTGCACACTCTTGCCCTACTTTCCCTTTGTTCTTTCCCTTGCTTGCTCCTCATTTCACCACTGTCTTAGTATCCACATTTCTTTTCTTTAATGTATCATTGCATAATGGTGTGCATCTGCACAAACTAGCAGCAACAGTAATGCAAAAATAGTTAAAAGTGTTACTTACAGTTGTATTTAAACCCAGTATGATCTGGCCCCATAAAGGAATGTAGCACTGTATTAACACATGCTACCACAGATTCATTTGAGTAGCAGGTGTACTCCAGAGACTCAGTACTAATTGTCAGACTTTGTTCTTCCCCCTACTTGCTCCCCATTTTATCACTTTTCTATCTACCCCATTTTAACACATTTAATCTGGTCAAATAATAGAATCACACACAACATACATAAGTAGCAGAAGAAATAATGGATCCCATCACTTTTTGGGCTCCTTATTTACGAGACTGTGTGCATCAATCACCAATGAGCAATGGCAAAATGCTGTGGTTACCTTCATGCAATGCCACTTAATCCTGCTGCCTGCTATACTATGCCAACACACAGCAACACATCTCTTATAAGCAATTTATGTCATTGCATTATCACTCTGTAATGAAAAGTTTTTCAAAGTATTAGTTACACCTATATTTGAACCCAATATCATCTGGCCCAAAAAAGGAATGTATCAGTGCATTAACACATGCTGCCGCAGAGTCAGTTAAGTAGCAAGTGTATTTCATGGACTCATTACTAACTGTCAGGTTTTAGCAATGCAGCTCATGTTTGTACACTTCTTACCTACACCCAAACATGTGTATCTTGCATGCATATGCACTTGCTGTATTACTGCTGCTTACTGTCTATTTCCTGTGTATTACATGAAATTACATGTGGAAACATTACAAGCTGAGGGCCCTATACAACCTTATGTCACATATTTACAAAATAGCCACATATTTGCATCCCTCCAAGCATTGCAACCCTGGCATCTCAGTACTTTTTCCACACATATATCAACCACACTACAAAATGTAATATCAAAAGTTGTGTGCTATGCAATGCACATCAATATAGTTAAGACACAGAACTACAACCATTTACCCATACACCTAAACAGCCTTATCTGCAAGGTTATTGCAGGAATAAGCATGGACCATATCCAGAGAGACATAGGTGACCTTCAACACACTTGACACTAGCCATTTTGGTTTGGTCAAGGTTAAATCTTGCTTATTGACCCTTGTGGACTTCTTGGAATAACAGGACATAACTCCTTTGTTGAGTTATCAAAAGCTTTAGGCACTATCCCTCATTCATGTCATAGTGATGATCTCCCATCTGGGAATTAGGCCATACAGTGCTAGATGGATGGCCAACTGGGTCAATGACAGAACACACACTTTCAAAGTTGGAGACTGCACCTCCAATACTAGCCCACTCACCAGTGGAATACCACAAGGATCTGTGCTGGGCCATCACCTGTTTGGAAAATACTTCCCTGAAGCACAGGCATCAGTAGATGACCTGTGGTTTACCAAGTTTGCAGATGACTGTTAATTGGACTCACGTTATATAGAGTCCCCCAGTGATGGTGACATGTTATAGAAGAGGCTTATACAGACTAATGTTTGGTACCAAATTCATGCACTGAACCTTAAAGCATACAATGACTCATTGTTCCCTTTGTCAGTGATGTACACCTGCTAATTAAGATATACAATGCACTCCCCAAGCTCAAACACAGTGTTGTGAGACTTGGGAACACATGTGGTAGCAATCTACACTTTCATGACTATGTGCCCATAGTGGTGACACACACAATCTGCATTGTGCACATCATACATATGGACATCACATCCAAGACCAGGGTAGTCATACCTCCACTGTACTCTATCCTTATTACACCAATAATGGAGTACAATGCTCACAACTGTCTGTACCTCACCAGACACTTGCAGCAATTGGAGAAAACACAGGGTTGTGCCAGGGAGAATCCCAGGCATCCAAACATGGCATACATGGAAAGGCTGACATACTTGTTGCTGTACTCAGTATCATGCAGGCTGCTGAGAGGTGATCTATGCCTACCCTGCAGAGCAGTCACATACCCTGCTCTTCTGGAACTTATGGACATCTACAATTCAAATGGACAAGAATAATTTAACCTAGGGCTCTCACCCTAGAATGTGACATAAATAGAACATGCTGGGGAGACAGATATATCCCACAACGATTTACACTCATGTGTAATAGGCTTCCACTGCATGTAAAGCAGTGTTCCTCAATGACCCTGTTCAAGCACAACCTTGAGTACTGGTTGGGTGATTATAAAGTCACCTCTGGGCTGGTGCCTATGTTCTTCATGGACTGGGTCAGTTGGTGCTGATGACAAACTTGCTCTGCTAAAAATGACAATTGAACATTGCTCAGTAATGGTACTTGTGTTTTTATACAGCTAGGCTTCTACACACCCTAGTGCTATTAAGCTATTGGCATCATATGAACCTAAGAACCTGTGTGTCTATGCAGGCCTCCCAACTATCGTCCCCCATATGGCTTGCTGATGTCATCTACTATACGTTTACCTGCACTCTTGTATAAATCAAACTTCTGCCATGGTGCTTACATAAAGTACTGGGTTCTGTAGTCTGTGTACTTAGGTAGGGCTTTTTTTCTGTCTGTAGTTGACTTGGTGTTTCTGTGCCTAGACAGCACAGCAGAAGTGTACATCCTACAGTTTCTCCTCCAATCACATGGATTGCCAGTATTTTGAGACTTGCACATACCTGCACATCCATTTCATGCTGGCATCTCAACCCCTTGTCTCCTACATGGCCTGCTGATGTCATCTACAATAAGTTCACCTGCACTCCTGTATAAATCAGATTTGTACAGTGGCACTTGTGTAAAGTACTGGGGTCTGTAGTGTGTGTACTTAGGTAGGGGTTCTGTTCTCACTACAGTCAAGTTGGTGTGTGTGTGTGTGTGTGTGTGTGTGTGTGTGTGTGTGTGTGTGTGAGCTCATGCTTGACATTGCAGAGAGAATTTTACACCAGTATGTGGGACACTGTAATCTTCTCCTCAACAGACACTGCTGATGTCATCAGCTATAAAGTGTTGTCTGACACACTCCAATTTGGACTTGACCTGTGATACTTGTATGAAGTACTGGGTACTGTAGTCTGTGTAATTAGATAGGTAGTTGTTCTATTTTTTCTGCAGTCAAGTGTGTGTGTGTGTGTGTGTGTGTGTGTGTGTGTGTGTGTGTGTGTGTGTGTGTGTGTGTGTGTGTGAGCTGTTGCTTGACATTACAGAGAACATTTTATGTCACCATAGGGGACACTCTTATATTCTCCTCAACAGACACTGCTGATGTCCTCAGCTATATCAGATTTTTGGATATGCATTACTCAAAACAGGGCAGGGTCAGAGACTGGCCTGGAGGCCAGGCAGAAGTCACCTCATCATATACAATAAAGATTACAGTGACATGGTTTTTAATGTATCCACATACACCATGGCATGGTTTGTAGGCCCTGTGTTATCTTGCTAAGAAAGCCCTGTGGTCTCTCCAGCTGCTACATGTGTCTGGTGAGATACATGAAAAAGAGAGCATTATACTCTATTAGTGTTGTAATGAGGTTTGACTACAGTGCTAAGATCTCAATATGATGGTGTGACTTATGATGTGCACAGCATAGACTTTCAATATCAGTGTGGACACTTGGTGGTCAAAGTTCAGAGTGCTCTCTACTTGTTTTCCCAATGCCTGCAACACTGGGATTCTACATAGCAAGACTGTTGTTAATGCTATGTTAAACATGGAATTCCACTTTTCAGATGGACAACATTGCAAACACAAATTTCTGCATTTATTTGTTGATCATGTGCCTTTGTCACCATTCAGTTGTGTGTGTTAGCTCCTCCTGTACTATGTTATCACCATTGGTGGACTCAATGATTGCACACAATATGCAAGAATCAGCAAACTTGGTAAGCCAAAGGCCATATGCTTTAGCCTGAACTGTCGAGAAATAGAGCTTAAACAATGAAGGGCCAAGCACAGATCCCTGGGGTTTATCAATGGTGACAGCTCTAATGGTACAGGTTGATTCAGCAACTTTCACACGATATGTTTTGTCAGTGAGCCAATTGGTTACCCATCAACTGCTGTAAAGGTTAATCCCCAGCTTGGATGTTTTCTTAATGATACCTGTTTGGGGATTGTGCCAAAGGCCTAGCTCAGATCATGATAGGCAGTATGCACTATCTTACCTTCATCTAGACCTATTACACAGAATCAATGTGCTGTGACAATATCTCAGATCACCTATGGCATGACTCAGCACATACATCGTCCTGATACCATTGAATACACAGTTCAACACACCCTCCATTTGGCCTATGTTCCCATATAAGGGTGTACATCAACATGCATCCACCTGAGTTGGGGTACAGCACCTGATGGATGCATATATAGAGACATCCTGACTCTTCCCGACTGTGAGCTAGACCAACATGTCATCAAGGATGTCTTCTACATTTACACCAGTAATGTTCCAGGTATGTTCAACAGACCTGTGTGAGCCATTAATGCTAAATCAAGTCTGTTAAACACTGTCATTGTGGCCATAAACAGCTATGTCACCAAATGGGTAGACCAGTGCATGACATACGTAGCATTTCACTGTGTTGAAATGTGTGACGTGACCTATATGTCAGGTCCAGTAATCAGGTTGGTGCATCAGGGGTTTCTGCTAGGCCCTTTCCTGCCCATTAGTTAAGTGGTGAACATCACAGATGACATACACAGGCTGTGTCCAAACAGCTGCCTGAAGGACTACAGATTGTGGGCAATCAGTGACTCCAACTGTGATATTAGAATAATACAGACACTATCAACACATACCAAAATCCACTACCACAACCATGACAACACCTGCATTGACCACCACCCTAGTATAATGGGGACATCACAGCCTATAATCACACCAATAACTATGTGATCTGTGTCCTGGGGTAGATGGTAAATGGTACATCCACCAGCATGCGGTCACAGTGGTGACTACTCCCTTGTATGTAACACAAGTACTTGGTATGTAAAGGACATGCACATCAGAGGCCATAATACTTTCATGGTTCCCAGCCTTCATCTCACCAATAACTGGGTACAATGCACCCTTCTTCATGTACCTCCCTACACATATTTCAGGGATGTGTAACTGAAGTGTACTATCTTTGTCACAGTGTGCTGTTACACAGCTTATTGGCCATACCTAGGTATTCTTTCTCTGGAATATACATGACTGTCTGATGGTGCGGAACACCATTGAAGTTGTCATACTAGATGCATGTGTGCTACCTGTTCTTCTTATGCATACACCACATCATGCATAGGTGTTTGACAACATTAATGGCATGTATATCATTCATGACAATGTGGACTGTGCTCTCTCTCTCTTTATATATATATATATATATATATATATATATATATATATATATATATATATATATATATATCTGCCGTATACACAAGGCAACTAGCTTGTATTGCCCATACTGTCACATACAGGTATAGCAGTGTCCATCCTCATGCCTCCTGCAGATATTACAGTTCCAGGATAGTGTGAATGGTTACTGTCATAGAGTGTGGATGTATCATAATAGTTGTTCAAGTGTGTGTGTGCAGGCTCATCTCTTATCACTCCACATCACATATTTTATGTCAGAGGCATGGGATTAGTGGTTGCATTATTCTGATATTGCCCATGATTATGGTTGGTTCTTGTTGTGTTTTCCATGATCCTTTACCTGTGGCCAGCTTGCTGGAGACCTTTGTTGAGAGTACACTCACCTTCAGGCATATCAGTTTGCACAGCTTTGCAATATGCACCCTTACCCCAATTGTATGTCAGATCTCTGATAGATATCATCTGCATTATTCAGGGAAGGATGCTTATCTCAAACAGATATCCTCCCCAGTGTCATTTCACCTTGGGTGATAGTCACAGAAAACAGATTTTTACTGTATAGTCCATACTGTACCATATAGGTATGTGCTTGGTGTTGGTGCTGCAGCCATCTTCCATTGACATACCTTCCTCTGCTGTACATGAGGGAGTTTCACCTGTCCTCCTTCCCTGTGTTCATTTCTGCAGTTCATCTATGTGTCCCTATTAAATACACACATTCCCCTGCGTGATCATTTTACATGGCAGTCCATGTCCTCTTACAGGTCATTAACACAGCTTCAATACAGAATGTCAGGAATGAGGTATTATTTATTTATTTGTTTTATTTATTGGCATTTGATTACCAGGATAGTCCACTGGGCCATAGGAGCCCATTTTCAGTGGAGGCCCAGGGAGAAAATCTCCAATTACATGTTACAGACTTGAAGAATTTAAATAAATTATACATGTAGGTGAGCATCACAGTTTCCATACACATACAATTAAAAATACACAAATGTACACATAAAATCAATACTGTTGAATAGAGCATTTATATAAAATACATCAGTTTAGGCAGTTAACATGATCACTTTTATAAATGAGTCTAAAGAGTAGATAGCATGTAGGAGTAGAGTTAACAGGAATGGATGGCTAAGGAATAGGAAGAGGTCAGGACTTAAGTGTGGGTTATGTGGAGCAGTTACAGCTCCAAATGGAAGATAGGTAGTTGTGTAATGAAGTTTTAAAAGTTGCAATGTTTGGTCAAGATCTGAGAATTATAGGAAGAGACATCCATGCTTTGGCAATAGTATAGGAGTTGGCCAGCTGGACGTTTAGATTTATGAATCTGTAGAAGATATTGATTTTCAGATCTACGTGATTTGTTGGGTAGGTAGGTGGTGAAAAGAGAGGAGAAGGCAGGACATAATGAGGGTCTGTATACTATTTTGTTTGCTGTCATTAGTTGTATGTAGGAGAGATAGAGTGATAGTTCAAGACAGTTTAGACAGTCTAATGCTATACAGTGGTGGATAGAATAGGAGGCATTTGTTGCGAATTGAGCACTTTTATTGTAGCAAGTTTCTAGTTTGGAGTTTAGGTTAGAGGGTAAGTTTGTGAGTAATGGAGCACTGTAGGTTAGAGAAGGTAGAAGACAGGTCATGGCTAGGGACTTTTTACTAATAGGGGTAAGAAAGTGTTTGTGCCTACACAGTAAGTCCAATTTTTGGTGAGATTTTTTAATGTTGTGTTGAATATGAAGATCAAATTTAAGGTGTTCATCAATATTGACACCTAGTAGTTTAGTATGGGAGACTATTTCATTTGGTGTATTGTTGTAGGAGAGTATAGTGAATTGGTCTTTGTTTAATGGGGTATGAGTCTTAGGGCTATAAACAAGTAACTTGGTTTTGTTGGGGCAGAGCAACAAGTGATTTTTGGTAAGCCAGTTTTCAATGGATGAGAATGCTAGTTGAGTAATATGTTGGAGCTTGGGAATGGATTTGGCAGAGCAGATGATTGTAGAACCATCAGCATATTGAATAAGAGAGCCATGAGTAAGAGATAAGTGAAGCTTATTAATGAAGCTGCTGCAGAGTATGGGCTCCCTGTGGGGTTAGGAAGATAGGAAGAGAGGGAGAAGTTCCATTTAACTGCTTGTTGCCTGTTAGATATATAGCTTGAGAACCAATTAAGTGAAGCTTGAGAACCAATTCAGTGAAGGGGAGGACAGTCCAGTTAGTGAGAGTTGGCACAGAAGAAGGGGATGAGAAGTGGTATCAACGGCTTTAGAAAGGTCTATGAAGGTGGATGAGACATACTTATCAGAGTTCCTAGCCTTATTGAGTCCATGCAGGAGATAGTGGCAGTCACTGTGCTGTGTCCTGGCCTGCATCCATGTTGTGTAGAAAATAGACTTTGTTGGTGAGAAAGTCAAGAAGTTGAGTCTGTATGCCTTTTTCAAGAATCTTAGAAATAGGAGAGAGAGAGAGAGAGATTAGCAATTGGGCGGTAGTTGGAGAGATCTGTAGGGTTGCCGCCTTTATAGAGGGGTAGCATAAATGCCAGTTTCCAGGTTTTTGGGACGTAGGATTCAAGGATGGATCTATTTATAAGAATGCTTATGGGGTAGCCAATTGCATCTGCGGCAAGTCTTAGGAAGTCTGTGGCACATCATCTGCAGAATTACAACTTGGTTTAAGTCTGAGGAGTAGGCTTTTAATGGGTGAAGTGGGAATAGGTGTTAAGGAGAAGGAGGATGCATAACAGTTGGAGAAATCAGTAGGATCACAAATAGATGGTGAGGGAGCGGTGTGGGAGGGGAGGGAATGATGTGGTAGAAGGGTTTGGTACAGTATGATGTTGGGTAAAGTTGGATGTAATGTTGGATATGGTGTTAATAAAGTGGTTGTTGAAGAGAGTGGCTATATCTGGGTTATTTAAGTTCAGAAATGGAGTGTGTTTAGCCTTATTGCCAGGGTTTAGAAGTGAGGAGATGCCTGTCCAGAATGTTTGGGGGTTATTTCTGTTGTTGGACTGGAATTTTAGGTAGTGCCCTTTTTTCTCTTTGGTTATTTGTTTTTAAAAGTGGTTATGGAGTTGCTTGTGATTCTGTAGGGTGGTAGGATTTTTGTTTTTTTTATAGTTATTTCCATACTTTATCTCTGTTTTGCATTAGTTCTTTTGTTGATCTTGTTAGCCAAGGTGCTGAATTAAATTTTAACATTTTCATGTGAGTGGGGGGGGGGGCACTAGTTTATTTAGGGTTTCAAGGAACAGGTTGTTGAAGCAGTTAACAACTTCATCTAAGGGAGTGAAGTTTAGAATATTTCAATGTATGTATTTTAATAGGTCAATAAATGCTTGCGGGTCAAAGCTGGTTAAATTCTCAGTGTGTTTGTACTTATGTTCTTTTTGGATGGAAGGGGAAGTGCTGAGGATGAAAGCTGGGAGATGATTGCACAGAGTATTTGGGATGGTGCCAGTTGAGGAGATTTGGTTTGGGTCACTGACCAATATCCAATCTAGGATGGAGCCTTCTGAGTGGTATTTGTTAAATCTAGTAGGTGATGTAATTAGTTTGGTAACGTGAAATGAACATATATTAGAAGAGGGATGTTTTGAGCAGATGTGAGACTAGTTTATATTTACGTCTCCTAGAATAGTAGTTTCATTTTTGTTTGTACTAGAGATCCAGGCAAGGATGTTCTCAAGGATAGGTATATTGTTACCCTTGGGAATGTAAATAACTAGTATGCATATTTTCTTGGCGTTATTTATTTTTAGATACAAAATTAGAATTTTTGTGGTAGGGAATTTTAGGATGGAATTGGAGAAGGGGGTTACGTAGTAGGAACTAGGATAGAGGAGGGTGACGCCTCCTCCATTTTTATGGTGTATATCTAGTCTAAGGATATTGAATCCTGGGGGAGGAATTCTGAGTCTTTAATAATTGGTTTGAGCCAAGTTTCAGTGATGGCAATAATGTCAGGGTGGTAGAGGGAAGTCCAGGCATGAAAATCAGCTATTTTGTTACAAATGCTTTAGAAACTGACTGTAACTAGCTTTAGAGATTTAAAGGAGGTGGGTTGAGTAGAGAGGGTAGCTGAGGTGGGTCCTGGGTTGGGTTGGATAGCTCCACTGAGAGGAATTGCAGAGAATCTGGGTGTGTAGACTAAGCACTGTAGCTGGTTTCTTAATCTTCTGATGTGAGTGTATGGGTTAAGAGTGGGGAGTGTTAAGGATAGACTTTTTAGTTTGAGTAGAGTAGGGAGTGCATAAAAAAGGAGATTGGATGACATATTAGAGTAGCAGTATGAGTGGGCTAAAGGAATGGATGTAACTGTTGTAAGTTTAGGGGCTATAGTGCTAGGGTTAAGATTTGTCAGATGAGTAAGGAGAGAGAGAATGAGGCAATTGTGTAGGAGCGAAGTATAGGAGATGAAGACATCATTGTAAGGAGGTAGGAAAAATAAGTAATAGGTCAAGAGTTATTTTTAAATAAGAAAATGGTAGAGATGCAATGTGTTAGAGAGTCTTTTAGGGAGGGAAGAAACATAGTTGCTTTTATTTTGGTAAAGTGAGCTTAATATAGATAAGTATGACTTTGGCAAAGGAAATGTAGTTAGAGGGAGAGGTAGAGAAGGAGGGGTTAGATAGGAAGATGTAGGGGAGTAGAGGCAGATGTGTAAGGGGGAGATGATAAGTGAGTTGTTAATTGTGGGTTTGGCTTTGAGATATAAGTTTAGGAGTAGTTGGTGGTGGGTGGTATTTGGGGGGCAAGGTAGGGGAGTGGAGTGGAGTGAGCCCAAGTGAAGTGAGGGTAGAAGGAGAGGGTAGAACCCCAAGGTGGACCAGCTGGACCAGCCAGGTAAGGCTACAGAAACAACCAGTCAGTGCAGGACTTCGGCTAGGATGGGTAGAGAGTGTTAATTGTTTTATTATAATTGTTGCTGTTTTATATTCTGTCTGCAGTTTAAAACTTATAAACAGTACTGTAGGGGGGACCAAGACTGTAGTGACCCATTAAGTGTGCGCACCAAGACAGCGAATAACACCTCTGTGGTAAACTAGGATTTTGTCAGATAGAATACAATTAGTTGAGGTAAAAAAAAACATACACTGAGTCTGAAAGGGGAATCTCCAATCTAGTGAAATGGGTAAGATAGTTCTTGTTGTGCTGCAGTCTCCTTAATGATTCCTGCAGTTGAGGGGTAGGTTTCTAGGGATTCAAGTCTATTCGGAGCACTCATGCTGATGATATACAGGGACTGAATCCAGATTGAAGGTTAGGGATAGGGACAAGGGCAACTGGGCAAGATAGGTACAGCTCATTCAGAGGAGAATTGTAGCTTGTAAATTATTAAGTGTGAAACAATGTAGACATAGAGTGGCAGAGGTGAAATAAGTAATTCAGTAGGTTAAGAAGCAGTAAGACATACAGATAGTTCCCAGGAAATCTGCAGGCAGTAGAACATGGGAAAGCTAATATAAGAAAACCAACTATTGAGGATTATAAAAATAAAACAACAGATATGCAGTGAAATAAAAAATGATGTACTATCATCTGCTCGCATATAGCACAATAACACAACAGCAGAAATGGGGACACTGCAGTAACACTGAAAATTTTAGAAAAACATTGACTCATCTGGCAGATACTGAAACTATATCACAAGTTACTACTCTAGAACCCAATATCTGCAACTAAAATAAAGTACACAAATATTTGAGTGATTAACTGTGCTCGTTTACACTCAGAGAAGCATGAATTCTTAAATGTAGTAAGACTAAATAACAGCAGCGTTTACAGAGCAGGAGCCCAGAAATTGTTATATGACTGAAAAAAAAAAGGTCCATTCGTGGAACTTGGAGCAAGCACAGATGCAGGCTAATTATTGCAGTGATCAGGTCAGTAGTTGAACATTTATAACACTGAATTAACAAGTTAAACCTTGATCTTATACGGCATGCACACCACAGTTTGGGTAGTGAGGTCCAAACTCTTCCCTGAGGATTACAATTGGAAAAATGATGCCAATTACACCAGAGATAAATAAACATGGTATGGATGAAGAACAGGGGTGGTAACTTAGAATGACTGACATTTCTGCCATATCACTGGTATGATCACAATATTCTGCACTGTAGGGAGACTGTCCTGTACTGTATTTAGACCACCTACTTCACATTCACAACTGTCAACTCTCCAGATATTGAAGACCAAAAACACACGAACACAGTTGAGTATAAAAGCAGAACACCTTTATCCAACACAAAGCTTTCGGGACAACTCCCTTTTTCAATGATTAACACAAGGTGCAGTTAGTTTCAGATTTAAATACACCCACCACATATCATATGACCTGCAGCCAAGGTCATATGATCAACTACATTAACATTCAACATACAATCACTAGCATTTTTACTAAGTAAAATACAATATTATAACTTATATGGACACACTTATACAAATACACATATTCTTATAAAAATATATACCTATAAAAAATATATATACTATGCCCTAGCACTCATAATTCATCTACTCAACAATCGTCCATTGCATATTATATCTAAAATTATAAAAGTAATTATTTATTCATTACTGTAGAATTTCCACAGCAATATTAAAACCATGACAAAGGCCATGTTACCAAGTATAAATCATTTTAAACAATTATGCTGCAACCTTACTAAAATTGGTTTTATTGACACAGATGCATTTAAACCAGGTTCAGCGTCTGCTGACAGTCGCACTATCCACTCGTATTCCCTCACCTCAAGTTGGTTACATATATCACCCCCTCTTAATGTTTTATACAACATATCTATAACTCTAAACTTGAACATATGTTCATTGCCACATTCTTTTATATGTTTATATAAAGCATTTGTTTCACACTGTCTCCTTATGCTGGACTTATGTTCAATTATACGATCCCTGAGTCTTCTTGTTGTCATCCCCACATAGAAAGATGAACATGCTACACAAGTTGCTATATAAACAACATAGCAAGAGGCACACGTTGCCAACCCATTAAAGTTGTAGCATTTATTGGTGACAGGGTGTTTAAATATATTGTTGTGTAATGAATTTTCATCTTGTACTGGCACTATATCAATACAACAACTACAATTGTAACAACATATAGTGCCTCTAGTTCTTCCATCAGATTGGTAAGTGGAGGTATATAAGAAGTCTTTATAACATAACAACGACTTCAATGATCTCTTATTCCTATATGCAAATGAAGGTATATTCCCTACTACTGCTCTTATATCATCTTGTGCTAATAGTATTTTCCAATATTTATTTACAACCCTCCTAACTATATGTGTTTTCATATTATATGACGTTATAAATCTTAATTTAGCATCATCCCTCACATTTTCAGACTCATTACAAATATTACCACTATCAAGTGACAATATAGGTTTATAGGATGTGAGCCTATTGTTCTTAACTAAGTCTCTCATACTATCTACTAACTTATGCGGATAGCCACTAGCTATAAAATCACCACATGTCTCATCTATTTGTTTTGAAAAAGATTCTTCAGTATTATTAAGTCTACTAATTCTTATCAACTGGGCCTTCACTATGCCTTTGAAGACATGTGGAGCGTGCATACTTGACGCTTCCAAATAGCGCCCAGATGAGACCTCTTTTTTATGTACACTAGAAATGAATTTGTTATCATCCACTTTTAAATTTATATCCAAAAAATTCACATTGCTTTGCGAACATTCCATCTTGAATTTCAAAAAAGGTGTTGTATTGTTTATATAGCTGTTGAAATTTAACATATGTACCTTTCCAAATAAGAAAGCAGTCATCCACAAACCTTTGATAAAATTGGATTCCATTATTTATAAAGCCATCATCATTAAATAAATATGTTCTTTCCCATTGATATAGGACTATGTTAGCAAATGTGTTATCAAAGGTTTGTGGATGACTGCTTTCTTATTTGGAAAGGTACATATGTGGATTTGTTAAATTTCAACAGCTATATAAACAATACAACACCTTTTTTGAAATTCAAGATGGAATGTTCGCAAAGCAATGTGAATTTTTTGGATATAAATTTAAAAGTGGATGATAACAAATTCATTTCTAGTGTACATAAAAAAGAGGTCTCATCTGGGCGCTATTTAAAGCTGCCATATGCATGCTCCACATGTCTTCAAAGGCATAGTGAAGGCCCAGTTGATAAGAATTAGTAGACTTAATAATACTGAAGAATCTTTTTCAAAACAAATAGATGAGACGTGGTGATTTTATAGCTAGTGGCTATCCGCATAAGTTAGTAGATAGTATGAGAGACTTAGTTAAGAACAATAGGCTCACATCCTATAAACCTATATTGTCACTTGATAGTGGTAATATTTGTAATGAGTCTGAAAATGTGAGGGATGATGCTAAATTAAGATTTATAACGTCATATAATATGAAAACACATATAGTTAGGAGGGTTGTAAATAAATATTGGAAAATACTATTAGCACAAGATGATATAAGAGCAGTAGTAGGGAATATACCTTCATTTGCATATAGGAATAAGAGATCATTGAAGTTGTTATGTTATAAAGACTTCTTATATACCTCCACTTACCAATCTGATGGAAGAACTAGAGGCACTATATGTTGTTACAACTGTAGTTGTTGTATTGACATAGTGCCAGTACAAGATGAAAGTTCATTACACAACAATACATTTAAACACCCTGTCACCAATAAATGCTACAACTTTAATGGGTTGGCAACGTGTGCCTCTTGCTATGTTGTTTATATAGCAACTTGTGTAGCATGTTCATCTTTCTATGTGGGGATGACAACAAGAAGACTCAGGATCGTATAATTGAACATAAGTCCAGCATAAGGAGACAGTGTGAAACAAATGCTTTATATAAACATATAAAAGAATGTGGCAATGAACATATGTTCAAATTTAGAGTTATAGATATGTTGTATAAAACATTAAGAGGGGGTGATATATGTAACCAACTTGAGGTGAGGGAATACGAGTGGATAGTGCTTAATTGTCAGCAGACGCTGAACCTGGTTTAAATGCATCTGTGTCAATAAAACCAATTTTAGTAAGGTTGCAGCATAATTGTTTAAAATGATTTATACTTGGTAACATGGCCTTTGTCATGGTTTTAATATTGCTGTGGAAATTCTATAGTAATGAATAAATAATTACTTTTATAATTTTAGATATAATATGCAATGGACGATTGTTGAGTAGATGAATTATGAGTGCTAGGGCATACATAGTATATATTTTTTATAGGTATATATTTTTATAAGAATATGTATTTGTATAAGTGTGTCCATATAAGTTATAATATTGTATTTTACTTAGTAAAAGTGCTAGTGATTGTATGTTGAATGTTAATGTAGTTGATCATATGACCTTGGCTGCAGGTCATGTGATATGTGGTGGGTGTATTTAAATCTGAAACTAACTGCACCTTGTGTTAATCATTGAAAAAGGGAGTTGTCCCGAAAGCTTTGTGTTGGATAAAGGTGTTCTGCTTTATACTCAACTGTGTTCAGGTGTTTTTGGTCTGTCA